>NC_058082.1:605467877-605827615 GCF_014858855.1 Bufo gargarizans
GAATTAGACTTGGAAATGCACAGTAGCGTGTGTGTGAAGTTATTCTGAATGACCCTATGTGCACCTTGAATATTATATACCCTTTTAGGGATAGATTTCAAATAGCTCTGATACAGCAGAAACCACTAAATTAGGAAATTGCTAAATTGGGAATTGTATTTCAACCCAGAACAAAAAATGTGCTTTGACGGACACTAAATAACTTGCCCAGCCACAACAGTACAGCAGTAACGACAGATTTAGCGGGATATAAATTTGAGGCCTAGTATTTAGGCGCTGGGTGACAGGTATAGATTTACTGACGAATTAGACTTGGAAATGCACAGTAGCGTGTGTGTGAAGTTATTCTGAATGACCCTATGTGCACCTTGAATATTATATACCCTTTTAGGGATAGATTTCAAATAGCTCTGATACAGCAGAAACCACTAAATTAGGAAATTGCTAAATTGGGAATTGTATTTCAACCCAGAACAAAAAATGTGCTTTGACGGACACTAAATAACTTGCCCAGCCAACAGTACAGCAGTAACGACAGATTTAGCGGGATATAAATTTGAGGCCTAGTATTTAGGCGCTGGGTGACAGGTATAGATTTACTGACGAATTAGACTTGGAAATGCACAGTAGCGTGTGTGTGAAGTTATTCTGAATGACCCTATGTGCACCTTGAATATTATATACCCTTTTAGGGATAGATTTCAAATAGCTCTGATACAGCAGAAACCACTAAATTAGGAAATTGCTAAATTGGGAATTGTATTTCAACCCAGAACAAAAAATGTGCTTTGACGGACACTAAATAACTTGCCCAGCCAGAACAGTACAGCAGTAACGACAGATTTAGCGGGATATAAATTTGAGGCCTAGTATTTAGGCGCTGGGTGACAGGTATAGATTTACTGACAGAATTAGACTTGGAAATGCACAGTAGCGTGTGTGTGAAGTTATTCTGAATGACCCTATGTGCACCTTGAATATATATACCCTTTTAGGGATAGATTTCAAATAGCTCTGATACAGCAGAAACCACTAAATTAGGAAATTGCTAAATTGGGAATTGTATTTCAACCCAGAACAAAAAATGTGCTTTGACGGACACTAAATAACTTGCCCAGCCAGAACAGTACAGCAGTAACGACAGATTTAGCGGGATATAAATTTGAGGCCTAGTATTTAGGCGCTGGGTGACAGGTATAGATTTACTGACGAATTAGACTTGGAAATGCACAGTAGCGTGTGTGTGAAGTTATTCTGAATGACCCTATGTGCACCTGAATATTTATATACCCTTTTAGGATAGATTTCAAATAGCTCTGATACAGCAGAAACCACTAAATTAGGAAATTGCTAAATTGGGAATTGTATTTCAACCCAGAACAAAAAATGTGCTTTGACGGACACTAAATAACTTGCGCAGCCAGAACAGTACACCAGTAACGACAGATTTAGCGGGATATAAATTTGAGGCCTAGTATTTAGGCGCTGGGTGACAGGTATAGATTTACTGACAGAATTAGACTTGGAAATGCACAGTAGCGTGTGTGTGAAGTTATTAAGAATGACCCTATGTGCACCTTGAATAATATATACCATGTTACGGATATATTTCAAATAGCTCTGATACAGCAGAAACCACTAAATTAGGAAATTGCTAAATTGGTAATTGTATTTCAACCCAGAACAAAAAATGTGCTTGACGGACACTAAATAACTTGCCCAGCCAGAACAGTACAGCAGTAACGACAGAATTAGCGGGATATAAATTTGAGGCCTAGTATTTAGGCGCTGGGTGACAGGTATAGATTTACTGACAGAATTAGACTTGGAAATGCACAGTAGCGTGTGTGTGAAGTTATTTAGAATGACCCTATGTGCACCTTGAATATTATATACCCTTTTAGGGATAGATTTCAAATAGCTCTGATACAGCAGAAACCACTAAATAGGAAATTGCTAAATTGGAATTGTATTTCAACCCAGAACAAAAAATGTGCTTTGACGGACACTAAATAACTTGCCCAGCCAGAACAGTACAGCAGTAACGACAGATTTAGCGGGATATAAATTTGAGGCCTAGTATTTAGGCGCTGGGTGACAGGTATAGATTTACTGACGGAATTAGACTTGGAAATGCACAGTAGCGTGTGTGTGAAGTTATTCTGAATGACCCTATGTGCACCTTGAATATTATATACCCTTTTAGGGATAGATTTCAAATAGCTCTGATACAGCAGAAACCACTAAATTAGGAAATTGCTAAATTGGGAATTGTATTTCAACCCAGAACAAAAAATGTGCTTTGACGGACACTAAATAACTTGCCCAGCCAGAACAGTACAGCAGTAACGACAGATTTAGCGGGATATAAATTTGAGGCCTAGTATTTAGGCGCTGGGTGACAGGTATAGATTTACTGACGGAATTAGACTTGGAAATGCACAGTAGCGTGGTGTGTGAAGTTATTCTGAATGACCCTATGTGCACCTTGAATATTATATACCCTTTTAGGGATAGATTTCAAATAGTTCTGATACAGCAGAAACCACTAAATTAGGAAATTGCTAAATTGGGAATTGTATTTCAACCCAGAACAAAAAAATGTGCTTTGACGGACACTAAATAACTTGCCCAGCCAGAACAGTACAGCAGTAACGACAGATTTAGCGGGATATAAATTTGAGGCCTAGTATTTAGGCGCTGGGTGACAGGTATAGATTTACTGACGGAATTAGACTTGGAAATGCACAGTAGCGTGTGTGTGAAGTTATTCTGAATGACCCTATGTGCACCTTGAATATTATATACCCTTTTAGGGATAGAATTTCAAATAGCTCTGATACAGCAGAAACCACTAAATTAGGAAATTGCTAAATTGGGAATTGTATTTCAACCCAGAACAAAAAATGTGCTTTGACGGACACTAAATAACTTGCCCAGCCAGAAGCAGTACAGCAGTAACGACAGATTTAGCGGGATATAAATTTGAGGCCTAGTATTTAGGCGCTGGGTGACAGGTATAGATTTACTGACGGAATTAGACTTGGAAATGCACAGTAGCGTGTGTGTGAAGTTATTCTGAATGATTCTATGTGCACCTTGAATATTATATACCCTTTTAGGGATAGATTTCAAATAGCTCTGATACAGCAGAAACCACTAAATTAGGAAATTGCTAAATTGGGAATTGTATTTCAACCCAGAACAAAAAATGTGCTTTGACGGACACTAAATAACTTGCCCAGCCAGAACAGTACAGCAGTAACGACAGATTTAGCGGGATATAAATTTGAGGCCTAGTATTTAGGCGCTGGGTGACAGGTATAGATTTACTGACGGAATTAGACTTGGAAATGCACAGTAGCGTGTGTGTGAAGTTATTCTGAATGATTCCTATGTGCACCTTGAATATTATATACCCTTTTAGGGATAGATTTCAAATAGCTCTGATACAGCAGAAACCACTAAATTAGGAAATTGCTAAATTGGGGAATTGTATTTCAACCCAGAACAAAAAATGTGCTTTGACGGACACTAAATAACTTGCCCAGCCAGAACAGTACAGCAGTAACGACAGATTTAGCGGGATATAAATTTGAGGCCTAGTATTTAGGCGCTGGGTGAAGGTATAGATTTACTGACGGAATTAGACTTGGAAATGCACAGTAGCGTGTGTGTGAAGTTATTCTGAATGACCCTATGTGCACCTTGAATATTATATACCCTTTTAGGGATAGATTTCAAATAGCTCTGATACAGCAGAAACCACTAAATTAGGAAATTGCTAAATTGGGAATTGTATTTCAACCCAGAACAAAAAATGTGCTTTGACGGACACTAAATAACTTGCCGCAGCCAGAACAGTACAGCAGTAACGACAGATTTAGCGGGATATAAATTTGAGGCCTAGTATTTAGGCGCTGGGTGACAGGTATAGATTTACTGACAGAATTAGACTTGGAAATGCACAGTAGCGTGTGTGTGAAGTTATTCTGAATGACCCTATGTGCACCTTGAATATTATATACCCTTTTAGGGATAGATTTCAAATAGCTCTGATACAGCAGAAACCACTAAATTAGGAAATTGCTAAATTGGTAATTGTATTTCAACCCAGAACAAAAAATGTGCTTTGACGGACACTAAATAACTTGCCCAGCCAGAACAGTACAGCAGTAACGACAGAATTAGCGGGATATAAATTTGAGGCCTAGTATTTAGGCGCTGGGTGACAGGTATAGATTTACTGACAGAATTAGACTTGGAAATGCACAGTAGCGTGTGTGTGAAGTTATTTAGAATGACCCTATGTGCACCTTGAATATTATATACCCTTTTAGGGATAGATTTCAAATAGCTCTGATACAGCAGAAACCACTAAATAAGGAAATTGCTAAATTGGGAATTGTATTTCAACCCAGAACAAAAATGTGCTTTGACGGACACTAAATAACTTGCCCAGCCAGAACAGTACAGCAGTAACGACAGATTTAGCGGGATATAAATTTGAGGCCTAGTATTTAGGCGCTGGGTGACAGGTATAGATTTACTGACGGAATTAGACTTGGAAATGCACAGTAGCGTGTGTGTGAAGTTATTCTGAATGACCCTATGTGCACCTTGAATATTATATACCCTTTTAGGGATAGATTTCAAATAGCTCTGATACAGCAGAAACCACTAAATTAGGAAATTGCTAAATTGGGAATTGTATTTCAACCCAGAACAAAAAATGTGCTTTGACGGACACTAAATAACTTGCCCAGCCAGAACAGTACAGCAGTAACGACAGATTTAGCGGGATATAAATTTGAGGCCTAGTATTTAGGCGCTGGGTGACAGGTATAGATTTACTGACGGAATTAGACTTGGAAATGCACAGTAGCGTGTGTGTGAAGTTATTCTGAATGACCCTATGTGCACCTTGAATATTATATACCCTTTTAGGGATAGATTTCAAATAGCTCTGATACAGCAGAAACCACTAAATTAGGAAATTGCTAAATTGGGAATTGTATTTCAACCCAGAACAAAAAATGTGCTTTGACGGACACTAAATAACTTGCCCAGCCAGAACAGTACAGCAGTAACGACAGATTTAGCGGGATATAAATTTGAGGCCTAGTATTTAGGCGCTGGGTGACAGGTATAGATTTACTGACGGAATTAGACTTGGAAATGCACAGTAGCGTGTGTGTGAAGTTATTCTGAATGACCCTATGTGCACCTTGAATATTATATACCCTTTTAGGGATAGATTTCAAATAGCTCTGATACAGCAGAAACCACTAAATTAGGAAATTGCTAAATTGGGAATTGTATTTCAACCCAGAACAAAAAATGTGCTTTGACGGACACTAAATAACTTGCCCAGCCAGAACAGTACAGCAGTAACGACAGATTTAGCGGGATATAAATTTGAGGCCTAGTATTTAGGCGCTGGGTGACAGGTATAGATTTACTGACGGAATTAGACTTGGAAATGCACAGTAGCGTGTGTGTGAAGTTATTCTGAATGACCCTATGTGCACCTTGAATATTATATACCCTTTTAGGGATAGATTTCAAATAGCTCTGATACAGCAGAAACCACTAAATTAGGAAATTGCTAAATTGGGAATTGTATTTCAACCCAGAACAAAAAATGTGCTTTGACGGACACTAAATAACTTGCCCAGCCAGAACAGTACAGCAGTAACGACAGATTTATCGGGATATAAATTTGAGGCCTAGTATTTAGGTGCTGGGTGACAGGTATAGATTTACTGACGGAATTAGACTTGGAAATGCACAGTAGCGTGTGTGTGAAGTTATTCTGAATGACCCTATGTGCACCTTGAATATTATATACCCTTTTAGGGATAGATTTCAAATAGCTCTGATACAGCAGAAACCAGTAAATTAGGAAATTGCTAAATTGGGAATTGTATTTCAACCCAGAACAAAAAATGTGCTTTGACGGACACTAAATAACTTGCCCAGCCAGAACAGTACAGCAGTAACGACAGATTTAGCGGGATATAAATTTGAGGCCTAGTATTTAGGCAGGTATAGATTTACTGACGGAATTAGTATTGGAAATGCACAGTAGCGTGTGTGTGAAGTTATTCTGAATTGAATGACCCTATGTGCACCTTGAATATTATATACCCTTTTAGGGATAGATTTCAAATAGCTCTGATACAGCAGAAACCACTAAATTAGGAAATTGCTAAATTGGGAATTGTATTTCAACCCAGAACAAAAAATGTGCTTTGACGGACACTAAATAACTTGCCCAGCCAGAACAGTACAGCAGTAACGACAGATTTAGCGGGATATAAATTTGAGGCCTAATATTTAGGCGCTGGGTGACAGGTATAGATTTACTGATGGAATTAGACTTGGAAATGCACAGTAGCGTGTGTGTGAAGTTATTCTGAATGACCCTATGTGCACCTTGAATATTATATACCCTTTTAGGGATAGATTTCAAATAGCTCTGATACAGCAGAAACCACTAAATTAGGAAATTGCTAAATTGGGAATTGTATTTCAACCCAGAACAAAAAATGTGCTTTGACGGACACTAAATAACTTGCCCAGCCAGAACAGTACAGCAGTAACGACAGATTTAGCGGGATATAAATTTGAGGCCTAGTATTTAGGCGCTGGGTGACAGGTATAGATTTACTGACGGAATTAGACTTGGAAATGCACAGTAGCGTGTGTGTGAAGTTATTCTGAATGACCCTATGTGCACCTTGAATATTATAAACCCTTTTAGGGATAGATTTCAAATAGCTCTATTACAGCAGAAACCACTAAATTAGGAAATTGCTAAATTGGGAATTGTATTTCAACCCAGAACAAAAAATGTGCTTTGACGGACACTAAATAACTTGCCCAGCCAGAACAGTACAGCAGTAACGACAGATTTAGCGGGATATAAATTTGAGGCCTAGTATTTAGGCGCTGGGTGACAGGTATAGATTTACTGACAGAATTAGACTTGGAAATGCACAGTAGCGTGTGTGTGAAGTTATTTACAATGACCCTATGTGCACCTTGAATATTATATACCCTTTTAGGGATAGATTTCAAATAGCTCTGATACAGCAGAAACCACTAAATTAGGAAATTGCTAAATTGGGAATTGTATTTCAACCCAGAACAAAAAATGTGCTTTGACGGACACTAAATAACTTGCGCAGCCAGAACAGTACACCAGTAACGACAGATTTAGCGGGATATAAATTTGAGGCCTAGTATTTAGGCGCTGGGTGACAGGTATAGATTTACTGACAGAATTAGACTTGGAAATGCACAGTAGCGTTTGTGTGAAGTTATTCTGAATGACCATATGTGCACCTTGAATATTATATACCCTTTTAGGGATAGATTTCAAATAGCTCTGATACAGCAGAAACCACTAAATTAGGAAATTGCTAAATTGGGAATTGTATTTCAACCCAGAACAAAAAATGTGCTTTGACGGACACTAAATAACTTGCCCAGCCAGAACAGTACACCAGTAACGACAGATTTAGCGGGATATAAATTTGAGGCCTAGTATTTAGGCGCTGGGTGACAGGTATAGATTTACTGACAGAATTAGACTTGGAAATGCACAGTAGCGTGTGTGTGAAGTTATTCTGAATGACCCTATGTGCACCTTGAATATTATATACCCTTTTAGGGATAGATTTCAAATAGCTCTGATACAGCAGAAACCACTAAATTAGGAAATTGCTAAATTGGGAATTGTATTTTAACCCAGAACAAAAATGTGCTTTGACGGACACTAAATAACTTGCCCAGCCAGAACAGTACAGCAGTAACGAGAGATTTAGCGGGATATAAATTTGAGGCCTAGTATTTAGGCGCTGGGTGACAGGTATAGATTTACTGACGGAATTAGACTTGGAAATGCACAGTAGCGTGTGTGTGTGAAGTTATTCTGAATGACCCTATGTGCACCTTGAATATTATATACCCTTTTAGGGATAGATTTCAAATAGCTCTGATACAGCAGAAACCACTAAATAAGGAAATTGCTAAATTGGGAATTGTATTTCAACCCAGAACAAAAAATGTGCTTTGACGGACACTAAATAACTTGCCCAGCCAGAACAGTACAGCAGTAATGACAGATTTAGCGGGATATAAATTTGAGGCCTAGTATTTAGGCGCTGGGTGACAGGTATAGATTTACTGACAGAATTAGACTTGGAAATGCACAGTAGCGTGTGTGTGAAGTTATTCTGAATGACCCTATGTGCACCTTGAATATTATATACCCTTTTAGGGATAGATTTCAAATAGCTCTGATACAGCAGAAACCACTAAATTAGGAAATTGCTAAATTGGGAATTGTATTTCAACCCAGAACAAAAAATGTGCTTTGACGGACACTAAATAACTTTCCCAGCCAGAACAGTACAGCAGTAACGACAGATTTAGCGGGATATAAATTTGAGGCCTAGTATTTAGGCGCTGGGTGACAGGTATAGATTTACTGACGGAATTAGACTTGGAAATGCACAGTAGCGTGTGTGTGAAGTTATTCTGAATGACCCTATGTGCACCTTGAATATTATATACCCTTTTAGGGATAGATTTCAAATAGCTCTGATACAGCAGAAACCACTAAATTAGGAAATTGCTAAATTGGGAATTGTATTTCAACCCAGAACAAAAAATGTGCTTTGACGGACACTAAATAACTTGCCCAGCCAGAACAGTACAGCAGTAACGACAGATTTAGCGGGATATAAATTTGAGGCCTAGTATTTAGGCGCTGGGTGACAGGTATAGATTTACTGACGGAATTAGACTTGGAAATGCACAGTAGCGTGTGTGTGAAGTTATTCTGAATGACCCTATGTGCACCTTGAATATTATATACCCTTTTAGGGATAGATTTCAAATAGCTCTGATACAGCAGAAACCACAAAATTAGGAAATTGCTAAATTGGGAATTGTATTTCAACCCAAAACAAAAAATTTGCTTTGACGGACACTAAATAACTTGCCCAGCCAGAACAGTACAGCAGTAACGACAGATTTAGCGGGATATAAATTTGAGGCCTAGTATTTAGGCGCTGGGTGACAGGTATAGATTTACTGAAAGAATTAGACTGGGATATGGCCAAAAAATAACCACACTATTGCTGGTTAAATGCACTTGGTGTGACAGCTTGACCAACCACACTACTGAGGGTTAAATGCTCTTGGTGACAGGCGCAGCTTGCCCCTGATGTAGTATATGGCCAAAAATGAACAGACTATTGCTGGTTAAATGCACTTGGTGTGACAGCTTGACCAACCACACTACTGAGGGTTAAATGCACTTGGTGACAGGCGCAGCTTGCCCCTGATGTAGTATATGGCCAAAAAATAAACAGACTATTGCTGGTTAAATGCACTTGGTGTGACAGCTTCACCCTGATGTAGGCTTTAGCCAAAAAACAACCACACCATTGAGGGTTAAATGCACTTGGTCGCAGCTTGTGCTGGCGCACCACAAGACACAAAATGGCCGCCGATCACCCCAGAAAAAAGTGACTGACAAACGGTCTGGGCAGCCTAAAAACAGCTGCAGATCGATCAATAATCAAGTCCTTTGGAGGAGTTAATCTGCCTAATCTCGCCCTACTGTCGCAGCCGCTACCTCTCCCTACGCTAATCAGAGCAGAGTGACGGGCGGCGCTATGTGACTCCAGCTTAAATAGAGGCTGGGTCACATGGTGCTCTGGCCAATCACAGCCATGCCAATAGTAGTCATGGCTGTGATGGCCTCTTGGGGCAAGTAGTATGACGCTAGTTGATTGGCTGCTTTGCAGCCTTTCAAAAAGCGCCAAGAAAGCGTCACAAAAGCGCCAAGAAAGCGACGAACACCGAACCCGAACCCGGACTTTTACGAAAATGTCCGGGTTCGGGTCCGTGTCACGGACACCCCAAAATTCGGTGCGAACCCGAACTATACAGTTCGAGTTCGCTCATCCCTAATTATCAGTGTACTATACAGTGTAATACACTGAATTTGCCTATGAGACCCACCCTCGGGGCTGGGCCTCATAGGCCTCCGTACATGCCGGGCCCCAAGGCCTTGGAATAGCCTGGGGCTGCCATGGCAACCATTGGGTCCCTACCACTGCCTGTCACAACCAGACAGCTGAGAAGCTCTGACAGAAGCCTTTCAGAACCTCCTCCTTGAGTTTTCTTTGTTTTTGGTTTTCAGTTCCTCATCTTGTTAGCCTCTCTCAGCTGTCATGTAGTTGGACTGATTGCATCCCTTTAAATTCCTCCCCATAATGCATTAGTGTGCGGTTTATACAGCTTCCTGGAGTGTGTGTGCATGCTGATCCTATTTCCCCGTCTTCTACAAGTTAAGTGTTGTGCATTCATTTGTGATTTTCTGTTTGCTGGATCACAGGTGACCCTGACTCCCTCTGTGTCTAGTGTAGGGAGCCATCGGTCGTGTCCGTTCACTATTGTAGGGTGTTCAGGTGTTATATAGTCGAGGTACGAGGATATGCGATCATCCACCATTGGGATTATGGCATAGGCTGAGCAGTAAGGGAGAGAGCCAGGTCTGATGCAGGGGTCTCCCTTTTTGTTCCTTAGTTTTGGATCCAGTGAGTCATATTCATTTTGCATTGTCTTGTTTCCTGTACACCTTCCCTGACATTAGAAACCGCCAAAACCGTCTCAAGCATGGATCCGGTTTCACTTTTTACTGAACGCTTCCAGGGTCTTTCATTGGAGGTAGCTGATCTCCGTAAGACTCTTTCTCAGTTTCTAGTGACCGGTTCAGCTTGCGTTCATGGAGTTTGTTCTGAGCCTAAGATCTCGCTCCCAGATACGTTCTCCGGGGGTAGTGAGAATTTTGTGCGTTTCAGAGAGGCTTGCAAACTCCATTTTCGCCCTCTTCCCCATTCCTCTGGTGATGAGGAACGGAGGGTGGGGATCATTATATCGCTGCTCAGGGGTAATGCTCAGTCGTGGGCTTTTTCGCTGCCGGTGGGGGCACGGCTTCTCCGTTCAGTGGATGAATTCTTTTTAGCCCTGGGTCAGATATATGATGATCCGGATCGTGTTGCTTTGGCTGAGTCTAGACTACGTCTGTTATGCCAGGGTAAACAATCCGCAGAGATATACTGCTCAGAATTTCGGAGATGGGCAGCTGATACTGGTTGGAATGATGCTGCACTCCGAAGTCAATTTTGCCATGGTCTTTCAGAGGGATTGAAAGATGCATTTGCCTTTCATGAGAGGCCTATCTCCTTGGACTCTGCTATGTCTCAGGCCGTTCGTATTGACAGGCGTCTTAGAGAGAGAGGAGAGATCTCTCCTTCCTGTCATACTCAGTCCCAGGACAGTGCAGCGGTCTCATTCTGTGCGCAGGGGTCTCAGTCGCTGTCAGCCCCTTCTGAGCAGGAGCCCATGCAGCTGGGGTTGATTGCCTCTGACAATAGAAGATTCAGCCCGCATGTGAAGGTTTTGTTTTGTTGTGGAAGTATAAATCATTTGGCAAATGTTTGTCCCTCTAGGAGATTCAGCCAGTTTTCTGGGAGTAATAAAGAAACAAAAAGGAAAAAATCTTTTAAAAATGTTCCATCTGTTACTATTGGCAGGGTTGAGGCGGAAATTGAAGGTTTTCCGTTTGCTTGTAGTTCCCGTTTTGTCCTGCCTGCCAGGGTGGCGCTAGAGAGCATGTTTCGTCCTTAGCGGATTACCTACTCCTCTTGTGTTGGGGCTACCCTGGCTCACTAAACATAACCCCACCATTGATTGGCAAGCGAGGCAAATAAATGGTTGGAGTGACTTTTGCAGAGAGAATTGCCTCACGACATCTGTTTCTGAGGTTTCTACTAAGACTGTACCACCTTTTCTCTCTGAATTTTCGGATGTCTTCTCTGAGAGTGGAGTTCAGGATTTGCCCCCGCACAGGGAGTACGATTGCCCTATTAATCTCATCCCAGGCGTCAAGCTGCCTAAATCTCGTTTATACAACCTCTCCCAACCTGAAAAAGTCGCTATGCGTGCTTATATCTCTGAGAGTCTGAGAAAAGGACACATACGACCCTTGAAGTCACCTGTTGCCGCTGGTTTTTTCTTTGTTAACAAAAAAGATGGTTCTTTAAGACCTTGTCTGGATTTCAGGGAGCTGAACAGTATCACTATTCGTGACCCTTATCCGCTTCCTCTGATCCCTGACCTGTTTAACCAGATTGTTGGGGTTAAAGTCTTTTCCAAGTTAGATCTAAGAGGGGCATACAACCTGGTCAGGGTCAGAGAAGGAGACGAATGGAAGACGGCCTTCAATACCCCTGAGGGCCATTTTGAGAATTTGGTTATGCCTTTTGGTTTGATGAATGCCCCAGCCGTTTTTCAGCATTTCGTGAACAGCATTTTTTATCATTTAATGGGAAAATTTGCATTAGTGTATTTGGATGACATTTAGATTTTTTCTCCTGATTTCAAAACTCATAAGGAACACTTACGTCAGGTCTTGCTCATCCTGCGGGAGAATAAATTATACGCGAAACTGGAAAAATGTGTGTTTGCGGTTCCAGAAATTCAATTTCTGGGGTTTCTTCTCTCCGCTTCTGGTTTTCACATGGACCCCGAGAAGGTCCGCGCTGTGCTTGAGTGGGAGCTTCCTGAGAATCAGAAGGCGCTGATGCGTTTTTTAGGCTTTGCCAATTATTACAGGAAGTTTATTTAGAATTATTCCTCTATTGTTAAACCACTCACTGATATGACCAGAAAGGGGGTAGATTTTTCTTCCTGGTCTGTAGAGGCGCATAAGGCCTTTTCTAATATCAAGGAGAGTTTTGCTTCCGCTCCCATCTTGGTACAACCTGATATTTCTCTACCCTTCATAGTTGAGGTTGATGCTTCTGAGGTGGGTGTGGGGGCGGTCTTGTCTCAGGGTTCCTCTCCTGCCAAATAGCGACCGTGTGCCTTTTTCTCGAAGAAACTCTCCTCCGCAGAGAGAAATTACGATGTGGGAGATAGGGAATTGTTGGCCATCAAGTTGGCTTTTGAGGAATGGCGCCATTGGCTAGAGGGAGCCAGACACCCTATTACCGTGTTTACTGACCATAAAAATCTGGCCTACTTGGAGTCAGCTAAGCGTCTGAACCCGAGACAGGCCAGATGGTCTTTGTTCTTTTCAAGGTTTAATTTTGTTGTCACGTTCCGCCCTGGGGTTAAGAATGTGAAGGCAGATGCCCTGTCACGTTGTTTTCCGGGAGGTGGGAATTATGAAGACCCGGGTCCCATTTTGGCTGAAGGTGTGGTGGTCTCTGCTCTTTTTCCTGAATTGGAGGCAGCGGTGCAGGCAGCCCAGTCAGAGGCTCCTCATCTTTGTCCTCCTAGGAGGTTGTTTGTGCCTCTTTAAGACACAAGATTTTTAAGGAACACCACGATACGGTCCTTGCTGGGCACCCGGGGGCAAGAGCCACAGTGGATCTCATTGCTCGGAGATTCTGTTGGCCTGCGCTTCGTAAGTCGGTTGAGGGTTTTGTGGCAGCCTGCGAGACTTGCGCTCGTGCCAAAGTCCCTCATTCACGGCCATCAGGTCCTCTCCTTCCCTTACCCATTCCTTCCCGTCCTTGGACACATCTGTCCATGGACTTCATAACGGACCTGCCTCGTTTCTCGGGGAAGACTGTGATTCTGGTGGTGGTGGACCGTTTTAGCAAAATGGTGCATTTCATCCCTTTTCCTGGTTTGCCAATGCTAAGACGCTGGCGCAGGCATTTATTGATCACATTGTCAAATTGCATGGTATTCCTTCAGACATAGTCTCTGATAGGGGCACGCAGTTTGTTTCCAGATTCTGGAAGGCTTTCTGTTCTCGCTTGGGGGTTCGGTTGTCATTCTCTTCTGCTTTCCACCCGCAGTCGAATGGCCAGACAGAGCGCGTCAATCAGAATCTGGAGACATATCTGCGCTGTTTTGTGGCGGAGAATCAGGAGGATTGGTGTTCTTTTTTGTCCCTTGCTGAGTTTGCTTTAAATAACCGTCGTCAGGAGTCCTCTGATAAGTCACCATTTTTTGGTGCATATGGGTTTCATCCGCAGTTTGGGACTTTCTCGGGAGAGGGGTCTTCTGGTTTACCTGATGAGGACAGATTCTCCTCGTCTTTGTCATCTATTTGGCAAAAGATTCAGGATAATCTAAAGAGCATGAGTGAGAGATATAAGCGTGTGGCAGATAAGAGACGTGTGCCTGGTCCGGACCTGAATGTTGGTGATCTGGTGTGGTTGTCTACCAAGAATATCAAATTGAAGGTTCCCTCCTGAAAGTTGGGTCCTAGGTTTATTGGGCCTTACAAAATCCTGTCTGTCATCAATCCTGTTGCCTACCGTCTTGATCTTCCTCAGACTTGGAAGATCCATAATGTTTTTCATAAGTCCTTATTGAAACCTTATGTTCAACCCATTATACCATCGCCTTTGCATCCTCCTCCGATTATGGTTGATGGGAATCTTGAATTTCAGGTCTCTAGGATTGTGGATTCTCGTCTTGTCCGCGGTTCTCTCCAGTACCTCGTTCATTGGGAGGGTTATGGTCCTGAGGAGAGGATGTGGGTCCCAGTGACGGACATTAAGGCCACTCGTCTCATCAGGGCTTTCCATAGGTCCCATCCTGAGAAGGTGGGCTCTGAGCGTCCGGAGTCCACTCGTAGAGGGAGGGGTACTGTCACAACCAGACAGCTGAGAAGCTCTGACAGAAGCCGTTCAGAACCTCCTCCTTGAGTTTTCTTTGTTTTTGGTTGTCAGTTCCTCATCTCGTTAGCCTCTCTCAGCTGTCATGTAGTTGGACTGATTGCATCCCTTTAAATTCCTCCCCATAATGCATTAGTGTGCGGTTTATACAGCTTCCTGGAGTGTGTGTGCATGCTGATCCTATTTCCTCGTCTTCTACAAGTTAAGTGTTGTACATTCATTTGTGATTTACTGTTTGCTGGATCCCAGGTGACCCTGACTCCCTCCGTGTCTAGTGTAGGGAGCCAGTGGTCGTGTCCCTTCACTATTGTAGGGTGTTCAGGTGTTATATAGTCGAGGTACGAGGATATGCGATCATCCACCATTGGGATTATGGCATAGGCTGAGCAGTAAGGGAGAGAGCCAGGTCTGATGCAGGGGTCTCCCTTTTTGTTCCTTAGTTTTGGATCCAGTGAGTCATATATTCATTTTGCATTGTCTTGCTTCCTGTACACCTTCCGTAACATCAGCACTGACCGTGGCATATGAGGGGTAAATCCACCGGCATTATCACTGATCCTGGTGTATGCAGCAGGGATCCGGCTGTCAGTAACAGCCGGATCTCTGCCGCTGATCGTGGCACCGCCTGTGGGGAGGAGGAAGGACCGCAGGACAAGAATGCTCATCCTGGGGCGCAAAGTATTGTCCATTTAGGACGAACATTCTCGTCCTGGTCTTTAAGCATTAAGCACATCACCGTGTCACCATTTTGGTTCACAAACTGCAAATCCGCAAAATATGGACACCTTCCGCATGCACTCTGCATTTATATTACACCAATCAATAGATATGACTATACTTTTCCAAATGAGGACCAGAATAGGACTTGATGTATAATTTGTGGAAGGGCCACAAAAAAAATCACCCAAAAAAATGAAATGAAATGTGATGTTACAGCCCTATAAAAGCCACATCTCGAGACACATAGCAAGCATAAGGGACAGTGTTTTAGAAAGCTTTTAAGTTTTTTAGTTTTTAAACTCTCTAGGGGGAGCATAAAGAGACTGCAGGGACTCAGTGTAATCTCCCTGTGCATCTTGTTCCACTGCTGCACCACTCATTCTTAATCTGTTTTGTTATACATAGACTTACTGTGCATCAGACTTAGTCTCAACAGGCGGTTTAATATATTGACACATTTACCTAGTTCATCTACTGCCCCATTAATAATTAATTTGTTCAGTTATACATAAACTTACTGTGCATCAGACTCATTGTTAAACAGGCTGTCTAATATAAAGACACATTTATCTAGTTCATCTGCTGCACCATTCATACCTAATCTGTTCTGTTATACATAGACTTAATGTGCATCAGACTCAGTCTCAACAGGCAGTCTATCATATAGGCACGTTTACCTAGTTCACCTACTGTGCCATTAATAATCTGTTCAGTTATACATAGACTTACTGTGCATCAGACTCATTGTCAACAGGCGGTGTAATATATAGGTGCATTTATCTAGTGCACTAGCTTTTTCATTAATACTTAATCTATTCTGTCATACATACACTTACTGTGTGTCAGACTCCGTGTAAACAGGCAATCTAATATATAGGCGTGGTTATATAGTTCACCTGTTACGCCATTCACACTTGGCTACATAGTTACATTACTGATTCAGTTACTGTACACTATGACCAACAGACAGTTGCCTGGGCCCTCAAAAGAAACAGGCAGTGAAAAATATGTTGCTGTAGCCAGCAGAAGAAGGGGTGGTAGTAGCAGCAGATGCAGCAACAGGCCAGAGCTGCCACTGTCATCAAGCGATCGTGTTTTGACCAACAATCTAGCTGAACTGTAATGGTTGGCTCTTCAACATCATCTCAGATGACAACAGGTACACACAGTCAGGAATCGGTGGATTCATCTGACACCACACTTAGTTGGCATGGCCCAAGAACAACCTCTTTGCCCTCATCTGTCCTGCAACTACCTCTTTTCTTATGCTGCTCAGGAAGTAATGCATGCTGCCGGCTCTCCTACGCTTTTCAGTGAGTACGAGCTTAGTAAAGACAGTCAGCAGGCACAGGCCAGCACAGTCTTGGAGGAGTGGTCCGCTGCGCGTGCTACCAGCAATGATGACAGCCGGGTGGGAGTGGGAGTATCTGTTGCGAGCAGTCCATGAGTCTGGTGAGGGTGACATAAGTGACGAACAGACAGTAGTGGATTATGATGTATCCAAATGCACGTGGGAGCCTGCTGAAAAAGGGGCATCATCATCATTAGTACTGAGCAAATCGAAGTCCGCAAAGCCGAATTTCTTCATGCTTTGTGATAGCGAATCGATCTTACCTGAAATAGTGTAAAAAAAGATAAAATCATACATACCTCATCCATTTGCTTGGAAGGAGCCAGCGGCCTCCATCTTGCTTGAAGATCTCACACAAAATCCCATGTGCGGTGACGTATGACCTCACGACGCCGGTCGACAAGATGACGTCATCACAGACCTTGTGAGATTTTTTGCCAGATCTTCAATCACGATGGCTGAGATGAGTCCAGCGTGAAGGAGCCCAGCACCACCCCGCATCCTCAATATCTCCTCCTTGCTCCCCGACATCAGAAAGCTAGAGCGCCGTAATCTCGTGATGTGCGAGCTAGCGCATGTGCAGTTCATTCCGTTAGGCTGATGCGAGCACAGAGAAGGAACACTATGACGACACTGCGCATACGCTAGATCGCGCATCGCGAGATTACGGCGCTCTAGCTTTCTGACGTCGGGGAGCAAGGAGGAGATTCTGAGGTTGCGGGACGGTGCTGGGCTCCTTCACGCTGGACTCATCTCAGAGACAGGACTCATCTCAGGTTAATTTGCATATGTATCAAATAGTTTTTTTTACACAATAAAAGCACACAGAGCTATGGGGATTGAGTATTGCAGATGTGCTAGCGGCCATCTAGCAACCCATGTCCTCAGCTCTATACAGAAAATCCCGATGACAGGTTCCCTTTAAATAGGGGGCCATGATCGCAGCCCGCAAGACAAAGGAGTTACCAGCTTCATACCAATCAGTTAAGATCTTTGCAGAGCTCTCGGCAACTACCTTGAGACTCAGAAAACAACTTTTGCCAATAACTGTAGCATTAAGGGAGCACAACCTTCAATATAGATTGGGATTCCCTGTAAAAATCATCATCATCCGTAACAACAAAACTTTTGTGATATCTACGGTGAGAGACGGAGTTCGGATTCTTAAAGGATGGGACATTACAGTCAGCCAAGTAGACTTGAATCCATCATCCCCACCTGCCAAAATGAGATCTGAATGGAAGAGGTTCTTACCTACCTGAAGCTTCAAGAACTTAGTAGCAACCTGGTCACTTTAAGTCATATATGATTCTGCTGCTATTTTGTGCAACTGTGCACCACTGTGAAAGTTTGCAGTGAGTTTTCCTTTTTTCTTGTTGGTCTGTTAAAACCACCCTACATAACATGATGTCTACCTGCCGGGAGACACCTGTTAAGCTCCACCTGACAGGTAGATCCTGTTACATCATATACCTGATTGATGATCTGTTTCAGTTTATGCATCTTGTTTTTTCTTATTTATAGCTACTCCTTCTCCTCCAGGCACACTCTCTGACTCCTTCAGAAGACCCTCTCGACTTCTCCAGCATGCCTTTATCCTGTTGCTTCATTAAAGCTTTTGGTTTATACAAAATGGTATTTAAGATAACCTCTTTCAGTGGTAAGGGACTTAATAGTCCTTACAAATAAATGTGTGGAAAGAGGCGATGTCCCTGAAATCAGACATATTCTGTGCTCAGGAAACTCACATAACACTTCAGGATGCACTTAGATTCAAGCACCCCCACTACTCACAGATATTTCAGGTACATTTTGAAAAGAAGGAAAGAGGAGTTTTGCTAGCCATTAGAAACACTATAGCCTTTTCCCTGATTTTCCTTACCACTGACCCCGAGGGGAGATACATTATACTTGTAGGTTCCATCAACAATATTAAATATATGCTAGTTACTCTCTATGCCCCCAACTGCAGACAAGTACGCTTCCTGAACAAGGTGTTTCAAAAAGTGAACAAATTCAAACAAGGACATACAATAATTTGTGGGGACTTTAATACAATTCCAGATGACACATGGGATACTACATCTACATCTTATTGGCATACTGACATGCTAGGGACTTTAATACACAAGCAACAAATGTATGACATATGGCATATACAACATGGATCTGAAAAAGACTAGACATTTGACTCACACACCTGTAATACCTATTTTAGGATAGATTTGTCTTTGGTTGGGAGGTCCCTGCTCCAGAGTGTTTCCTCATCCACGATAGAGTCGATTACATACAGTGCTGCCCATAATTATTCATACCCCTGGCAAATCTTATTCAACCAGCAAGTAATTTTTTGACTGGAAATGACATAGGTGTCTTCCAAAAGATAATAAGACGATGTACAAGAGGCATTATTGTGGGGGGGAAAGAAATCTCAGCTTTTATTTACATTTGAGCAAAAAGTGTCCAGTCCAAAATTATTCATACCCTTCACAAACTGTCACAGCCTGTGGGAAAATCAAACGTTCTATACCATTCCAAATAGTCCAAGCTGTTCTAAAGCATCCTAATTACCCTGATTAATTGGGAACAGCTGTTTTAATCAACTCAACAGGTGAAAAACAGCAGCTCTCTGCAGTTGGTTTGTGCAGTCATGGCTAAGACAAAGGAGCTCAGTGAAGACCTGCGGCTGCGCATTGTGGCTGCTCACAAGTCAGGAAAGGGCTACAGTGCAAAGTATTATTAAAAATTACAAGATGTTCCGCACTGTGGAAAATCTCAGAGGACATGGTCGGAAGCCAAAAGTGACACCTGTGCTGGCCAGGAGGATAGTTAGAGAGGTGAAAAAGTATCTAAGGATCACCACCAAGGCCATCCTGGTGAATCTGGGCTCTGCTGGTGGCAATGTCTTAAGGCAGACAATCCAACGGACACTGCACACTGCTGGGTTCCACGGATGCAGACCAAGGAGGACGCCACTTCTCCAGATAAGGCACACAAAAGCTTGCTTGGCCTTTGCAAGAGGTCATCTGGACAAAGAAGAAGATTCCTGGTCTTCTGTGTTATGGTCAGATAAAAGAAAAATTGAATTGTTTTGTCACAATGATGTTTCCTTCATTTGGCATAAAAAAGGAGAAGCCTTCAACCCAAATAACACCACCCCCCCCTCCGTCAAACATTGTGGTGGGAACCTAATACTTTGGGTGGGGGTTTCAGCCAATGGACCAGGGAATCTAATCACAGTAAACGGCACCATGAAAAAAGAGCAATACATGAGGATTCTCAACGACAACATCAGGCAGTCTGTAGAGAAACTTGGCCTTGGGCACCAGTGGACATTTCAGCATGACAATCACCCAAAACACACAGCAAAAGTGTGAGAAAAAGTGAAGAAATGGTTAGCAGACAACAACATTAACTTTTTGGAGTGGCCCAGCCAGAGTCCAGACTTGAATCCAATTGAGAATCTGTGGAGGGAGCTAAAGATCAGGGTGATGGCAATAAGACCCTCCAACCTGAAAGATTTGGAGCTCATTGCTAAAGATGAATGGGCAAAAATACCTGTGGAGACATGCAAAAATCTGGTCTGCAATTATAGGAAGCATTTGATTGATGTAATAGCCAATAAAGGCTTTTCTATTGATTATTGAGAAGGGTATGAATAATTTTGGACTGGATACTTTTTGCTTAAATGTAAATAAAAGCTGAGAAATGTTTTTTTTTTCCACAATAATGCCTCTTGTACATTGTCTTATTATCTTTTGGGAGACACCTATGTCATTTCCAATCAAAACACTACTTGCTGGTTGAATAAAAGTAACTTTAAGTCAGAATTTGCCAGGGGTATGAATAATTATGGGCAGCACTGTACTTGGTCAGACCACGCTGCTATCACTATGACCCTGACAGAGAGGTATTATTCTTCTCAGAGGGTGTCTCTTTGGAGGGATAATGCCTTTTTGATGGCCCACCCTTCCTATAAAGAGGAGATCAAGACGGCTGTGGCAGAGTTCTTTTAACTGAATGCAGGAACAGTTTCTAAACATACAACCCTTTGAAATGTCCACAAAGCGTCAGTTCGAGGGGTATTTATCAAACTGGGACATCAAGCTAAAAAAGAAAGGGAAAAGCATTTTACAGACAAATATCAAAAACTTCAAACTATTGAAGCTCTCAACAAAAAGATGCCTTCCCCTCAGTTTCTAGAACAGATACGTCACCTGAGAATGTCATTGATTGAATGCCTATTATACTCGTACGAAAAGCAACTGTGCAGCAGAAATGCCCAATATTATTCCCAAAATAATAAATGTGGAAAACTCCTGGCTAAACAATTAAAAGCAAAGAACCCAAAAGACTAGAATTCCTTACCTGTTTCATGTTTCAGGCTCCAATAACTTATGCGATTCTAAAGATATAGTGAACCGATTCAGAGAGTATTACTCTTCCTTATATAATTTAGAGGCCAACAGAATTGTTCCTCCTTCATCCTCAGAGATAACATCCTTCTTAAACAAACTTTCTCTCCCGAAGCTATCCCAAGAACAACTTGATAAACTGAAATCTCCAATAATGGAGAAAAAAACGAATAAACAAATACTACACGAAATCTCTTATCTTAGAATGTGCCTGGCCCTGATGGCTTCTCTAATACGTATTTTAAAACTTATAAAAAAAATACTATCCCCCCCATATGCTCAACATATTTACAGAGGTGATCGAGACTGGTGTCTTTAACAAAGAAATGTTACTGGCCACTATAGTGACCCTCCCTAAACCCGGGAAGGATCCTAACTCCCCCCAAAACTTCCGCCCAATATCTCTTCTTAACACGGATATTAAAATATTTTCCAAAATCATAGCTTCTAGAATATCTAACATTATCTCTAATATTTTTCACTCAGACCAAACAGGATTTGTCAGGGGTAGACAACACTAGACACCTTTTAAATATTATTGATCATCTGGAGAAGTCCAACACCCGGCATTACTAGTGGCTATGGATGCTGAAAATGCGTTTGATTGGATAAACTGGGTGTTTGCTTTCTCGGTGATGGGCCGCATGGGTTTCAGCGGCTATCTCATGGAGGCCATCAAGACTTTATATACAGCTCGTTCAGCTAGAGTTCTGCCAAATAACATATTGTCGGACCCCTTTGAGATAACAAATGGCACCGGGCTGACCAGATGAAGAACCGTGTGAGAATACCATGCTTTGCATAGGTGCTATGCTGGAGGACTACTCTGAACTGTGCCTACAGTGAAGGCCCATTATACCCTTTAATATTTGCACTCACTATTGAGCAGCTGGCCCAGGCAATCCGACAGAATGGGGAGGTTGAGGACATACAGGTGAGATCCTGCACACATAATATATCGCTATTTGCAGATGATGTGATCCTTTCCTTGACAAATCCAGATAATTCAGTTCAAGTGTCTTTCGATACAATCTTAAAATTCTGACAACTTTTATTTTATAAATGAAACCTTGAAAAGTCCCAAATACTCCCATTTAATCTGGAAGCTCGCATGCACAGTAATCTTAAACATAAATACACATTTGATTGTATTTCCAATCATATAAAATACCTAGAAGTGCATTTGACCCCCTCAATACAATCTTTATATCAAGCTAACTATCTCCCATTAACAAAATCCATAGAACAAGAACTTAACCACTACTCCTCCCTGGAAGTGTCCTGGATTGGGAGCATAGCAGCATTCAAAATGTCGATTTTACCCAAACTCCTATATCTCTTTCATACTATACCCATTGTACCGCCTCAGAACTTTTTCCAAAAAGCCAAATAGCTATCAAACAAATATATCTGGCAATCGAAAAAATGCAGAATAGCTGCTCAAATACTACACAAGCATAAATACAGAGGTGGAATAGGGTTGCCACATATACAGTATATGACTCCTTCCTAGCTACACAGGTGTCACTGTTGCAGAAGTGTCACAATTGCATCCCTTAGTTGGGTGCAAATGGAACAATCTAGTGTCCCGTAAGCCTCTTTGAAATCACTATTGATAGCCTCCCTTTCTACAAAAAAATTGATCCCTAGAGATGTACCAGCTATGGTCACTTTTTCGGTCAAGAACTGGAAGCAGTTCCATATGAGAGCATACAAAATAATCTCAATCTTGCCCATTGGGCTCCAATAAGAGCAACATTGGAAATCGCCAATAATACCTACCATACAAGAGATTACATCCAGAATAGATAAGACTTGCAGATATGAAAGGATTTTGGTCATGAAAAATCAGGGGGTCAATGTTTTTGAGAGGGATTGGGGCCATGGATTACAAAGAGACATCTTTCTTTTACTTCACTTTCTTCATAGTCACAGCTGTGCCAGGAGGAGAGGCGAGAGGAATAAAGAAACTGACATCTTAAAGGTAGCAGAACCCACACAACGTGTTAATGATGCCTGTTTATACTGTAAAAGTTTTTCGATGCTTCACAACTATGTAATATGTAAGAAGACAAACAAGAGTCCTTTTATTTTCCTTTCTTTTATTTCTTTTGCATAAGTTCTCAACTTTTACTAGAGTTACTATATATTGTACATTAGACAACTTATATTCTCTTTTCTCGACATTACAAAATTATGTAAAAATGGAGACAGAAAGTACATTGCAAATATATAACGAAAAGTCATATTTACTCTTGTATACTTTGTCTATGTACAAGATTTGTCTTAATAAAACAAACAAAAAAAAAAATCTGATTATGTGGCTGGAGGTATATTAGACGGTCAATCAATATCAATTTTACTGCAGGCCAGTGGACTACTGGCCCCAAACATTATTCATTCACTGGACAGAAAACATCAAGTGATTATGTGGCTGGAGGTATATTAGACGGTCATTGGATAACAATTTTACTTCAGGCCAGTGGAGTACAGGCCCCAAAAATTATTCATTCAACGTACAGAAAAGAACAAGTGATTATGTGGCTGGAAGTATATTAGATGGTCATTGGATATACATTTTTCACCAGAGAGTGAGGAGGGTACAGATACAGAGGATAAGGAGGGTGCAGAAGCAGAAGGCTGAGTGAGCCACTCAACCAACTCTGGTGCGCCCTTTGACGTAATCGCATGCACCTTCTCCAACTTCCCACTTAGGCTCCGGCCTGGTGCACCTGCCCAACCCCTACCAACCCTGCTGAATGGCCTACCTCTTTCATTGCCTGCCATTTTCAAAATTACCCTGTGGCAAAGTCCCTATAGAAGAGCAGTATTTGTGGAAGCAGGTATATAGAACCCCTTAATGAGTATTTGCTGGAAGCAGGTATATCAAACGCCTTAATCAGTTTATTTTGGGGCAACAGGTATATCACACCAGTTGCAATTAGTTATTCCAGTTACGTTTGTCCCTCTGTATAGCTGCACTATCGCAGCAGAACCGCACACGACTGCTGCACAATAAAAATGCACTATATAGAAAGTATATTATAGGTGTATCACACCCCTGCATCAATCATTTTTTGTGGGGGGCAACTGGTATATCACACCAGTTGCAATTAGTTGTTCCAATAGCGTTTGTCCCTCTGTACAGCTGCAGTATCGCAGCAGAACCGCACACAACTGCTGCACAATACCAATGCACTATAATATGCTTTCTATGTTAGAAAGTATATTATAAGTATATCACACCCCTCAGTATGTCACACCTATCAATAGCACACCTATACCAGTCCTTAAAAGGACTTTTGTGGCCCTATTAGCTAGCGTTTGGTGTCTCTCTAACAGTCTGTCCCTGCTCCACACAGCAACTTCTCCCTACACTGGCAAAAGACTTTATGTAAAATGGCAGCCAGATCGGGTTTATTTATAGGGTAGGGGGTATGTCCATGTGCTGAAATGTCTCAATTGGCTGTTCTGTCCCACCTTATGGATGTGTCATGGGTCAAAGTTCGGCACTATGCAAAAAAATATGACGCATGCGAATATCACCATATGTTCGCATGTTTGGCGAATCGCGAATGAGCAAAGTTTGCCGTGAAATTGCCGCCATCTCTACTCAGGAGCCTACCTGTCAGGAAACAACTAGCCGTGCCAGGCAGCGTCAGGCAGTCAGCACGGAGTGGTGGAAGTAAAATGCCATACTCAGCAGTGATGCAATTTTTTTATCAAGTCGTTGGAGGACGTTAGCGTGATGGTATACAGGAAATGTGGACAGAAGATGAAGCGCGGTCATGGTGCTAATGTTGGCACCGTGGCCCTGCGTCAACACATGGAGTGTCACCATATAGTGGCCTGGGAAAACCATGAACTAATGTAGTAGTACTGCCTGATGCACCAACCACTGCATCTCCCAGCGGCTCGCACGTCATTACCAGCAGTCAGGGCTTCTCAACCTCAGCAGAAGGAAGCTGTCATTCTTTCCCTTCATCTATTGCTTCTGATGCTCCTCCTAGTCCTTACCACATGTTTCACCAGCAATCAATTGCAGAGGTGATTGCAAAGAGACAACAGTATGCGGGCACTAATCCAGTGCACCTGCCTACGTTCTTGGTACTACAGTCCCTCCCTCTTTATATCATGGACTCAACATTTCAGAGAACTATTGGCTTGTGCCTACCAAAGGTGGAGAGTCATAATCTGTCATTTCTTCTCTAAAAAAGTTGTTCCAGCCCTGCACACATATGTTGAGCAGAAAGTGGGCCATCCTTTGAACCTGTCAGTGTCTGCTACAGTTCATGCCAGCGCTGACGTGTGGAGCTGTAACTATGGGCAAGGACAATACATGTCCTTTACAGCCCAGTGGGTAAATGTGGTTCTGGCCCAAGCACACCATCAACTTTGCTAGTTGATGGCAATGCCGTCTCTGCATTGTAATCATTGGATTTCTGCACCAATGTTGTCCTCTGCCTCCTTATCCTCCACATTGTCCTCAGCCTTCACTGTAGGCACAGTTCAGAGTAGTCCTCCAGCATAGCACCTATGCAAAGCATGGCATTGTCACACGGTTCTTCATCTAGTCAGCCCGGGCAAACAGTCACACCAGGGAGGAAATGCTCTGCGCCATCAATCAAGAAATCGCATCCTGGCGGTCTCCTCGCCAGCTAGAAATAGGATCCATGGTCACCAATAATGGGAAGAACATTCTGTCTGCGCTGCATCAGGGAGGGAAGACCCATGCACCTTGCATGGCGCACGTCTTCAATCTGGTTGTCACCCGGTACCTGAAGTCTTCCACCTAGCTGCAAGATGTCCTGAAAATGTCAAGTAAACTGTGCATGCACTTCAGCCACTCTTACTGGGCAAAACACATCCTCTTTGAGCTGCAAAGGCAGAATGGTGTTCCCCTACATCACCCCATATGCGAAGTTTCCACACGTTGGAACTCCACGCTCCAAATATTGGACCGATTGTATGAGCAGAGGAAACCTGTGACCTATGTTTTGATGATGCAGACAGGAATACTCCCGGATGTAACCTTGATGTTCGACAGTGACAGCTAATGCGCAACACCTGCTTTTTGCTCGGGCCCTTTGGCCGCTTTATTTCTCAGTTGCCAGGACTACAGGATGAATGATGTCATTCCACTCCTTCACATCCTGGAGCAGATGCTGATAAATCTGACTGGGGAACAGAAGATGTGGCGCTTACATCTCATGGCCACCTGAGCTCTGTGGAAGCTGAACTGGCACAGGAGGAGGATGAAGACGAGGAGGAGGAAATTAACACCCAAGAATTCTATACAGAACTAGGTGATTTATCTTTCCAAGCAACAGGAGAGAACCACGAGAAGCATGAGGATCTAGAGGGTGAAGACAAAGACGGACGACGCAGATGATCCCGACCAACAATGGCAGTATGCAGTGGAGATAGAGGCAGGGAGTCCCTCAGAGTCCCTTGTGCAAATGGCCAGATGCATGCTGAGTTACTTGTGTAGTGACAAACGCATTATTATCCACTCAGCAGAGGGATGACTACTGGCTCTCAACAATGTTAGACCCTCGCTACCGGTCCAAAATGGGGGCCTTTTTTTACACCTTCTGAGAGGGATGACAAACTCAACTACTATCAAGACATCCTTTGTAGTTGGTTGGTCGCTGCCTATATGTGCCATCACCCATCCTCACAAAGGTCTATCCGGGGGGACCCTCTGAGCTCACACTCCACTGCTATGAATGCTGGAGGAGTTGGGAGGGCAGAAGCAGCACCAGCTCCATCAGAAGCAACTTAAGTCTTAAATCTCTGATGAGCAGTTTTCTTCAGCCTACTGAAGAATTAACACAGCAGCAGGACATGGAGCAGAACTTGAACCAGAAGGTGGTGGCATACTTGGACTGCACCCTGTCACCCCAGATCCAATATCCCCAGACTACTGGGCAGCCAAACTTGAATTGTGGCTGCAACTGGCCGAGTTTGCCCTGGGAAAGCTTTCCTGCCTGGCCAGTAGTCTGGTATCAGAGTGGGTGTTTAGTGCGGCAGGTGGCATAGTTACCCCAAAGAGAACCTTTTAACACAAAATGTTTAGAGACTAACCTTTATAAAGATGAAACAGGTGTAGATCAACCAGGATTTCCAGACACGAGTGCCTGATGTAACAGACTAGATCAGGTGTGTCGAACCTATGGCATGGGTGCTATAGGCGGCACTCAGAGCCCTCTCTGTGGGGACCCACACCCTGAAAAAAGTCTATGGTGTACCAATATGCCTTAGACTTTTCCTGACATTCATCAACGCAGGGCGCACTATGAACAGCACAGAGAGTGCATTGAATGTAGGCAGGCTATTATAGCTAAATGATAAAGTACATGGAAGATATACTGTATTGGTATTCAGGTTAAATGTTGTCACTTTGCGATAAATAAATGGGTTTTGGGTTGCAGTTTTGGCACTCGATCTCTAAAATGTTCACCATCACTGCACTAGATCATTCTGACAGTAATGATCTGACTGTAGTGTGCTGCCACACTGGAGCATTGTAACAAATAGCCTGTTACTTCTGGCGATATGCTGCTGCCACTATTCTGATGCGCCACCCTCCAGATGCCACATGTCTGCTGCCTCTACTGCCATCTGCTCCTGCCATCTGCCACTAACTTGTGCGGTTAATGCCACTGCTGTTGCAACCCTCCCCACTTTGTTCCAGGGCCACTATTGTGACTCTTCATGCTGTTGCCACCCTCACCATTCTGTTAGGGGCCACTATTGTGACTCTTCATGCTGTTGCCACCCTTACCAGTCTGTTACAGGGCCACTAGTGTCCCTGTTTGGCCTTGTTGACATCACCGCCTTAGGGCTCATGCCCACAAACGTTTTTTGCATTCCGTATAGGGACCGTATTTTTTTTCCGTATACGATCCGTATACAGGACTATTCATTTTAATAAGTCCACAAAAGATGCGGACAACACTCTGTGTGCTGTCCGCATCCATTGCTCCATTCCGTGACCTCGCAAAAATTATGAGACATGTCCTATTCCGGACCGCAAAAAAACGCACGGTTGTGTGCATGAGCCCTTACTGCTGACACCCTCCCCACAATTATGGGGGCCACTACTTGGATATTGGGCCATTCACAGTTAGGCAACGCCGATAAATTAGGCCTGACACTAACATAGATCTGGAAAGTGGAGTTCACACTTCTGTTATTTGGTCAGTTATTTACATCACTTATTATGAGCCAAATTCAGGAGCCAAGCCTACTCTCGGATTAGTTATCATGAATAGATGTGCAACTGCTCTTTGGTTTTGATCCACAGCTCCTTTGAGCTGAAAATAACTTATGAGAATAATTTACCAACAGGGCTAAAAACCAGCCCTGGAAAAAGTTGCACACCAGCCCCACAGCATTGCGTCATTATTTACTTGTTTATAAAAGGGGAAAGCATTCATTTTAAAACACGTGTGTAAACACGAATATGAACTTTTCCCCACAATAGCTCTTTTATAGAACCCCCATTGTTCATATTATAGACCAGCTTTTCCCAACCAGGAAGCCTCCAACTGTTGCAAAACTACAACTTTCAGCATGCACAGACAGCGTTTGGCTGTCAGGGCATGCTGGGAAATGTAGTTTTGGAACAGATGGAGGCATCCTGGTAGGGAAACACTACAGTAGACCATTATCCCATCCAATTGGGTCAGAACTAAGAAAATCAAAGAACTTTACTTTAAAGTTAGGTGGGACGAATCCAATTTTTTTTAAATCTCGAATCCTGTACATAAGAATTGTGTGAACGGTGTAAGAAACAAAGTAATCCAAACTCAATATTCTTTTAATATGAAAAAATAAAGAGTCCTTTTTTAACAAAGTATTCGGATTTGGATTAGAAAAAATTGGAAATACAGGGTAATACAGCGCACATACCTCTAACATCCAGTGACGTCTCTTTGATGTAGATGTTCTCTTTCCTCATCTTCTCCTTTCAGACCTTCAGATCAGACCACCATTATTCAGCCATTTCTCGTCTCTGCAGTTTGACAAACAAAATCTTAGTTTACTACTTTTCCATCATTCTCGCATCTTTTGGACAGATCATCCTACCACCCCCAATACTGTGCCACTGTGCTCTCCAATATTATACTGCAGAAACAGATAAAGCCCCTGATAATACTAGTACCACACAGAGCCCCCCATATAAAATACCCCTTCTTTGTGGCCTCAGCAGATGCCCCCATAGTGCCCCCAATAATGTGCCAGTAAAAAGGGACCCCATAGATGCCCCCCCATCATGTCCCAGTATCATAGTGCCATCTCTCCCCCAATGTGCCAGTATCAAGTGCCTCTCTCCTTCCCACCCATGTGCCAGTATCATAGTGCCAAACCCCCCCCATGTGCCAGTATCAAGTGCTAAACCCCCCCATGTGCCAGTATCAAGTGCCTCTCTCCCCCCATGTCCCAGTATCATAGTGCCATCTCCCACCCAATGTGCCAGTATCAAGTGCCTATCTCCTTCCCCCCCCCCACATGTGCCAGTATCATAGTGCCTATCTCCCCGCCCCCCACATGTGCCAGTAACATAGTGACATCTCCCCCCCCAATGTGCCAGTATCAAGTGCCAGTTTAACCTAAAATGCTGTTTTGTGCATTAGGCCTTAGGTTGGGTCTACACCTAGACTTTTTGTAGAATGTTTAAGTGACAGCTGCTGTGCACAAAGTTGCAAACAAGTCAGTTTGTACCGCTAATATCAATCAAAGTGCTACAACATGTCTAGGTGTAGCCGAAGCCTAATTGCCTATACTACCGCTAGTATCAATCAAAGTGCTACAACATGTCTAGGTGCAGCCCAAGCCTAAATAAAAAATTCTATAAGAATTTTGAACCTGTTTATTATATAAAATGAAAATATTAAAACCCCTATAATAACTATATAATCATAAACAGTATAATAATATATCACCAAATAGTTAACCCCTGAGTCACCAGCCTGTTTTGATCCTTAATGACCAGGCAATTTTGGGGTACACATAACTTACTGATTAACTTTTACTAAGGCCCCTTTCACATGGGCGAGTTTTCTCACGCGGGTGCAATGCGTGAGGTGAACGCATTGCACCCGCACTGAATCCGGACCCATTCATTTCTATGGGGCTGTGGACATGAGCTGTGATTTTCACGCATCACTTGTGCGTTGCGTGAAAATCGCAGCATGCTTTATATTGTGCATTTTTCACGCAACGCAGGCCCCATAGAAGTGAATGAGGCTGCGTGAAAATACGGATGCAGTGCGATTTTCACGCATGGTTGCTAGGTGATGATCAGGATGGGGACCCGATCTTTATTATTTTCCCTTAAAACATGGTTATAAGGGAAAATAATAGCATTATTATTACAGAATGCTAAGTAAATTAGGGAGGGAGGGGTTTAAAAAATAAATAAAAATTAAACTCACCTCATCCACTTGTTCGCGCAGCCCAGCTTCTCTTCTTTCGTCTTCTTTGAGAACCTGGGAAAAAGGACCTTTGGTGATGTCACTGCACTCATCACATGGTCCATTAAATGATCCATCACCATGGCATTTATTTCTGTCTACACATGGCTCCAATTTAGGCCTCATGCACACGACCGTTACATTTTTTGCGTTCTTCAAACAGTGGATACGCAAAAAACGGAAGCCGCCCGTGTGCCTTCTGCAATTTGCGGCCCATTGAAGAAATACCTATTCTTGTCCGCAAAACGGACAAGAATAGGACATGCTATTTTTTTTTGGCGGGGCCACGGAACGGAGCAACGGATGTGAACAGCACACGGAGTGCTGTCCGCAACTTTTCTAGCCCCATTGAAGTGAATGGGTCCACACCCAAGCCACAAAAAAAGCGGCTCGGATGCGGACCACAACAACGGCCATGTGCATGAGGCCTTATTTGTTGGAGTTATTCAAAACTGATTTTACAAACATCGTTTACCCTTTAGGTGTTCCACAAGAGTTATTGGCAAATGGAGATAAAATTTCAGAATTTAAATTTTTGGGCAAATTTTCCATTTTATCCCATTTTTACCAGTAAAAAAGCAAGGGTTAACAGCCAAACAGAAACTCAATATTTATGGCCCTGATTCTGTAGTTTTCAGAAACACCCCATATGTGGTCGTAAACCGCTGTACGGGCACACGGCAGGGCGCAGAAGGAAAGGAATGCATACGGTTTTTGAAAGGCAGATTTTGCTGGACAGTTTTTTTTTAAACCATGTCCCATTTGAAGCCCCCCTGATGCACCCCTAGAGTAAAAACTCCCAAAAAGTGGCCCCATTTAAGAAACTATTGGATAGGGTGGCAATATTGTTGGTACTAGTTTAGGGTACATATGATTTTTTGGTTGCTCTATATTACACTTTTTGTAAGGCAAGGCAACAAGAAATAGCTGTTTTGGCACCGTTTTTTTTTTGTTATTTACAACATTCATCTGACAGGTTAGATCATGTGGTATTTTTATACACCAGGTTGTCACTGATGCTGCAATACCTAATATGTATACTTTTTTATTTATGTAAGTTTTATACAATGATTTCATTTTTGAACCCCAAAAAATCATGTTTTAGTGTATCCATAGTCTGAGAGCCATAATTTTTTCCGTTTTTGGGCCATTACCTTGGGTAGGGTCTGATTTTTGCGGGATGAGATGACGGTTTTATTGGCACTATTTTGGGGTGCGTGTGACTTTTTGATCTCTTGCTATTACACTTTTTGTGATGTAAGGTGAAATTTTTTTACGGTGTTCATCTGAGGGGTTAGGTCATGGTATATTTTTATAGAGCCGGTCGATACGGACGCAGCTTTACCTAATATGTATTATTTTTTTATTTATTTATGTATGTAAGTTTTACACAATAACAGCTTTTTAAAAACTAAAAAAAATGATGTTTTACTGTCTCCATATTCTGAGCTATAGTTTTTTTATTTTTTGGGGCGATTGTCTCAGGTAGGGGGTCATTTTTTGCGGGATGAGGTGACGGTTATACTGGTACTATTTTGGTGGGCAAACGCCTTTTTGATCGCTTGCTGTTGTACTTTTTGTGATGTAAGGTGACAAAAAAATTGTTTATTTAGCACAGTTTTTATATTTTTTTTTTACGGTGTTCATCTGAGGGGGTAGGTCATGTGATAGGTTTATAGAGCCGGTCGATACGGATGCAGCGATACCTAATATGTATACTTCCCCCCCTATTTTTTACTTTATTTGGGGAAAATGACGTTTTTGTTTATTTTTACTTGAAACTTTTTGGGGGGGAAAACTTTATTTTTAAAACTTTTTTTTCACTTTATTTTTTGTCCCACTTTGGGCCTCGAACTTTTGGGGGTCTAATCCTTCACAATGCATGTATTGTAATGCATTGGCTGTATGAGTAATACTGTGTGTATTACTCATACAGCTTCCGGTCTGTGAGATCCAGGGGGCTGGATCTCACAGGCTCGTCACCGGAAGGCAGCGCGATACCTTCTTTAGGCATTGCGCTGCCTTCCATGCCATCGGGTCCCCACTACAGCCGCATGGGGACCCGATGGCACCGCCGATCGCTGCTGCAAACCGCGGGTAAAGCCGCAAACCGCAGGTCTCAATAGACCTGCGGTTTGCTGCGATCGCCGATACGGGGGAATGATTTCAGCGGTCATCCTGTTCCTATTATCCCCCGCCGTGCTGCAATCTAGTTTTAAAGTTATGACGTACCGGTACGTCATGGGTCCTTAAGGACTCGGGAAACATGCCGTACCAATACGTTATAAGTCCTTAAGGGGTTAAAACCAGCATATATGTGATTACAACATCAATACACAGGTTAGTGCACAAAAATATTTGTGAGTGATAACAAATTTAGGCCTAAGGCCCCTTTCACACGAGTGAGTTTTCCATGCGGGTGCAATGCATGACGTGAACGCATAGCACCCGCACTGAATTCATTTCAATGGGTCTGTGTACATAAGGGTTTTTTTATGCATCAGTTCTGCGTTGCGTGAAAAAATGCATTGCATTCGGAAGCAAGTGCAGGTGCGATGCGTTGTTCACGGATGGTTGCTAGGAGATGTTGTTTGCAAACCTTCAGTTTTTTATCACGTGCGTGAAAAAAGCATCAAAACGCATTGCACTCGCGCTGAAAAAACTGAACTGAACGCAATCGCAGACAAAACTGACTGAACTTGCTTGCAAAATGGTGCGAGTTTCACTGAACACATCCTGAACGCATCCGGACCTAATCCGTCACGCTCGTGTGAAAGAGGCCTAAATCTGTATCTGTTTATTTCTGTCTCCACACGGTTCCAATCAAATTGTTTTTGGGGGTTGTTGAAATTATTAAAACGAGTATATACATGAGTACTAGAGATGAGCAAATCGATGTCACGGTGGGAAGTAGAGAAAAACCCCCACCGTACGATGACTGGGTCATAAGGAAAACAACAAGGCCTGAACAGAAGGATAAGGGAGCAGGTAATCTCCTAATGCATCCCTATACCTAGCCCTAACGCTGGGTTCAGACCTGAGCGTTCGCGATGGAGCGCTGTGTATGCGCGATTGTACCGGCGTTTGCATAAACAACACACCAAATCATTACCCCACACCAAACATACAACACATGTAAGGGAAGGAAGACATTGCTGGAGACCTCGATGTCCCACTAGGATGCCCTCAATCTGGGAGATGAAATATGAAGACCAGGAGCATAACTCCAGCGTACCACTGACTCCTGGCCTCTAGCCACAGGTAAGATGACGCACCTAGTGACCACGCCCAACAAGGTGGTTAACCCCTACAGCACCGGACAGAGGAGGAAACAACTGAAAGGGGAAATGCAAACACCAGCATAAAAAGCTACACGTTGCCGCAGGCAACAACATGCAAGGCAACCATGTCACGGCCATAAACGCCGTGACACTGCCCCCGCATGCTGAAACAGCAACACGTTGTCACAGGCAACAGCAAGCGTGGCATAAGTGTCACAGGGCACACCAAAGGCCGTGATAATCGAATCCCACGAAGTGGAATTCAATCCGAATTTCAGGATAAATTTGATTCGCCTAGAAGCCGAATTTCCTCGTGCTTCGTGTCAGCGAATCCATTTAACCTGAAATAGTATAAAAAAACTAAAAATTTAAGCTTTCCTCCTAGCGACGGGCCGCTAGCCTCCATCTTTCTTAAAGATCTCGGGCAAAATCCTGGGCGGCGCAAGACTACATCATCACACTGGCCGGACAGGATTTCGCCTGAGATCTTCAAGCAAGATGGAGGCGGCCGGTCCGTCGTCAACAAATGGAGGTGGTAAGTTTGATTGAAATTTTTTTTATTGTTAATTTTACACTCAGATGCCGTGATCATGTATGAACAAGGCATCTGAAGAGTACAATGATGGGGGCAGCGCTATCGACAGGACCTGGGAGCTGGATCAAGGTGCTGTTTGGCCATGAATAAACTTTTCTCAGCCAGCAATTAGCTTGTCTACAAGCTGAACCCCCATGTGGCCACGTTGCTGGCAGTGCAGTCACTGTAGTACCATTGTAGTAGAGCCTTGTACTCTCATGTGGCAGAGAATGCGGGCCACTACTTGCGATTCTCGCTATGCATCAAGCTTCGCAGTGGACACCTGGAGCAGCTTTTACGGGCAGGGACAATAAATATCTCTCACGGCCCACTAGGTCAAGTTTTTTTGCTGAAGTGGAGAGGCAGCATCTGAGCAACATGGCCAGGTACTTTTGACACCACCCCCCAACGATGTTATCCAGCTGGCTCCCACAGCAGACACTTATCCTCCTCCTCTATTAGCAGCAGGGTGCAACATTGCTCTCACTCCTCCTCCCTCCTATCACATGTGTCAAGTCATGCACTGCCATGCGGTATCAGAGTCGATCAGCCTGGGTGAGAGTGGCTATACAGGCGAGCAGTTGCTAACGTACATCAAGCAGCAAACATCCTGCTACCTGGCCAATTTGGCGAACCTAAACCGAACCAAATCTTGAGAGGCTCGCTCATCTCTATTAGATATTAACTCTTGTATAATGTACATCGATATCTATCAGCTCCCCTTCTTCACCTTAGACCACTAGAATTATTGGGTATTAGCTCCTAAACTTCTCTAGACCACCGTGAGTATGACCAGAATGCTATCACAATCCACTAAAAGTACATTATATAATTTGTGTACAAAGCTGCAAGGTTTGTACAATTGGGGGTCTTTTGCACTTAAAAACCTTTAAAAACCCAGTGTTTGCCCCTGCAGGGCAACATTTACATAGAGATTGTATGTTCTCTCTGTACATCAACTGTTTTATTTTGCTTTGTGCTTTCCATTTTAGCATCTCAGTTTGAGTCATTGGATTACAAGCACACTCGTAAAAGTCAGAATTTTTAATATGATGAGCGACACATCTCATGTTTAACCTTCGTAAATCTTACAGTAGTTCTGTAGCTCCTACTGTGCATTCTCCTTCATATCAGAAGTTGTTCCCTACTTGTTACACTTCTGCATTTCCAAGCAACATTTTTAAACATTTATGTCAGCCTCCGCCTGTGCATGCTGGATATCTGACACTTCCGTTAATTAAAAGGAATATTAGCAGTGAAACAGATTGAGCATTACAGTTTATGTAACAACATTACCACATGTACTGTACCCCGCTGACAGTACATTACAAAGTCACAGGGAGCAGATGCCACACAAGCAAGAGGTCTAGGCTGGTTGGCTTCGGAAACCACAATAGTTCATAGAGGAACCAGGAGGGGGGTGAAAATTAAGACAAACATTGCCGTACAGTACATGCCAAATGCTGGTCTGGGAACATATTGCCATATTAATAGGAAACGATGGGGTATGTTATAGTGATTTATAATACATAGCTAATGAAATATTGTCACATTATATTACCAAGGAAGTGTATTTCCAGGAGGTATTCTAGGTGGAAAGTGACATTACAGTGCTTCCAGGTATGAGTAAAGTACTGTAAGATGCTTGAGATGGGTAATCAGTAGTGTTGATCAAGCACCATAGTGCTCTGGTGCTCGGGCCGAACACATCGGGATGCTTCAGTGCTCTACGGAGCACCCGAGTATAATGGAAGTCATTGGGAGATCCCGAGCATTAAACTAGGCACCCCCTGTTCTGAAGAGGAGAGAGTACCTGGTTCATAGAAAAATGTCAAAAATTGATGGAAACACCACCAAAATGGTTCGGGAACAGCATGGGGAGGATGTCTGGATGCATCTTGGACTCCCAGGTCGCTGCTGGAAACGATGTTGTCTGAGTAGTACACCACTTTTACAGACTGACAATAATACGCACAAAACCAAAGATAAAAATCGAATTTAGAGGAAAAATTGTTAGGAAACATTCTTTCCTGTATATTTACTTGTATATAAAGTGCTGACAAAAATTACAAGGAAGAGGCACTCGGATACAACCTGTATATCACATAAAGGAGGGCCTCATTCACATTGTGGTACAATTGTTCAGGTAGTGGGACCCCCTACACCCTTTGTTACACGTAAAGGAGGGCATCATACATAGCCTTGAAAAATTATTATTGATGGCCTGCTGGTGACCTTCAAAAACAGTTGAAGTAAGGGTCTGCTGATCTGACCATCTAAAACATTATGGGTGAGGGCCTTCTGCTGCTTTGGTGACTCTAGATAACCTTGGCCGGATCGCACGTACCCGTGACGGCGACGATCCATTTGGATGTCTGCCCTATCAACTTTCGATGTTTTTTTCAGCGAGAACCACGGTGACCATTGGTAACAGGGAATCAGGGTTTGATTGTGGAGAGGGAGCCTGAGAAACAGCTACGGCTACCACTTCCAAGCAAGGCAGCATGCGTGCAAATTACCTATTAGATATAATTCAGTGTGGGCCTGCTGGTGAGCTGACCTTCTAAAAAATTATATGCGAGGGCCTGCTGGTGAGCTGACCCTGTAAAACATTGCAGGTGAGGGCCTGCTGGTGAGCTGACCTTCTAAATAATGATATGCGATGGCCTGCAGCTAAGCTGACCCTGTAAAACATTGTAGGTGAGGGCCGGCTGGTCAGTTGACCCTCTAAAAAAATTATATGCGAGTTCACCCTGTAAAACATTATATGGGAAGGGAATATATGCGAGGGCATTATATGCGACAAATAAGCATTTTGATATGATAGACGAGGAGGATGAGAAAAGGAAGATTCAACCATATACCCTTGTTTGTGGTGGAAGGGGTGCATGTGAAAACAGTGTATTCAATACACCATAAAAGCTATATTTAAAGTGCCTTTATGTTCAGCCGCTTTCCTCTAGCGGAGTAGAGAAGTCATGGTCAATTCAGGCCTTGTTCATTTTTATATGAGTCAACCTGCATTTTCAGTTGACAGGCACATACGCTTATCTGTTATTATGCCACCAGCAGCCCTAAATAACCGCTCAGACAAAATGCTGGCGGCAGGGCAGGCCAGCACCTCCAAGGCGTAGAGTGCCAGTTCGTGCCACATGTCCAGCTTGGACACCCAGTAGTTGTAAGGCACTGAGGGATCATTGAGGTTGCTGACATGGTCTGCTATGTACTCATTCACCATCTTCCGAAAGTTTTCCCTCCTTATGACACTAGGCCGCGCATCAGGGTGAGGGTGCTGGTGGGGTGTCATGAAGCTGTCCCAGGCTTTGGAGAGTGTTGCCCTGCCTCTGTTGGAACTGCTTTGTGTTCCCTTTGTCTGCCCTCCTCGGATGGCCAAAGAACCACGGACTCTGCCGCCAGTGTTGTCAGATGGAAAATTTTGATGGCAATTTTTCAACAAGGATCTTCTGGTATTGCACCGTTTTCCTCATCCCCTCCACCAGAGGAATGAGAGATGAAAAGTCTCCATCTGTGTTGATTCCTCAAAGTTTCTTAAAACCTCACAGAGGTCAGACATCCATGCCCACTCCTCACTTGTGTATGTAGTGTCCCACTAGGTATGGGTGGGCACTACACAAGGGTCAATTGGTGTGCGCGTTACTCCTACTCACAAGGAACAGAAATGTCATATTTAATTCTGCATTTAATGTATGTTTTAATGTGTTGTTATATGCAATGTACCCCTGTCTAATGCAGCAGCAGGCCTAGTTGGGTGTAGTTAGACATCCCAGACACTAGAGGGAGATAGGGAGCCCCTAGTATAAATGTCCAGGCCCAGACAGGGGGAGGGAGTGCAGAGCCAGGAGTCTGAGAAGACACAGGTTAAGAAGCCTGCTCCTGACATGCAGCTGGATAGCCCAGGCTGCTAGTGATGTCCAGGAGGCTGTTGAGAAGCTCCAGCTTGCCTGAAGAACAAGAGAGCCTAAGTTAGCTCTGAAGAGATACCCCAGTTGCAGGATTCAACCTCCTGGGAGAAACCGACAGTATCCACCTGATAGGAGGAGGCATCCCAGGGTAAGCCAAGTGCCCCTGATAGGCAGAGGAACTTAGAAACCATTGCAAGCAGTATAATACCTGAGGAAGGAGATAACCAAGGATATAAGCCACCCTTTTAGGCATCCGGGCCTTGGGAGATATCAAGCCAGAGTAGGAGTTCTAGAAAGGACAGTGTCAAAGTACAACCTGCTGCTGAGTGCTTGTGGAATTTACCCTCAGTGTAACTTGCATGACTATTGCCTGCCATATTTGTGAATAAGCCCCTTCTTGTGGAACTGTAATAATACAGAGACTGTACTACTCCCTGCTGTACAAAGTTGGATTGTTCAGTAAAGTTTATGTTTGGTTCACTGCATACTTGTGTACCTTCATCTTTCCAACCACCAACCGGCGTGCCACCGGCCAAAGGCACTGGCGTCACGAATTACCACAGGGACCTTGCCCCAGGCACACAAAATACCTGTAACATCCAGGGCACCTCAACTACCATCAGGCCTGGTCCCTATCTACAGAGCGTGCCCCAGAGGAACTGTGTCTACCTCTCCTTCACTGCCACGCGCCTGCCCAGGGTTCCGCAAATATAGTGAGTACCCTCTATTGCCCATAACTGTGACCTCACTTCGTCATACCCTGCAGGTCTGGCGTGTTGCATAAATTGGCGTCACGAACAGGATACGAATATTCCTGCGCCATAGTGGATTTAAAAACTGTGTGCTGAAAATCGTCTTAAAGTGACATGCCCCAATTGTTTTATTGAAAATTGCTGGGCCAAAGTGAACTGTACTGATTGCGGTGTGAAAATAGCATTGTATGGACTGTTTTCTACTTATTTAAGCCACCGCTTGCTGTCAGTGAATAGACAGCTATTTTGCTCAAAGATGGCCGCTGAGCTTGCTTGAAATTGTTTGCTGCGTCATCTTCATCTTAAATTGGCGGTAAAAATTGGCGCCTTCTGCTAAAAGTGCGGGAAGGCTGTATGCTGGCGCCACCGCCCTGTATGGACATTTGCATGTCTGCTGTGATGGACTCCGCCTCCCCCATACTGGAGTACCTGGGGGGCGGCCTCCCAGTGCAATGGGAGGATCTGTCTGAACTTATTGGCGCCACCCTGTCGCTCTCCAGAGAAGGATCGAGCATGTTGAGGAGTGAGGACTTTTCTGCTATGTCCGCGCCTGACTTATTAAACATGGATGTGACTGGTGTAGAGCAAGAGGACGCTCCACCGGCCTACTCTCCGGGACCGGAGAGACCCGCCTGCCCGCCACAGAGGACGCAACCGGAGACCTATTATGGCTCCTGGAGAGACTTCTTCCAGCCCTCGTTCAAGTGGTCCGCATTGATGGCAGAGATCCGGGAGGCCGCCATAAAGAAGACAACCAAAACCAAGATTTACTACGAAGAACTGGCAAAGACCGTTCACGAGTGCCACACTGACACACAACCCCGCCTGGAAAGGAGGATGGGGTTGGTTGTGGCCTTTGACAAGGACCGAGGCTTCGGTTTCATTAAAGACTACCTGACTGGACGAGACTTATATGTCAACAGGAGGTCCGTCAAGCGGAGTTACCTCCCAGAACGTCTACACAACCTCCGCGAGGGAGAGGAGGTTGAATTTACCCCTGCTGAGGGCCTGCGAGGCCCCTACGCCACTGCCGTGTCCCGTCCTAAGAAGAAGACAGAGGACTGGGACTTTGATGAGGACTACTCTGGCTGCGAGCGTGAGTCTGTGCGCTCTCCGGAGGACAACCCTGGCTGCGAGCGTGAATCTGAATGCTCTCCAGGACCGGCCCATCACGCCTTCCAAGAACGGGGCTCTTTCATTGGCCCAAATGTGTTCTGGCAGCCGACAGTGGTAGAGAAGAGGGTTAGCCCATGGCCCTCACCTGAGTTGCCTCGCAGGGAGAAAACTGTCCGTGAGCTTCAGGATGCAGAGAGATTTAAAGCTGCCCTGGAGAATATCCGCAGAGGGAGGAAAGCGGACGCCTCACCTGAGCCTGCAGCGGCTGCGCAGGACGAATCACCCACCGCCCAAGTGCCGACAACGACAGCGGAGACCAGCGATCCCGACTCCGAAAGCCTGGACGACCAGATCGTGCGGCTGGAGCTGAAACTGCGGGAGCTACGCCAGCTTGCCACCGCCAGGATCCGGACTCCACCTGGCCTACAACGTAAGGACCCGGACGTCTCCGGGCCAAAGGTGAGAGTACCTGTCCCTGCCAGTCGTCCCTGCTTAGTACCGGCACCTGCGGTGGGATCCTCATATGCTGTGCACCGGCGCACAGAGCCAGTCGTCCAAGGACCCACCGGACCGCTTGCAGCAGCGGTACCCAGGCCAGTGCAGCAGCCCACGATTGTAATGCCTGCTCCGGTGAGGTCAGCGACTGTGATTACCCCTAGGCCTATGGGGCCTATACCTATTAGGGGTCCGTTTATGTTGCAGTTGCCCCCCAATACTGTGTTGTGGGCACATCCATCGATTGAACCTCAGTACAGGCCCAATATACAAATGGAGCCAGGGAGCACCACTGAAATGCAAAGTGAATATGATATGCCCCTGTGAATTGGCCTGCTAGGCCCTTGATGTGTGCTTTATTTTGCCAAGGGATCCTAAAGAAGAGTTAACCCTTTCAGGACAGGAGTCCTTCGTTGTTTTGGCCCTCTGTTGCTGCTGCCAGTTACCCACGGCTCAGTGGAGGCGGTGAGCCACTGAAAATACCACGTGCAGCAAGGCCATCTTGTTTACAGGACCTCCTGCCTGCTTTCTCAGAGTGAAAACCCAGTTGTGCCTGTTTTCATGTTGCACCTCTTAACCCTTTAACCCCCTTTTCAGGTTGATTAAGGGTATTACAGCACTTATTTCTATGTGTATGCCATTTAAATAATGTGGACTATTTTATGTGCTGTCATTTTATTATGCAACTGGAATTTAAAGGAATTGGGCCCAGGGATAGACTCAAATGCACATGAGCCTCTGAGATTTTGCTATTGTTTTAAAGTATTGTGCCCAGAGATGGACTCCACCTCGTGCGAGCCTCTGTGATTCTTGCTATGATTCCTAAAGGTCCTATATCTCTACTTAGCTGTGGAATGAACGAAAAGAAAAAAACCTGGGTACGGACTCATTTTATATGCTTTGAGCCTCCAAAGAATTGTTATTTAATGTTTTACATTTTTCATGGACAATTTGCACTTATGGACTATCCTGGTTTATTGGTTACGCTGTGCCAGGTCAGCGCCCCTGTTCCCATTGTGTTATCCTGAGAGAAGAGAACGACGCCCCTTTTCACCATTACTTGCTCCTATTCCAGTGGAACTGCCTAATATATGTATACATATAATGTATATTTTGCAAATGTAGATGTGTTTTCCTGCTTTGCTTTATTGTCCTCATTACAGGTGCAGTATCCAGCTGTGCAGGGACCCTCCATGTTGCGCCGAGGACGGGCAACGTTATAGCGTGGGGGTATGTAGTGTCCCACTAGGTATGGGTGGGCACTACACAAGGGTCAATTGGTGTGCGCGTTACTCCTACTCACAAGGAACAGAAATGTCATATTTAATTCTGCATTTAATGTATGTTTTAATGTGTTGTTATATGCAATGTACCCCTGTCTAATGCAGCAGCAGGCCTAGTTGGGTGTAGTTAGACATCCCAGACACTAGAGGGAGATAGGGAGCCCCTAGTATAAATGTCCAGGCCCAGACAGGGGGAGGGAGTGCAGAGCCAGGAGTCTGAGAAGACACAGGTTAAGAAGCCTGCTCCTGACATGCAGCTGGATAGCCCAGGCTGCTAGTGATGTCCAGGAGGCTGTTGAGAAGCTCCAGCTTGCCTGAAGAACAAGAGAGCCTAAGTTAGCTCTGAAGAGATACCCCAGTTGCAGGATTCAACCTCCTGGGAGAAACCGACAGTTATCCACCTGATGGGAGGAGGCATCCCAGGGTAAGCCAAGTGCCCCTGATAGGCAGAGGAACTTAGAAACCATTGCAAGCAGTATAATACCTGAGGAAGGAGATAACCAAGGATATAAGCCACCCTTTTAGGCATCCGGGCCTTGGGAGATATCAAGCCAGAGTAGGAGTTCTAGAAAGGACAGTGTCAAAGTACAACCTGCTGCTGAGTGCTTGTGGAATTTACCCTCAGTGTAACTTGCATGACTATTGCCTGCCATATTTGTGAATAAGCCCCTTCTTGTGGAACTGTAATAATACAGAGACTGTACTACTCCCTGCTGTACAAAGTTGGATTGTTCAGTAAAGTTTATGTTTGGTTCACTGCATACTTGTGTACCTTCATCTTTCCAACCACCAACCGGCGTGCCACCGGCCAAAGGCACTGGCGTCACGAATTACCACAGGGACCTTGCCCCAGGCACACAAAATACCTGTAACATCCAGGGCACCTCAACTACCATCAGGCCTGGTCCCTATCTACAGAGCGTGCCCCAGAGGAACTGTGTCTACCTCTCCTTCACTGCCACGCGCCTGCCCAGGGTTCCGCAAATATAGTGAGTACCCTCGATTGCCCATAACTGTGACCTCACTTCGTCATACCCTGCAGGTCTGGCGTGTTGCATGTATAGTGGAAGCTGACTGGAAAGGCAACGACCATGTTGCAGCTGGTATTCCACTATTGCCCTCTGCTACTCACTAAGCTTGGCCAACATGTGGAACGTGGAGTTCCAGCGCGTGCTCACATCGCACAACAGCCGGTGAGCTGACAATTTCAAGCGCTGCTGCAGCGTTGACAGACCGGCTGAAGCTGTCAATGACTTGCAGAAATGTGCACACAAGCGGTGCACATTCACCAGTAGCTCATGCAAATTGGGGTACGTTTTGAGAAACCGCTGAATCACTAAGTTTAAGATGGGAGCTAGGCATAGGATGTGTCTGAGCTTGCCGAGCTCCAAAGCCACCACCAAGATATGGCCATTATCAGACAAAACCATGCCTAGTTCTAGGTTGGGTGGCGAGAGCCACAGGTCAGTCTGGTCTTTTATCCCCTGCCACAGCTCTGCGGCGGTGTGCTGTTTGTCCCCTAAGCATATCAGCTTCAGCACAGCCTGTTGCCGCTTCCCCACTGCAGTGCTACACTGCTTTCAGCTACAGACTCATGACTGACTGGTGCTGAATGTGGATAATTCGGAGGTGGAAGTGGAGGAGGAGAAGTTGGGGTTGGAGCCACTAACGTAGGTGGTGGCGGAAAGCCTGATCGACGTAGGGCCAGCAATCCTTGGCGTCAGTAGCACCTGTGCCATCCCAGGGAACGACTCGCCCCCGGCCTCCATATTATTCACCCAGTGTTCTGTCAGGGAAATGTAGCGTCCCTGGCCAAATGCACTTGTCCATGTGTCCATGGTTAAGTGGACCTTCCCAGTAACTGCGTTGGTCAGGGCACGTGTGATGTGATGTTACGGGAGACATGTTGATGTAAAGCGGGCACGGCCCACCTTGAAAAATAGTGGCGGCTGGGGATTGCATAACATGGGACAGCCGCCGACATCAGGCTGCAGAAGGCCTGAGTGTCCACAAGCAGTGATGAGCGGCAGGGGTCATATTCGAATTCGCGATATTTCGCGAATATTTTTAGAATATTCGGCGAATATTCGAAAATTCGAAAATTCGCGATTTTTTTTCTTGCAAAAAAATCGGCAAGGTAATGATTGTGTAATATGCGAATTTTCGTAATTCGAATTTTTGGATTCGAAATTTTTAGTGCGAATTTTTCAACACAACTATTAGACAAAGAAGATTATAGCACTATATTAGCTAAATTGCTCTATATTCGATTTTTTGAATATTCGCTATATTGCTATAACAGTTTTTTCGAATATTCGTAATATATAGCAATATAGCGAATATTCGAAAAAAAACGAATATAGAGCAATTTAGCTAATATAGTGCTATAATCTTTTTTTTATAGTTGTAATTTTTTTCCAATCTGAACTTCAGATGAGAAAAAAATTACAACTATTAGACAAAAAAGATTGTAGCACTATATTAGCTAAATTGCTCTATATTCGTTTTTTTCGAATATTCGCTATATTGCTATAACTTCGTTTTTTCGAATATTTGTAATATTCTAAAACAAGAATATATAGCAATATAGCGAATATTCGAAAAAACGAATATAGAGCAATTTAGCTAATATAGTGGTATAATCTTTGTCTAAAAGTTGAAAAATTCGCAATAAAAATTTGAATCCGAAAATTCGAATTACGAAATTTTGCATATTACACAATCATTACCTTGCCGATTTTTTCAAGAAAAAAAAATCGTGCATCACTACTCCTAAAGTCAAGTATATTGCAGCCTTCTTATTGGCCCACAAGCTAGAAGCAGGAAGGGATCATGTGAACTGATTTAAAAAAAAAAAATCGGAAAGAAAAAAAAAAAATTCGGAAAAAAAATCGGAAAAATTCGAATATTCGAAATTGCGAATATATATAACTATATTCGAAATATTCGCGAATTTTCGAAGTACCTATATTCGCGATAAAAATTCGAAATTCGAATATTCGTGATCAACACTATCCACAAGCATAAATGGTAACATTTTCAGGGCCAGTAATTTGAAAAGCTACTCATTTGGTGCTATTGCCTGTGGGTGGGTGGGTGGCTGGGTATTTGCGCTTGTGTTCAAATGCCTAGAGTAAGGACATTTGGATGCTGCGCTGGGACATCGAAATGGATGTGGTCGCTGATGGTGCTTGCAAAGGTCCAAATGCAGGGCGGGAGGCAGAGGATTGGCCAGCACGTAACATCAGGGAAGAGGAGGCAGTGGTGTGACCCGCATACACTGATTGTGGACCGAGGCATTTGACCCACATATTACGGTGCTTTGATGCCATGTGGCAGATCATGCTGGTGGTGGTGAGGTTTCTAGTTTTCACGCCCCTGCTCATTTTTGTATGGCACAGGTTGCAAATTACAATTCTTTTGTCGTATGCACTTTCCTCAAAAAGCACCCGACTGCGGAACACCTACCCCTTGGCAAGGGAGATTTCCTCAAGGGGGTGTTCCATGGAACAGTTGCGGGTCTGTCTAGTGTGGCTTGCCTTCTCCCTTTTGCCACCCCACTGCCTCTTCTAGCCCGTTGCGGTGCTGCAGATTCCTCCCCTTCTGTACTGCTGTCCTCACATGGCTTTGTATCTTCCCAGGTTGGGTCAGTGATTTCATCGCCCACCACCTCCTCTTCCACTTCCTCACTGTGCTCATCCTCCTGACTTGTTGACCTAACCACAACCTCAGTGATTGACAACTGTGTCTCATCCTCTTCCTCAACCTCTTGGGACAGTAATTGCCGTTGAGTTATTGGCAACTGTGTCTTACCATCATCCACCTCATTAAACAGTAATTGCCGTTCCCCACCGTCATCTTCTTTAGACTGTGGATGCTCAAGAGTTTGGGAATCAGGGTACAAGATCTGTCCCTCTTCAAGCGTGCTTGGCGAAAGGAGAAAAGAATGGAGAGGAAAAAAGGTCCTCGGAATATCCGAGTCTGGGATCACTTGTTTGGCCAGACTCTCCATGGTGGGAGGAGGGAGTATGAAGGCTGGACTTGGTGGATGACAGGGTGGTGCTTAACTGACTGGAAGCATTATCTGCTGCAATCCAACCGACCACCTGGTCTGACTTCAAGAGTGGTGTCCTGTGTCACCCTGCAAACTGGGACATGAAGCTAGGTATCGTGGATGACTGTTTTTCTTGTGCTCTGGCAGCAGGCACAGTTTCACACGCCCAGGGCCACCGCCTCTGCGTCCCACCGCCACTTCCCTGTCCCTTACTGCTCGCCTTCTTCATTTTAACTGTGATATTTGCTTGATACTATGTCATACGTGCAGTAGCGTAGGATTTGGAAGTGTATGCGCAAAAAAAATTAAAAAAGGTATTTGGGATGTGGAAACGTCACACAGGAGATATTCCACAGATAATGTCAATGCTGTCACCAGCGGCTCATAAAAAATTACAGGGAATGTGACAGGTATTTGGGATGAGGAAACATTATACAGGAGAGATACCACCGGTAATGTCACTGTCCAAAGCGTCTACGTAAAAAGTGTACTGTATGTCACAGATAAAAATTTTAGGCGCACACTTTACATTGGAGATGTGGCACAGGTAAAGTCACTGTCCGTAGTGGACACTGTCTGTTGAAAAAGTACACTGGATGTCAGAGATATTTTTTGGATGCGCACACTTTACACTGGAGATGTGGTGCAGCTAATCTCACCGTCTGCAGTGGACACGTCTATTCAAAAAGTACACTGGATGTCACAGATATTTTTTGGATACGTACACTTTAAACTGGAGATGTGGCACGGATAATTTAACTGTCTGCAGCGGACACCGTCTACGGAAAAAGTACACTGGATGTCACTGATATTTTAGGGATGCGCAAACTTTGGGATCGGTTCCCTATTGGTACATTTGTTTCTTCCTATACTAGAAAAACATACCGGCAGTACAAATTTACTTTCATTATGCTGTACTTTCTTGTGTATATTCCTATCTAATGGGTTTATGTAAGCCAGGCAGGATTTACATGTGCCAAAAACAACCCCATTCACATAAATGGAACTGAACCAAAGAAAAATCTGTTGTGTTTTAGTATATACTAAGAAAGGTAACAAAGGCATAAAGGTTTAACACTTAAATTTAAGATACTGTTTATTCTTGAATAAGAGGTGACATGGGTTGGGGAGTTATGTAAAAAAATAAAATAGCACTGCAAATATGATGGTCAGCCATATATACATGAGCTAATCAAGTTTTAGGCAAAATTCTATTTCCTAATTTCCCTCATTCTTTTCTGGCCTTAGTTCTTTTTAACAACAATCTCTGAGGTTTTCTTTATGAATATTTCTGGGCATCAAAAAAGACTGGCCCTCCCCCTGCTCTGCAAAGGGAGTGAATAACAGTGCTGTATGTGTAGGACTACAAATCCCAGTTGTACAATGACACTGGTGATACACACAGGATATTCCCCCTACCTGTTCTTGTGCAATGCTCTGCAGAACTCCTCCAGTCTGTAAGCTCAGTGTCTACAGGATGCAGAGGGCAGATCCTGTGTCTCTTCATTGCCTGCAGCTGCTCAGCAAAGCCTCTAGCTCTGAATCTGTGCTGCTGATGGTGGAAGGGGTTAAACTTTGCTAAAGAATGCACTAGGAGGGAGACACAGGGCAGCCAGCAGCAGGTGGCAGTGCAGGGTATGTGGCCAGTGACATTTTGTGCACAGACACAGACCTGCTCCCAAGGCTTGTGCACAAAACATCATCAGAGAAGGGAGAGAGAAGCTGACATCACAGGTCATGTGACCCTCAGTGAAATCTGAGAAAGGAGCCACTGCAGATGAAGTGATTGTAAACCCCTTACATTTGATTAGTTAGAAACATACAAAGAACAAAAAAATTATTCGGACAACCCCTTTTAAATTGAGGAACACTTATTCAGAAATTGTGTGTGAAACATTAAGTGACCCTGATTTCCCATGGTCCTCTCAAAATAGGTCGAAATAGTCACCATCTTTAGGAAATTTGTTTGTGTCTTCATGAGAGGAAAGATACTTTTCAATTTGTAAACTCTTCAGATAATTCATGGTGTAGTGTGGATGCTGCATGGATGACCTGCTTTTAACTTGGGGCAGCATCCATACAAGCATTTCTTCAACACTGATGTTATCTTGAGCTATATGGATTCGCCCACCCAAAATATGGTACATTTATTTGACTTTTTTAAACTTTTGATACATTTCTGGGTAAAATGTCCCAAATGCCATAACATTTTATTTTTTTAATAGACTTTTCCCTTCCTAAAGCACACCATTCCCTCTGCATGTATGGAGGGCTCTACAGTTTATGAATGGGACCACAGCACAGGAGCATGGGCAGGAGCAGACATTGCTAAATGCTGGCATAGCACATGGGTACCATGTAACCATTTACTATGCCAGAATTAGCGGAGCCTGTTTCTGCTTCGCTAAGCTAAAAGCTGACAAACAGGACTTAATAAATGTGCCCCACAGTTTATACACCTGTGGTAGACAGGGGTGGACTGGCCATAGACCCCACAGAGAAATTTCCTGGTGGGCAGATGCCCATAGGGAAGGGGACAGCTGAGCCCTCCTCATGGCTGCAATTAATGATAGGTACATCAGGTACTTATGCACCTGACCAGAGGCCACAGGTGCCCTCTTGAATTCAATTGTATCGCCACCTTCAGGATGGTGATACAGTTGAATACTGCTGTGGAGGCAGCAGTATATTGTGCTACACTGTAGTACTTGGTTCTGCTGAGGCAGTATATTGTGCTGCACAGTGGTATTTAACTCTGCTGAGGTAGTAAATTGTGATGAACTGTGGTATTTGGTTTTCGCTGAGGAAGTATTTTGTACTGCACTGTGATAATTGGTTCTGTTGGGGCAGTATATTGTGCTGCACTGTGGTATTTGGTTCTGCTGGGGCAGTATATTGTGCTGCACTGTGGTATTTGGTTCTGCTGGAGCAGTATATTGTGCTGCACTGTGGTATTTAGTTCTGCTGGGGCAGTATATTGTGCTGCACTGTGTTATATGGTTCTGCTGGAGCAGTAATTTGTGCTGCACTGTGGTATTTGATTTTCCTTGGGGCAGTATATTGTGCTACACTGTGATATTTGATTCTGTTGGGACAGAGTATTGTGCTGCACTGTGGTATTTGGTTTTCCCTGGTTCACTATATTGAGCTAAACTGTGGTATTTAGTTTCCGCTGGGGATGTATTTTGTGCTGCACTGTGATATTTTGGTTCTGTAGGGACAGTATATTGTGCTGCACTGTGGTATTTGGCTCTGCTGGGGAAGGATATTGTGCTAAACTGTGGTATTTGGTTTCCCCTGGGGATGTATTTTGTGCTGCACTGTGATATTTGGTTCTGTTGGGACAGTATATTGTGCTGCACTGTGATATTTGGTTCTGTTGGGGCAGTATAGTGTGCTGCACTGTGGTATTTAGTTCTGTTGGGGCAGTGTATTGTGCTGCACTGTGATATTTGGTTCTGTTGGGACAGTATATTGTGCTGCACTGTGATATTTGGTTCTGTTGGGGCAGTATATTGTGCTGCACTGTGGTATTTAGTTCTGTTGGGGCAGTGTATTGTGCTGCACTGTGATATTTGGTTCTGTTGGGGCAGTATATTGTGCTGCACTGTGGTATTTAGTTCTGTTGGGGCAGTGTATTGTGCTGCACTGTGATATTTGGTTCTGTTGGGGCAGTATATTGTGCTGCACTGTGGTATTTGGTTCTGTTGGGGCAGTATATTGTGCTACACTGTGGTATTTGGTTCTGTTGGGGCAGTATATTGTGATGCACTGTGATATTTGGTTCTGTTGGGGCAGTATATTGTGCTACACTGTGGTATTTGGTTCTGTTGGGGCAGTATATTGTGATGCACTGTGGTATTTGGTTCTGTTGGGGCAGTATATTGTGCTGCACTGTGGTATTTGGTTCTGCTGGGGCAGTATATTGTGCTGAACTGTGATATTTGGTTCTGTTGGGGCAGTATATTGTGCTGCACTGTGATATTTGGTTATGTGCACTACTTATCCCAGTTGTACAATAACACTGGTGATACACACAGGATATTCCCATGTTCTATGTTTTTGCGGAACGGAAATATAGAAATACAGAAACGGAATGCACACGGGGTGCCTTCTGCGGAAAAAAACATAACCGCCACGGAAAGAAAATACGTTTGTGTGCAAGAGGCCTTAAATGGTTCAGAAACCTCCCAATCAAACTGTTAGCTCTATTTCATCTGAATAAAATGCTGTTTTTCTTATGTTGATCTGAGGATTTATTCCTAAGTAATGATACTTTTTCTTCATATGCAAATTAGGGCTTTAGTGCAATGAGGGTGTCACCATTGCTCTTGTTGCACCCAAGCTCTGATCCTTTCAGTGGCCAGCCCCTGTTCGCTGCTTTGCTACTGCTTGGCCCTGTCAAACAAAGCAGTGAGGGAGGGGCTGGCCACAGAAAGGAGCCGAGCTTGGGTGCAACGAGAGCAATAATGATGCCCTTATTGCACCAAGAACCCAATTTGCATCTGAGAGAAAAGGGATTGTGAGGTCGCTGGTGACAGATTCCCTTTTATATCCAGGAAGCCGGCTTGTTTTCTAGTCGCATATGTTTATGGTGTAATATGTAATATGTGATGACTTTTCCTGTTAAATTTTCAATGTAGTTTAGATAATTATCCCAGAAAGAACATTTAGTCACCGAGTCCTGATTAATCTGTAACAAACATGAAATGTCCCAGCCTTGTATAGTTTCTTTACTACTGACTCGGTGAAGATCTGTCACTTCATCTGTTCGATCTTCACTGAATTCAGCTTTTATTTTGCAACCTTTTCTAGCATATTTATTCCCGAAAAAGCCATCTGTGCAATATTTAACACTGGTTTTATTCGCTCTGTCTACATTTGCACATTTGTGTGAAGCCACATTGATAAATTATACCTAGATATTCTCTTCCACATTTACATCTGATTCTCTGTCACTTGATTAATAGGTTAATTTGAGGATTCAGGCTGAAGGAGAACTGAGGTGGCCACAGAAAATGTCACCATGTGAAGCAGCAAACTTCTCAAGAGGTAAAAGGTCATCGTGGGAAATGAGAATATTTCTACCTCCTTTTTCTCTAGTATTCAAAAGTTTGGACCTATGCACACGACTATATCACTGCACCGTACATCTGAATGCATGAGGCTGTAAGTGGATGTGTTTTGGGGTGACGGCACCCACTTCCCTTCCCTGCTGCCTACCCTCAGTATACTGGGGTTAACTGTTAAGCATTAGAGATAAACAAATGCATCATCCGACAGCAGCAAAGGATCCCTTTAAGAAATATTTGTGACGCCAGTTGCAGTGAAGCAACAACAGGACAGAGTTCTTTTAAGAAATTGTGTTTTTGGTGGTACCCAGGTGTAGGAATGGAAGTTGACTGTTTTGTATGTGTCAGGGTGCTCCTACCTGGATACGCTGGACCCCAGGCGTTGTCTTCCGAAGCAGCAAATAAGGGAGCTAGTTAACTTGGGGATGAACAATAAATTGAGTCCAGACTTTGTGATGAAGTTCAATAACAGGTTTACTTGGCATAAACGTTTCTCCAAACAATTTACAGACTTTATCTTGGTCCCAGATGGCTTTAGCATTAAAACTGTGTCAGGCAAACTCGTCACTAGTGTTGAGCGCGAATATTCGAATATCGAATTTTTTTTCGCGAATATCGGCACTTCGCTAATTCGCGAATATTTCGAATATAGTGATATAAATTCGATATTTCAAATATTCTTATTTTTTATTTTTATTGTTATATTTTTTTCTTTCCCACTTCCCTAAAGTTGTTCTTACCTGTCCTTTGGATTCCTGGCTTCCTGGCTGCTCCAGTCAGTGCCCGTTGCCGCTTCTGCCGACTTCCGTTCTCATGGAGCGTCCCCATCACCATGGGAACGTCTCCATATACTAGAATGTACTGTCGGATTTGAGAATTACGTTGAAATCGCAATTCGATTATTTCAAGTTATAATAATCGAATTTCGATTTTAACTTAAAGGCTACTCTCCTATTGAAATAGCAATGCGATTAATTCAAGTTATAATAATCGAATTTCGATTTTAACTTAGCACTGCTATATTTTATATTCGTTCATTCTAGCCTAATATGGAATATAGCAGTGCTAAGTTAAAATCGAAATTCGATTATTATAACTTGAATTAATCGAATTGCGATTTCAACTTGGACCTGGTTTACTATGGTTGGCTTGGTAAAATTAGCGAATATGACGAGTGTATTCGTCATATTCCACAAAACGAATATAACGATCGTATTCGTCATATTCCACAAAACGAAGATAACGAAGTATTCTGCATCTTTGTTTTAGCTACCTATTCATCAACTTCGCTAATTCTAGCAATCATATAGGAAAGTTTACTATAGAGACAGCTAAGTTTAATTCGCTATGCAATAATATTACTTAGCTTTTTTTTATAAATAGAATAATTATAATAATTATCAGGTATTATTCAATTTTTTTTATTTTTAAAAAGCAGTCATATAATCGCATAGCGAATTAAACTTAGCTGTCTCTATAGTAAACTTTCCTATATGATTGCTAGAATTAGCGAAGTTGACTAATAGGTAGCTAAAACGAAGATGCAGAATACTTTGTTATCTTCGTTTTGTGGAATATAATGAATATATTCGTCATATTCGCTAATTCTACCAAGCCAACCATAGTAAACCAGGTCCAAGTTGAAATCGCAATTCGATTAATTCAAGTTAGATTAATCGAATAGGCTAGAATTAACGAATATGGAATATAGCAGTGCTAAGTTAAAATCGAGATTCGATTATTATAACTTGAATTAATCGCATTGCTATTTCAATAGGAGAGTAGCCTTTAAGTTAAAATCGAAATTCGATTATTATAACTTGAATTAATCGCATTGCTATTCCAATAGGAGAGTAGCCTTTAAGTTACAATCGCAATACGCGATTATTTAAATCGCATATTAATCGCAATAACAAAAATAATGACGAATATTCGATTTCGACGAATATAAAACTAATATTCTATCGAATATTCGCGAATTTCGTCAAAATCGAATATGGCACCTGCCGCTCATCACTACTCGTCACTGCTACATCTGTTGCTCTCTGAGCTGCTGTACTGACAGGCTGGCTATAGAACTCAGCTTCTTCTTTATGTTGTACTTCACTTTGTAGTCTGCTCCGTCTCTAGAATTGTCCAGGAAAAACTCCTCCTGGCATCTGAGGCTTTAAGCTGTGGCCTCCATGTCCAGCAGAGCTGAAGGTGCTCTAGCTGGCTTGCCTTGCTTAGCTGGGGCAGGTCCAACGGCAACGTGCCCAGCCCTTGCTTCCTTTTCCTAGCAGGGGGTAAGCTAGACTGCTTCTAACTAACTAGGCCCTTCCCCTCCTTAGAGGGAGAGTTAGAATGGAAAGAAGGGTTCAATTCTCTCTAACTGTAGCTCTGCCATGCTTGCTGCCACCTGCTGGTGAACCAGGTACATTACATAACATAAACAGTTGCAAAATGGGAAATGCACATTGTTTTGGACCTGAAATAAATACACATGATGATATGAGATTAACCAATAAAGGCGGTAACGAGGTGAAAAGGTGGTAATACCACTCTGGGGCATTACACAAAGCATTTAAGATTTGGTTAATTTCAGGTTTGCTGAATTGTTTTAAGAAATATGGTTCAGGCACTAATCAGTTCTGATAGAGGAAGAGGGAGACAGCCTAGTATGCTATTCTTTGTTTCTCAGTGAGGATGAATGAATGGACAGATGCAGTGTAACAGTATACAATACAGTGATGAAATGTTAACACAACTATCACTTTTTGTTTTTAGGGTGATTTATTTTTTTTTCCTTTCAAGGTGATGATTAAAAATGAGCGAATTTTTTAAAAGTTTGATTCGGTTGATTCGCCGAATTTTAAAAAAAATTCACTCCGTGACGAATTACTTTGACAAATTTTTTTGTAAGTAGCAGGTGCAATGATAGGGAGCTGCTGCCCCCCGTCATTTTACCCCTCAGATGCTGTGTTCATAAATGATTGCAGCATCTGAGTGTAAGAACAGTGTGAAATTAACATAACATTTTTTAAATCAAACTTACCACCTCCATTTGCTCGTGACAGGCCCCCGCCACCTTGCTTGAAGATCTGGAGCAAAATCTTGTGTAGCACAAGATTACGTCATCACGCCGGCCGGCGTGGTGACGACAATGGTTACAACACATGGGATTTTGGCCGAGATCTTCAATCAAGATGGCGGCTATGGTGAGCAAATGAAGGAGGTAAGTATGCATTTTTTTGTTTTTTACACTATTTCAGGTAAAATTGATTTGCTAACATGAAGCATGAGGAAATTTGGCTTTCAGGCAAATCAAATTTATCCTGAAATTCGGATTGAATTCCACTTTGTGGGATTCGATTCACTCATCTCTAGTGATGATGTATGTAGGACACATTCAAAAGAATCACGTTATAGGGCAATATTTTAATGGAAATGTGTATAGACACCAATAATTTTATACTGATGAGCAAAAGGGTAACGTTGTTTTGAACTTTTGACTTTCAGGCTCCATATCTCACCATCCACTACAGCTTCAAACATGAGACTACCACCATTTTATAGACAACCATCTTGGCTATCTCATAAATAAATTGGATTAAGTGGCAACTATTTAGCATATGATAAGCTATGAATTTTTTTATTTTATTATTTTGTTAGTATTTTGTAAATCCACCTTTGCCTTTCATAGAAACATAGAAACATAGAATGTGTCGGCAGATAAGAACCATTTGGCCCATCTAGTCTGCCCAATATACTGAATACTATGGATAGCCCCTGGCCCTATCTTATATGAAGGATGGCCTTATGCCTATCCCATGCATGCTTAAACTCCTTCACTGTATTTGCAGCTACCACTTCTGCAGGAAGGCTATTCCATGCATCCACTACTCTCTCAGTAAAGTAATACTTCCTTATATTACTTTTAAACCTTTGCCCCTCTAATTTAAAACTGTGTCCTCTTGTGGTAGTTTTTCTTCTTTTAAATATGCTCTCCTCCGTTACCGAGTTGATTCCCTTTATGTATTTAAAAGTTTCTATCATATCCCCTCTGTCTCTTCTTTCTTCCAAGCTATACATATTAAGGTCTTTTAACCTTTCCTGGTAAGTTTTATCCTGCAATCCATGTACTAGTTTAGTAGCTCTTCTCTGAACTCTCTCTAGAGTATCTATATCCTTCTGGAGATATGGCCTCCAGTACTGCGCACAATACTCCAAGTGAGGTCTCACCAGTGTTCTGTACAGCGGCATAAGCACTTCACTCTTTCTACTGCTTATACCTCTCCCTATACATCCAAGCATTCTGCTGGCATTTCGTGCTGCGCTATTACATTGTCTTCCCACCTTTAAGTCTTCTGAAATAATTACTCCTAAATCCCTTTCCTCAGATACTGAGGTCAGGACTGTCTCAAATATTCTATATTCTGCCCTTGGGTTTTTACGCCCCAGGTGCATTATCTTGCACTTATCCACTATAAATTTCAGTTGCCAGAGTTCTGACCATTCTTCTAGTTTTCCTAAATCCTTTTCCATTTGGCGTTTCCCTCCAGGAACATCAACCCTGTTACATATCTATGTGTCATCAGCAAAAAGACAAACCTTACCATCGAGGCCTTTTGCAATATCACTTATGAAGATATTAAACAAAATTGGCCCCAGTACAGATCCCTGTGGAACCCCACTAGTAACATGACCTTGTTTTGAATGTTCTCCATTGACTACAACCCTCTGTTGTCTGTCACTCAGCCACTGCCTAATCCACTCAACAATATGGGAGTCCATGCTCAATGACTGCAGTTTATTGATAAGTCTTCTATGCCTGAATTCTTCTGGGCATGCTCATGATCAGATTCAAGCATGTCTCGACCGAAATATGATTCCAGGTCTCTTCTACATGTTCCCAATGTTGGTGCATGCTGGTCGACTCACTTGGGTACGAATACAGCTTTTTCTTCAACTCTACCCACAGGTGTTTGATTGGGTTGAGGTTTGGGGACTGTGGGGGCCAATCCAGCACCTCTACTTCATTGTCATTGAACCATTTCTTCACCACTCTCAATGTATGCTTCAGGTCGTTGTCCTGCTTGAACACTATGTTGTCTTTAAACACTATGCTGCTTTTCCAAGACTGCTTTACCAAGAGCTGATCTACAAGAGCATTGGAGATATTCAGGAGATACTCAGGAGGTAATCTGGAGGTGGATACAATCTAAACAAGTAAGATTTGTTTGTTTAAAATCTTTCCCCTCTTTACAATGGCAGACCTGGTTCTGTGCAGGAATTCTTGTGCTTTTATTTCAGGTTCCACTCTTCAGAGGTTTGGATACTGTCTGATCTGTAGACAGCTCTCCATAATGCAGCAGGAAATTACCTTTTTGAAATATGAGATTTTTTAATTAACCACTAAACAAACTCAGGCTGAGAACATTGCAATGCCACTGCCACAGAGGCCCCCTAGAAATGGAAGATGGGTTACTGTAGGTTCTGGTAGACTGAGAGTTGTGGATAGAAGGCATGTCCCACTGTCTGTGGCTCTCCATAATTCATTTGCAGCACTTTCAGAGTGCAAGAGCAACATGGAGGATGGATCAAGCACAGTGGATGAGAAACAATCATCTCCCATGCCTAAAGTATGTAAGACTGCAGCCAAAGACAAAAAGGAGAAGGTGAGGATTGATACTAAGCAGCTGTTGGTGGGCGATTCCATCATAAGAGGTGTGAAGTTTGAGGAGAATGGTGTTGTTAGATGTCTCCCTGGTGCTACCGCTAGCAGGGATAGACGATGGATCCTTAATATTGTTAGGCAAGCAAAGCAGGAAAGGAAAGTGGATGTTATTCTCCATCTTGGGACAAACGATCTGGCTTGCAATGAGGTTTCAAAGGTGAAAGAAGCTTTTCACACACTTGGAAAGGATGTACGGGAGGTTGCATCAACTGTTTTATTCTCTGCAGTTTTGCCTCTGCATAGGCTTCAGCATGACAGGAAGATGCGCATTAAGGAATTCAATGTATGGCTTGGTGAATGGTGTCTGAACCAAGGGTTTGGCTTTGTGTCTCATGTTAGCTCTTGTTGGAATGGAAAAGAAGTGTACAAGAAAGATGGTTTGCATCTTTCTCTAAAGGGAACGAATGTCCTCGGTGAACAGTTCCAAGTATTTGCTAAGAAGCATTTAAACTAGGAAAGGGGGGCAAACGAGTGATAATCTAGCAGTCCAACTGTCCCCCGGAACAATGCCAGAAGAGGCCAGTAGCACAAAGGTTAAGAAATGACAAGCTCAGAGTCTTGTCTACAAATGCTCACAGTCTAGGGAATAATGGCATCTGAGAATATAGATGTAGTGGCTGTTACTGAGACGTAGTTCAAGGGGAGTAATGACTGGCATATATCAATAACAGGGTTCTCTCTATACAGGAAAGACAGAGAAGGCAAGAAGGGAGGAGGGGTGGCCCTGTATGTGAAAGATAGCATAAAATCTAATTTGATACAAGTTAGCGAGAACAATTTAGAGTCAGTTTGGGCTACCTTGCAGCTTGATAATCATAAGGTGTGATATATAGACCACGAGCCAAGTCAAAGAATTAGATGATCTACTAGTTGAGGAAATAGCTAAAATGACATTGAAAGGGGAAGTTATCATTATGGGAGACTTCAATCTTCCAGATGTAAACTGGAAAACCAAAATAGCTAGTTCTGCCAGGAGTACAGATATTCTAAATTCCCTACTGGGATTATCTCTACAGCAAGTAGTGGAGGAGCCAACCCAGAAGGAGGCTATTTTAGATTTAGTATTCACAAATGGGAATTTGGTATCTGATATTACTGTAGGGGAAAGCTTGGGATCTAGTGATCACCAGTCAGTGTGGTTTACTATAAGTACAGTGACTGAGTCACACCACACAAAAACGAAAGGTTTAGATTTTAGAAAAACGGACTTTTCTAAAATTAGATTAGTGGTATACGAGTCCCTATCAGACTGGAATAGTTTCATTGGAGTCCAGGAGAAATGGGACTACTTAAAAGTGGCACTATTGAAGGCAAGATAAAATTGCATTAGGCTTGTCAGTAAAAGCAAAAAAAGGAAGAGAGCACTGTGGTACTCAGCAGAAGTGGCCAAAATCATTTAAAACAAAAAGATAGCATTTAGGAATTATTAAAAAAAAAAAACGAGGATGACAAATTTATAAGATTAGGCAGAGAGAGGCCAAACAAGTTATAAGAGCTTCTAAAGCACAGGCAGAAGAGAAATTAGCTCAGTCAGGGAAAAAAGGTGATAAGGCATTCTTCAGATACATAAATGAAAAAAGGAAACTAAAACAAGGAATTGCCAAATTAAAAACAAAAGAATGAAGGTATATGGAAGAAGATAAAGAACTAGCTGACTGCCTCAATGAAACCTTCTGTTTAGTTTTTACAAAGGAAAATGAAGGAGAAGGACCTCAGTTAGGAAAGAAGACTAATGAATCTTTTGATGCATGTGTCTTTACAGAGGAAGAGGTTCTAAGTCAACTGTCTAAAATTAATACAAATAAGTCACAGGGGCCTGATGGGATACACCCAAAGCTATTAAAAGAGCTCAGCGTGAACTAGCAAAACCATTAAAAGTTTTTTTTAACCAATCACTGGCAACAGGAGTCGTCCCAGAAGATTGGAAATTAGCAAATGTTGTACCCATTCACAAGAAAGGTAGTAGGGAGGAATTGGGCAACTATAGGCCAGTAAGCCTGACATCAATAGTGGGGAAATTAATGGAAACCATACTTAAAGAGGACCTTTCACTTGTATAAACTATGTGAACTGAGTATGCTGCCATATAGAGCGGCGCCCGGGGATCTCACTGCACTTACTATTATCCCCGGGCGCCGCACCGTTCTCCCGTTATAGGCTCCGGTAACTGTGCTCCTTAAGTTATAGTAGGCGGGTCTTCCCTTGTCCTGTGGGCGTCTCCGTCTCCTTGCCAATCGCAGCTCACAGCTCACAGAATGGGAGAAAAAAACCTCCCAGGCTGTGAGCTGTGCGCTGCGATTGGCCAGCGCTGCAGCCTAGGAGAAGGAGACGCCCACAGGACAAGGGAAGACCCGCCTACTATAACTTAAGGAGCAAAGGTACCGGAGCCTATAACGGGAGAACGGAGCGGCGCCCGGGGATAATAGTAAGTGCAGTGAGATCCCCGAGCGCCGCTCTATATGGCAGCATACCCAGTTCACATAGTTTATACAAGTGAAAAGTCCTCTTTAAGGAGAGGATTGTGGAACATCTAAAATCCCATGGATTGAAAGATGAAAAACAGCATGGGTTTACTTCAGGGAGATCATGTCAAACTAATCTTATTGATTTTTTTGATTGGGTGACTAAAATAATAGATGGAGGAGGTGCAGTAGACATCGCTTATCTAGACTTTACTAAGTCTTTGGTCTTGGACTCCCATATTGTTGAATGGATTAGGCAGTGGCTGAGGGACAGGCAACAGAGGGTTGTAGTCAATGGAGTATATTCAGACCAAGGTCTTGTTACCAGTGGGTACCTCAGGGATCTGTTCTGGGACCCATATTGTTTAACCCCTTAGGGACCCATGACGTACCGGTACGGCATGGATCCCGAGTCCTTAAGGACCCATGACGTATCGGTACGTCATGAGTTTAAATTGAGATTGTGGCGCCCCAGGGGTTAATCCGCACAGGATGCCGGCTGAAATCATTCAGCCGGCATCCTGTCACAACGCTTGGGGGGGTTATATGACCCCCCCATATCAGCGATCGCAGCAAACCGCAGGTCAATTCAGACCTGCGGTTTGTTGCGATTTCTGCTGTTTCTGATCGCCGCGGTCAGATCAGAAACTTTAGTGTGGCACAAATATATATGTATCACCCCTTCTGCACCGCTGCATGATTTTAGCCTGGTGGGAGGTGCAGGGGGGGTGTTGCGGTCGGTGTGGGAGGCGGGCAGTGCGCCAGGCGGGATCGCGATCCCCCGCCCGCCTCCCGCCGAATAATCGTTGGCTTCTAGTGGGTATACCAGGGTGTCAGCACATTGCTGACACCCTGGTATAAACGGCTGACATCTGTGAATGGATGTCAGCCGTTTAACCCTTTCCATACAGCGCTCCGTACGGACCGCTGTATGGAAAGAGTTAACAGTAAGATGCGGCTCCCTCCCTCTCCCATCGGGGGGCTGCTGTGCCTTTGCAGCCCCCCGACAGGATGGGGTGACAGAGGGAGGGAGCCCCAGTCCTTACCCTTCCCCGTCTGCGAAGTTGTGGCCACAACTTCGCAGCGGGGGAAGGTTCCCATGGCAACAGGACGCCTTCTCAGGCGTCCTGCTGTCCATGGTGCTGAACAGATCTGTGCTAAAAGCATAGATCTGTTCAGTGTAAGTAAAATACAGTACAGAACCCTATATAGGGTTCTGTACTGTATTATACAGACATCAGACCCACTGGATCTTCAAGAACCAAGTGGGTCTGGGTAAAAAAAAAGTAAGAAAAAGTGAAAAAAAAGTGAAAATCAAAAAACACATTTATCACTAATTAAAAATGAAAAAAATAAAATTCCCTACACATGTTTGGTATCGCCGCGTCCGTAACAACCTGATCTATAAAACGGTCATGTTACTTTCCCCGCACGGTGAACGCCATAAAAATAAAAAAATAAAAACTATGAGAAAATTGAAATTTTGCCCACCTTACTTCCCAAAAAAGGTAATAAAAGTGATCAGAAAAGTCGCATGTACGCCAAAATAGTGCCAATCAAACCGTCATCTCATCCCGCAAAAAATGAGACCCTACCCAAGATAATCGCCCAAAAACTGAAAAAAAACTATGGCTCTTAGACTATGAAAACACTAAAACATGATTTTTTTTTGTTTCAAAATGAAATCATTGTGTAAAACTTACATAAATAAAAAAAGTATACATATTAGGTATCGCCGTGTCCGTATCGATCGGCTCTATAAAAATATCACATGAGTTAACCCCTCAGGTGACCACTGTAAAAAAAAAAAAACGGTTAAAAAAAAGCTATTTTTTGTCATCTTACGTCACAAAAAGTGCAATAGCAGGCAATAAAAAAGTCATATGCACCCCAAAATAGTGCCAATAAAACAGACATCTCATCCTGCAAAAAATTAGACCCTACATGAGATAATCGCCCAAAAACTGTAAAAACTATGGCTCTTAGGCTATGGAGACACAAAAACTTTTTTTGTTTTAAAAATGAAATCATTGTGTAAAACTTACATAATAAAAAAAAAGTATACATATTAGGTATCACCGCGTCCGTGACAACCTGCTCTATAAAATTACCACATGATCTAACCTTTCAGATGAATGTTGTAAATAACAAACAAAAAACGGTGCCAAAAAGCTATTTCTTGTTACCTTGCCGCACAAAAAGTGTAATATAGAGCAACCAAAAATCATATGTACCCTAAACTAGTACCAACAAAACTGCCACCTTATCCCGTAGTTTCTAAAATGGGGTCACTTTTTTGGAGTTTCTACTCTAGGGGTGCATCAGGGGGGCTTCAAATGGGACATGGTGTCAAAAAAAACTGTCCAGCAAAATCTGCCTTCCAAAAACCGTATGGCATTCCTTTCCTTCTGCGCCCTGCCGTGTGCCGGTACAGCGGTTTACAACCACATATGAGGTGTTTCTGTAAACTACAGAATCAGGGCCATAAATATTGAGTTTTGTTTGGCTGTTAACACTTGCTTTGTTACTTGAAAAAAGATATTAAAATGGAAAATCTGCCAAAAAAGTGAAATTTTGAAATTGTATCTCTATTTTCCATTAAATCTTGTGCAACACCTAAAGGGTTAACAAAGTTTGTAAAATCAGTTTTGAATACCTTGAGGGGTGTAGTTTCTTAGATGGGGTCACTTTTAGGGAGTTTCTACTCTAGGGGTGCATCAGGGGGCTTCAAATGGGACATGGTGTAAATAAACCAGTCCAGCAAAATCTGCCTTCCAAAAACCAAACGGCGCACCTTTCACTCTACGCCCCGCTGTGTGGCCGTACAGTAGTTTATGGCCACATATGGGGTGTTTCTGTAAACGGCAGAGTCAGGGCAATAAAGATACAGTCTTGTTTGGCTGTTAACCCTTGCTTTGTTACTGGAAAAAATAGGTTAAAATGGAAAATTAGGCAAAAAAAGGAAATTCTCAAATTTATCCCCATTTGCCAATAACTCTTGTGCAACACCTAAAGGTTAACAAAGTTTGTAAAATCAGTTTTGAATACCTTGAGGGGTGTAGTTTATAGAATGGGGTCATTTTTGGGTGGTTTCTATTATGTAAGCCTCGCAAAGTGACTTCAGAGCTGTAGTGGTCCCTAAAAATTGGGTTTTTGTAAATTTCTGAAAAATTTCAATATTTGCTTCTAAAGTTCTAAACCTTGTAACATCCCCAAAAAATAAAATATCATTCCCAAAATAATTCAAACATGAAGTAGACATATGGGGAATGTAAAGTCATCACAATTTTTGGGGGTATTACTATGTATTACAGAAGTAGAGAAACAGAAACTTTGAAATTTGTACATTTTTCCAATTTTTGGGTAAATTAGGTCTTTTTTTATGCAAAAAAAATAATTTTTTTACTTCATTTTACTAGTGTCATGAAGTACAATATGTGACAAAAAAACTATCTCAGAATGGCCTGGATAAGTCAAAGCATTTTAAAGTTATGAGCACTTAAAGTGACACTGGTCAGATTTGCAAAAAATGGCCAAGTCCTTAAGGTGAAATAGAGTCCTTAAGGGGTTAATATCTTTATCAGCGAAATTGCAGAAGGCCTCAATGGTAAGGTGTGTCTTTTTGTTGATGACACAAAGATTTGTAACAGGGTTGATGTTCCTGGAGGGATACACCAAATGGAAAAGGACTTAGGAAAACTAGAGGAATGGTCAAAAATCTGGCAACTAAAATTTAATGTTGATAAGTGCAAGATATTACACCTGGGACGTAAAAACCCAAGAGCAGAATATAAAATCAGTGATACAGTCCTAACCTCAGTATCTGAGGAAAGGGATTTGGGGATCATTATTTCAGAAGATTTAAAGGTAGGCAGACAATGTCATAGAGCAGCAGGAAATGCTAGCAGAATGCTTGGGTGTATAGGGAGAGGAATTACTAGTAGAAAGAGGGAGGTGCTCATGCCGCTCTACTGAGCACTAGCGAGAGCTCATTTGGAGTATTGTGCTCAGTACTGGAGACCATATCTCCAGAAGGATATTGATACTTTGGAGAGAGTTCAGAGAAGAGCTACTAAACTGGTACATGGATTGCAGGACAAAACTTACCAGGAAAGGTTAAAGGACCTTAACATGTATAGCTTGGAAGAAAGACGAGACAGAGGGGATATGATAGAAACTTTTAAATACATAAAGGGAATCAACAAGGTAATAGAGGAGAGTATATTTAAAAGAAGAAAAACTGCTACAAGAGGACATAGTTTTAAATTAGAGGGGCAAAGTTTTAAAAGTAATATCAGGAAGTATTACTTTACTGAGAGAGTATTGGATGCATGGAATAGCCTTCCTGCATGCAGAAGTGGTAGCTGCAAATACAGTGGAGGAGTTTAAAGGGGTTATCCCATCTTTTGAAGTCTGCCTAAATGTGTAGTTTTTGACACCAGTATCAACTTACCCAATAGAAGTTATTAGAGATTCGTCCTCCCTTTTTATATATTTGACCTTCTTTTGTAGCCTTGTTTACTGCCGGTCGTTATAGGTTACGGCCACCCCAGCAACATCGGAGCATTTGTCGCGCTTGCGCGATATCCTCTTCTTTTTTTTTACGCAGCCCGACCTGACTCTCGGGCTTGCGCATTTTCACGCCTGCGCGGTGGATTCCTTTAGTTCGTCCTGTGTTTTTTTTGCAGAGAACTCTCTGCGCCTGCGCGCTTGTTAGTTCTCCTGCGCTTATAGCTGCGGCGGCTGAGCGAATGATTTCCTGCTCACACGGGAGCGCGCACGCCAAACAAGGAGGCGGAGTCAGTTAACCCCCCCTGACTGAGCAGTTTCTCGAACATGAAAGAGCAGCCACGGCATGGAAATAAGAAGGTGGGATAACCCCTTTAAGCATGCATGGGATAGGCATAAGGCCATCCTTCATATAAGATAGGGCCAGGGGCTATCCATAGTATTCAGTATATTGGGCGGACTAGATGGGCCAAATGGTTCTTATCTGCCGACACATTCTATGTTTCTATGTTTTCATACCCATACTGTAGTACAGCTTGTTGTTGCCTCTGGGCAGCCTGGCACACTGCATGGTGCAGTGCCTGCGCAACGACCGCCAAGTTGCCCACATTCTAACCAGTGCTGATTACTGGGTGGCCACCCTGCTGGATCCCCACTACAAGGACAACGTGCTGTCCTTAATTCTGTCGCTCAAGTGTTATCAGAAGATGCGCGACTACAAGCACATGCTGATAGACGCGCTGCTGATGGCATTCACACGGGACAGTGGGGCTCAGTGGAAGCACAAGACAGAGGAGAAGAAGGAAGAAGTCGCCAACGCAGCAGGGGCAACGGCAGTACCTCAAAAGGCAGCGTTAGCATGGCTGAAATGTGGAAAAGCTTTGTCAGCACACTACAACAACCAGCACCAGCAGCTGATATGGAACGTCTTAGCAGGAGGTAGCATTTTACCAACATGGTGGAACAGTGCGTGTGCACATGCCTACACGTACTGACTGATGGGTCTGCCCCATTCAACTTCTGGGTCTCCAAATTGGGCACATGACCTAAGCTTGCACTTTATGCCTTGGAGGTGCTGGCCTGCCCCAGCTGCGTTGGCGACTTCTTCCTCCTCGTCCTCTGCCTTCGCCTTGTGCTTCCACTGAGCCCCCGCTGTCAGGTGTGAATGCCATAAGCAGCACGTCTACCAGCGTGCGTTTGTACGGGCGTATCTTCCGATCACGAACGTGTGTTTAGCACGGCAGAGGGGGGTAATCACAGACAAGCGCAGCCGCCTTTCAACACCCAATGTGGACAAGCTCACGTTCATTAAAATGAACCAGGCATGGATCCCACAGGACTTGTCCGTACCTTGTGCTGAGTAGACATGTAAACCGGCTGCACCCAGCCATTGTTATACTCCAGCGCACTTTCTCTTTGCATTCTCTTTTCTATTTCCCAATGTTTTGGGGTCTTCCCAAATTTAGGAAATAAATAAATAAAAAACAACAAAAAGTGTTGGTTACCTCCTCCTCCTCCACCGCTGCTTTCACCTACACTGCCTTCCCTATCCACAATTGTTTGCAGGGCAACTGTCCTGCTCTTACCTTCCATTTGCAGCCCTCTACCCTTACTACGACTATTTTACAGCCATTTTAGTGCACCAAAATTCAGGTCCCCATTGACTTCAATGGGGTTCGGGTTCAAGTTTCGGTCCCGAACCTGAACTTTGACCCGAAGTTCGGCCGAACCCGGCGAACATGAACATCCACGGGTCCGATCATCCCTAATTGTGAGCAAACCCAAGAGTGGAGTCTACGCAGAGATAAGGTATAAGGTATATACATTAAAGTATTATATATGTTCTATGGTTTTGAGCCACATCTGATTGGGCTCACAATCACTGATAGAAATCATTAGCCACAAAATGACCAAACACTGATTTTGTGAAAGCGGCCTTACTGTGCTGCAACTTGGAGTCTGCAGGAAACTTACTGCGCAAGTCCATGGAGGATGTAAAAAGGAGTCACAAGTGTACACTGCCCCTGCATTGCCAGAGGTTTTTGCACATGCACAGAGATACCAACAAGCATGTTATTATTAGAAATCCAGAAGCCTGCACAAACGTATCAAGGCAAGTAACGATACCAATTGAGTTCAAGTCTGTCAGTAACTACTGCACATAGGTAGGTGCATGCAGCAATATAAAGTCATTTATCAGAGCCTATGCTAGTACAATGATAACACATTAGAGGAACAAGCATTTGTTCCACTAATCAGAATAATGCATATATTAATGGGATTTCAAGATTTTTGTATTCTCACATGTTAAGGTCCCCTTCACTTTCCTTTTAGTCAACAAACCCCAACCTGTTTAAAAGAGACGGTTTGGTCAACAAAAAGCAGTGACAGTATGGGGGGTCATTTGTCAAAGACTATAGGATGCCCTTCATTTATGAGGAGGCACGCCAGATCATGCGCCTAGATTAAAATCTACTCCAGCCCCTGACTGGAGTAGATTCCAATCGTCATTTATGCCAGTTTTCTGGCGCCAACTACCCCCCCCCCCCCCCCACACACACACACACACTGCCCCCTCCCTCTCCAGTGTAGGAAACAGCATGAAATCATCACTGGTTTCTCAAAATTCTAAAAACGAAGGAATGTGATTTATTTTTTTTTACATCAAAATGTGGCGAGCCATAATAAGTGACCCCTAATAAGTTTTTAGAGTTTCCACGAGGTGTAAATAATCCTGATAGTCCAGGATCACTACAGTAGATAGTAATTCCAAAATGCATTTTAAAATGTTGTTCTCTGCCAGGCACTTATGTCCTTGGCCCTAATGTTAAAGGCTTGCTGTGACCAGAATATTAGGGTTGGGGCAATTTTCCGTATTATAAGAGAACTGCCTGCAGTCACTCAATAGGAACCATTATTATTTACTTTCAATGACTATCTGTCCTGGTCGTGTGATGGTTACAAGGGGGTACAGTTTGGTACAGTGACAGTACGGTTATCAGAGCTTGTAATGGGTCGGGCCCCTGTGTGCCCATCACATGACCAGGTTAGATTGCTATCCACAGGAGATAAACAGTGGAGGTTACACTTTACTGTATCCATTTTATTGTTAAAACATAAACAAATAAACACAAAGGTAATTGCAAAGAAAACATAAAACATATTAAACAAGTCACATCAACATATATAATGTGAAGATGAGTGAATCACCAGTCTGTTTTTTATTTTAAAACCTTGCCATGAACCATGGGCCTGTTCTTCTCTCTGTAAGTTATCAGCGCTCAGTTGTCAGAAGCTCGCCTGGGAGATATTGCAGTCTTTGGCACTGTATCAAGAAGTCAGATTGTGATGTTAACTTCAAAGGACCTCCTCAGCCTTTGAAAAGCAAACATTATTGATCATTCAATTCACCACAGTATAGAGAGAATCACAAAATAATGGCTTTTTGTTGCCTGCATTCTCTGCAGAGTTTAGTTTCATGGTTGTGCGGCTGTGGAGTATGGGATATCTGCAGCATCTCAAGATGCACATTGATTTTGTAACATAATGGTTTTGTGTGGCATATAATTCATTCCAATAATTTCCGGGGACTGCAATGCTCCTTACTGACATGATTACGTCCAGCTAAAACCGAGGAACTACATTCCGTTAGATGGAGATATGGTCACTATTTATGATCTTTATGACTCTGCTAAAATGCAGCAATGTATATGGAGGCAAGTATTTTATGTTTTAGTAACTTAGTCTATTTAATGGCAAAGACTACAACCAAACAGATGGGTTGTAAGAACTGCTGTAAACCCTGTCAATCTCTGCATTCTATGCACATGCATCTATGAAAAGAACCTCAGTAGCAGGATTTGTGGTCTAAAAATTTCCAAACGTGTGACGGCCCTTCCATGCATTGTGAGCAACATCCGTGTGATGGAACAACTGCTTCCATGGGGTTCCGTGCCTCTGTTCCGCACAGGAATGGGTCCGCATCCGTGATGTGTTACACAAATGGCCGAGGACCGTATAGTGCGGACCTGCTGCTTGCGGGCCACAGTACACATTTGTGTTAATAAGCCCCCCGTCACATGTTTTATTTTCTTAACTGCTTCTGGCAGGGACAGCTATGTTAAGGAACTGCAGCTTGACTGCATTGTCAACTACTATAGTCCTACATCCACCTCAACAGAGGCTCAAGTTGCTACGTCGTTCCTTCCCTCTGCATCGCACTGCAGATAGCCTTATTAAGATGAAGAAGCCGAAATTCAGCACAACAGGAATTCAATGCATGCAGAGCCAGAAATGAATTATTATAAGCTATAGGCAACAAAAAGTTGAAAGCATACTAAGACAATTGATTTCAATAAGGGGAAAGATTCTTAATTAAAGAGGTTGTCTGAATTTTCAATACTGATGACCTATCCTAAGCATAGGTTAGGAGTATGTGATCGGTGGTGGTCTGATGTCCTGCACCCCTGACAATCAGCTGTGAGGCTGCAGTGCTCCAGTGATCGTGCTGTCCCTTTACAGCTCACCAAGTACAGCATCGTCCAATGACTTGACCATTGACATACTGGCCATAGACCCTACAGGGAAACTTTCTGGTAGGACGATGCCCTTCCCAACTCATTTCACTGAGATACCAGAAGACATTTTATCACATCTCCTTGCCTCTATCACAAGATCAGAAACCTATATATAGCCCAAAATAAAGTCCCACCCCTGACTATAGCATAAAAAAACAACCAGAAGGAGTGGGTCAATAAAGTACAAAAACACTTATAATACTGAAGTAATAAAAAAAATAACATAATTTTATTTGAAAATCACAACAAGACATGATTGGCACAAATCACAAGAGACATTAAACACAGGTCACAATACATAAAAGTATTAAAAACCAAGAGGACCAATGGTGGACTGCTGGTATATATTTATAAAGTGCAATAATCCTGATTGGTCATCAGTAGAAAGGTGTATTACACCAAACCACTATGGCTCCAAACTACATAATAAGACCCATGAAGAGAACACGCTCTATATTAGATGATTATCCTCCTTAGGGTATGTTCCCCAAAAAGGACAATCGATAGTCCGGGGTTGGTAAGGTAATTGTGTACTAGTTCCACAACTAGGTGGTGTGTGGTTCAAAAACACGTTAACACACAACACTGTTTGTTGTAAGGCTGCAGGTGGGGAGTGGGGTATTAAGGTATGGTCGTTTTTCTTACCCTCCTGGGTGGGAGATTTCGCTCTCTAGCCACCTCTCCACGCTGTGCGGCCTTCCTCTCACTGTTTAGCGTCTGCTCGAGACTTCCGTACCATGTGATAGTAGTCTTGCGGGATTTGTCCGTTGGTGAGTTCAGGTTAATCGCTCCTTGAGACGATTTCAACCTGGTATTCGAATGGAGCGCTCCAATGTTTGAGGGGTCTGCAAACCTTCCTGATAGTTCCGGATCCTTCTTTATGGGGGTGAACTACTGTATCAATTATCAACGGAAAAAAGGAACAAAACAAAAGAAAGTTTTAGCATGTGCAAAGAAATTATATATATATATAATACTGTGAATGGGAAAATAGTTAAATACCTGTGGAAAAATATATATACCAATTAAATAATAAGTCAATATAAATGTCATAATAAACCAAAGAAAAATAGAGTACTCTTCTTTGCTTCCTTCTTTCCTACACATAAATATATATGTAATGCTATGAAAAGAGGAAGAAAAGAAAATTGAATACCTGTGAAAGAAAAGTGATTACACCAAAAAGGGTGATGAATAGATAAAAAAATATATACCAAAATGTCATTAAGATTTTTACTGCGTCGGGCCACCAGTGTGGGAGTCGAGGTAAGCACTGAGTTAGGAACATGGTCAGTCTGCAAAATCGGCCAAAACTTCACAAAGGTTTTCCTGATGTTATTCCATTGTGCATTATAGTCCGTGATCATGCAGACTGATCATGTCCTATTAGATGTACTATCTGACACTTTCTCATGTTTGGTTGTAAGAAGGGTCTGGCGAGATGTATTTAAGGCCCGTTGATACCCTCGTTCAGTAACCACAGGGTGGTTTCCTCTGTGCCTAAAATGTTGCCGAAGCAACATTGACTCCTCTTCAAAGTCCTCTGTTGTTGTACATAATCTTTTAGCTCTCAAAAACTGTCCAATTGGTATAGATCGTTTTTGATGTTGAGGATGAAACGAAGAGGCATGCAAAAGAGCATTAACGGCAGTATCTTTACGATGAACTCCAGTTAGCAGGGTACCATCTGCAAATGTCTTGATGTTAATATCCAGAAACGTCATTTGATGTTGAGATATGGTCTGTGTCAGCCTGATATTCCAATCATTCATATTAAGCTGTATCAAGAATGAATCTAATGCTGTCCTAGACCCTTGCCAAATAAAAAGAGTATCGTCTATAAAACGCATCCAGGATATAACCTGACCATCCGCTTCATCCATTGCCTGCTGTACATACTCGCGTTCCCAAAAGCCAATAAATAAATTGGCATATGAGGGCGCACAAGTCGCCCCCATCGCCACTCCCCGCAATTGTAAATTTAGAAACCGATCTATAAAAAGGAAGTGATTATGGGTCAAAACAAAATCCAACAGAGTCAATAAAAACTCTATTAGATCAGGTGACAGGTTCCTCATCTGCATGAAGAAAGTGGAGGCTTTCAATCCAAGCTCGTGTCGAATGCAGGTATAAAGCGACTCCACGTCACATGTTGCGAGATAGATATCGCCTTCCATCTGGACACTTTCCAGACGTTTGAGCACGTCAGTAGAATCACGCACATATGACGGTAAGCATTCGACACATGGCTTGAGGTAAAAGTCCAAAAAACGACAAATAGGTTCAGACAACCCCCCACACCCTGAAACTATTGGTCTACAAGGGGGTTTGGAGGGTGATTTGTGGACCTTAGGTAACAGATACAACGTAGGGGTAATTGGATGTTTCACCACCAAGCCATGAAATACGGTCTTATTGATAGTCCCTGACTCCACTGCTGCCGTCAAAATACCCTGTATCTGCATCTGGAAACTACTGGTAGAATTGGATGTAAGTCTCCTGTAACAAACAATATCGCGCAATTGACGATGCGCCTCTGCCTCATACATCTCCACAGGCCACACGACCATGTTTCCGCCCTTGTCAGCCAGTTTAAATACCACATTTTTCATTGCCTGTTGTTCTTTCAATGCCAATCTTTGTGAATGGATTAGATTATCATATGGACGCTTTGCGGGAAGAGAAAATAATTCCTTCACCACCATTTTAACAAACGTCTCAATTGCTGGACTGAGTGACAAGGACGGAAACGTGACCGGCCGACTGCAAGTAAATGCCGGAAATTTTGACTCGCTCATCTCTTGTTCCATCAGTAGGTCCTCAAATATTCAAAGCGCCTCCAGTTCATGCGGGGCTGTAAAGATATCATCAGAACACGATTTAGAAAAATGTTTCCTGAAGACAAGCTTTCTAGCAAAAAGAAAAGGATCTTTAATTGCTGTAAAGTTGTCATACAGGGACACAGGACTATAAGAGAGTCCCAATGATAAGACCTCTAGTTGAGATCTAGATAGTTGGATATTTGAAAGGTTAATTACCTTTAACTCCCCACTCCTAGAGTCCTCCAGATTGTTATATTTCCGTTTTATAGGTGTTTTTGATGGAGCCGCAATGGGAGCAGCTGAAGCCGATCCTTGTGCATGCTGAGAATAGTTGCTCCGTGTAGACGTGACCGAACCCGAGGCGGACTGATCAGTATTGTGCTTATAATGCCAACGGAATACACGTTGGTTTTGATAATCGGAGATGTCACGTTGAAATTTTTTTGCCTTCTATCACAAGATCAACCAGGAAAGAATGTCCCATGTAGCATACGAATGTATGTGTATGTATCAGCTGTACACATTGCAAATAAACCCTTAAGTAGGAGGTCAAAAGCCGGCTCTCTTGTGCCATCTATTGGATGGCTATCCTATAAAATCAGTGTCTGGCCCTTTAAATAAAATGGATATAATCCAATACCAAAATCTTTCCCATAATAAAAAATAACTATCTGCAGGGCAACCTCTTAAAGTTTTGCCTCTGATCAGTGTAGAGCAGGGCACTGGATTGGCTAGATAAAAGGCCTTTGATGCAGTTGTACACAGTTATGAACACATTGCTGCCCAGCAACAGTATATGCAATCCAATGAATCTACTTTGCTAGAGCATTTCATTAAAAGGGATGTCCAAGTTTTTAAAGGGATTGTGTAGGGGTTTTATATCAATATCTGATCAGCAGGCGTCTGATACCCGGCACCCGTGCCAAGCAGCTGTAATGAAGAGGAAGCAGCGCTTACATGAAGCGTCACCTTCTCTTCAAGCGCTGATCGGCAGGGGTGTCGGAGCCCTACCATTCAGATATTGAAGAGCTATCCTGAGGATAGGTCATCAATATAAAACCCTTGCACAACCCCTTTAATACTGATGAATAGGTTATTAGTATGTGATCAGTTGAGGTCGGAAGTTTGGCACCCTTGCCCATCATATGTATGTATAGGCTGCAGTGTTCCAGTGAGCATTGCAACCTCCTCACGGCTTACCAAGCACAGCACCATCCATCTCTTCAAACATCTGATTGGCAGGGGTGCCAGGAGTTGGACCCCACTGATTAAAATTTTTGCCCTTTCTATACTCAAGTCCTCCCCTGTGCATTGCTATCAGTCACTGATAGATATCCCTGTGTACAACTGAGCTCAGAAAAAGCAGAGACTTACTGTATATGTATAAATTACACATTTACTGAATTTTTATCCACACAACTATCTATATCTGTCTGCTCAGCTCCTCCTGCTCAATAACATCCTGCTTGCAGATTGCACTGTATTTCATGGTTACAGCAATGACATCACTAGGACATGCCATCAATGTGTAATCTATGGATGGTCAATGGCTGATATGTTTGCAGATCATTCCATTTGCTGATCGCTAGAATGAAGTGGCAGTAGAGCTTAGAAAAGTATTTTACCCCTACAGTTCCTGTTGGTGCTGCTGTATTTAATTTCCAGAGGCTACACAGTTAGCTCATTATAGTTTATATCCGTCTATGTGGCCTCTAAACGAATCTAAGTGGAACCAATAGGAGTCCAACAGACGCAATGCTTCCCTACCCAGTTTGTTCTAGCAGATGATGGGAGTGCAATGCTTGTTGCATCAACTGTGATAAAACACCGATGGCTCAGAGCCCTTTGACATGGATCAATGACAGGTCTAATTATCAGAAATAAGCACCCAGATCATTGGCCCCTGTTAGTGTGCCCATGATTAAAGGGCTTCTCTGGGAATGACTTAAAATGTGAGAATGTGAGCAGGACTTGTTTTCTCCATTTGCAGAGGTGCCTAAGGGGTTGAAGCCTCATTACACACTATGCTCTGGCACTTGCATATACTACACATTGGTGAGTTTCCTGTCAGGCTGCTCAGCCATGATGACATATCATAGACAGGATCACATCTTTACCATTTATTGTGGAGCAGTGTAGTGAGGCCTCCACCTCATTTCCTTCTTAGGCATCTCTGCAAGTGGAGGCAACCAGTCCTGTTCACATTCTAGAACATGTTCATGGTGGCCATTTTAAATAATTCCCGAATGACCCCTTTAACCAACAAACCAGCAACTACTTAATTGTCGGCTGAGTAATTAATTTATACAGTACAAAATATCATTGCTAGCATAACGATCATTCATACAGCAGCGATATACATTAGTATAACCCTTCAGTCCGTAGGGCCCTTATCTCAGAGATATGGAAAACATTCATTGGACAAGCAAGTAAAACATATAGGACATCTGAAATATTAGAAGTTTTAAAGCAATAAAAATGTATTGAATTTTTGTCCATTTATTTCTCTTATTGGTTTCTAAAAATACAGCTATTTATTGTTTTGAGGTGAAATAATGAAGTGCTGCTTCCCACAAAAATCCTAAATGAAGGTGGATAAATGAATAATAAAGCAGATATTGTCAGTCAAACTATTAAATCAGGAAAGTGCTAATACCCCTGCCAGGAATAAAGTGGTTAAAATAAGCAATGCTTTATTATTTGACGGTTCAGGTACAATTTACCAAAGTCCAGTTACTGGAACTTGTACAGTTACCGAAGCATTAAAATATGCCAATATAATAAGAAATATCCTTCCTGGTGACAGGAAATCAGTACGCTGTATTGTAAAGTGTTTTTTTATTTATTTTTTTCAAATAGAAAAATGTAGATTCATTGCTTTACTTAAGATCATTATATTACACATATTATTATTATTTTTGTTTGTTGCAGAAGTCCTTGAGCTGTCTTCAGGCTGTTAGAAATTCTACGTAGCCATGTCTCCATGTCAGACGTTATCACATAAGTTTCGCACAATAAGGACTGAGAAACTTGCCTGGTTATGTTGTAATATATGTGGCAAATTGATTCTAAACTAATCAGATTTGTCTGAAATTTCACAAAAAATCTTCTTCCAAACAAATACTGAGTTTTGGCGATTCACTTTGGATGAATTTCGAAAATGGCGTTCGCCATTTTACTTTTAAAATTACACTAGGAAACACACGAGGGAAACTCGGCAGGGAAGATGAAGATGGAGGATAACATGACCCTAGGCGGGGCCATCAGCCTTATAGTCAAATTGCCAATCAGGACAGAGAATATTGGCTTGTCTGTCATGCTCTGTGCTAACTCTAAAGCACAGACATCATTGTGAGCTCAGTCCTGATGTAATAGGACATGTCTGCCAACAATTAGATATACAAGCCAACCATTTTAGAGTTTTGCAGGGATTTTGAAGAAGATATATTTAGTTAGGAAGATTAAATTACTAGGTAGAGAGTCAGATTTTATCATTAGGGACGAAAGGATGCAAATCAGCTCTTAGCAAGCTCTGCTTCTGATGCCACCAGATGTAAGGCAACTATCTTATAATCAATTTTTGACCCATTAAACAGGCCTTGAGACATGACTCAGATATTAAATAAGCCAGCACCTCATCTGCAAACAGCTGTTTTGAGGCGATTGCCCCTCATCAGTGCAGAGAGTACTGGCTTAACTGGGTGAGTGGGCTAGGTCAGGATTTGGGGGTAACTATCTTTCTTTGTGGAGATTGCCTTAATTAGCGTGAGGAGGCTTATATGCCAAACATGCTCCTCTGGCATTCTGAAAAGGAGGGATACAAATGAGCTCTTAGCAAGCTCTGCCTGTAATGCCACCAGATATAAGGTAGCTATCCTATAAGTCAAGGTTCAACCCTTTAACTAGGCCTTGAGACTTGGATAATAAATAAGCCAGTATCTCATCTGCAGACAGCCTTAAGCCAGTATTCTCAGCTCTGCAATGATGAGGGGCAATCACCCCCAAACAGCTGTCTGCAGATGAGGTGCTGGCTATTTATTAAAAGGTTCCAGAAACAGTTTGTCACAGGTTTTCAGACAAAAAAAGGCTGGTTTATACACAGAAAAAAAGAGTACTGTTCAGTACTTACTGAACAGTACTCTTTTTTTCTGTGTATAAACCAGCCTTTTTTTGTCTGAAAACCTGTGACAAACTGTTTCTGGAACCTTTTCTATTTTAAAAAGCATAATTCTGATGGTGCACCTTGTTTTTAAACACTATCAAGCATGCAATTACCTGTAGCTATATGTGTCAGTGTCACTCTGACATTATTTACTTTTGCTGTCTTTGTCTGTGAAGGTTCTCATTTATCCAGGTCATGGTATATCTGTAAAGAATAAATCAAGGCAACTGGACGTACTGTTGATTTCTTGAAAACGTTTCACTCGTTCTTCCAACGAGCTTTCTCAGTTTTGAGTGACTGTACAAAAATTCTGGGAATAAATATGTAACTGAATCAACATCTGGTAATTATACCCAGCATTGGGTCAAAGGTGTTGATTCCATTATCCTAATTGGAGTCAGTAGGTGATAAAGACTTCCCAGAAAAAGGTGTCAAGACAGCATTGTATGTGGCAGACAATAGATGTCTAACCCCCCGCCCCACCTCTATTCAAGCTTGGCTTCTCCATTTTTACGTAGATGGCCTCCTTCACGCCTAGTTTGTGCCAATCGGCCTCCTTATCCAAAACACGTACTTGACTGTCTTGAATAGAGGTGGGGGGGTTAGACCTCTATTGTCTGCCACATACAATGCTGTCTTGACACCTTTTTCTGGGAAGTCTTTATCACCTACTGACTCCAATTAGGATAATGGAATCAACACTTTTGACCCAATGCTGGGTATAATTACCAGATGTTGATTCAGTTATATATTTATTCCCAGAGAATTCTTGTACAGTCACTCAGACCTGAGAAAGCTCGTTGGAAGAACGAGTGAAACGTTTTCAAGAAATCTACAGTACGTCCAGTTGCCTTGATTTATTCTTTAAAGATATTTTGCCGTCTTTGCATTAAAGAGCTTGAAAAGATGGGTGGAGAAAAAAAGTGTAAAATTTAAGAGAAAGACATGACAGCAAAAATATAAGTCATAGGAGATGTTAGAGTGTCATACACTAATTTCCAGGCCAATTGGAGCACTTTTGATTCAGGTGGAGTTGATTTTGATCTGAATATAATTTTGGGGCTGATTCATTAAAATCAGACTCAAAATGAATTTCGATAAATTAACTCATCTCTAAATGTAAACCTTCCTCCGGTAGCTCTACATTACTAAATACAGTTTGGGGAATCACACATGTAGCTCTTAATGTGGTTTTGGTTGCAGTTAAACCAAAACCAGGAATAGTTCCAAGAATAATTGGATGCACTACTGGCTGACAAAACTGCATCAAAAACTGCACATGTAATTACAGCCAAACATAGGTGACAAGCCCTATAGAGGAAATAGCTAACAAGAGAAGAAAATCGAGAGGAAAAAACAAATATTACAAAAAGAGGTAAATTATATAGCCTGGCAATACCAGAAAAGCTATAGAGACATTAAATTACACTGTAATGCCAAAACATATTTTTTTTTTTTACCTTTGATAGGTTCTACCATAACCTACAGTGCAAATGAAGATGGTTATGATTTCTGGAATAAGCGATCCTCCCATGACATTCACATGGAGAATGTTCAGGATGTAGTAGCTCCAAAGCCAGAAATAGTCACCAGAACAACACAGCTCCATCCAGCCTATAGTAAAGACAGGGAAAATGTAATGAAGTGCTGCTCCTATCCACTTCAAAGTGAGCAGCACTGCCATAACCAGTTCCATGAACTACACAGTAGACATAGCTGCATAGTTCCAACACTGACCAGCGAGGCTGCAGGGTGTCAGACCCCCACTGATGATGGTCTAGTGATTGCCTATCCTGGATGATCCCTTTAAGGCAAAAACATATGTATGGACCCTGTGTGGGTAGCACTTGATATCCCAACAGCTCCATACTATAGAACCATGTGTCCATTCTATAGAAACATGTGTCATCACATTGTATTCCCTCTAACCAGCAATTATTTATTATTGATGCTTCCAGTTGCCTATATAGGGCCAACATTTTTGGCAGAGTCCCTCAGTCCCTATCTCCATTAGTGCTCTGATTTCCCTATAATGCATACAGTCATTTGGGCCAGTTATATACAAAGCCAATTAACCTCCCAGTATATTTTTTTAGGTGCATGAGGAAACTGGAGAGCCTGGAGGAAATCCAAACGTACACAATGAGAAGATATGTGCAAATGCCTTGCAAAAGTGGCTCATGAATACATTTAAACCCAGGACCCCAGTGCTGCAATGTTTCAAGGGGATAGAAGGAAATTGGTGCCTCTGTGGAAACTTAAAGATACACAGAGGTACATATTGTCACGGCCTGCCCTGTGAGAGATCTGAGAAGATCGAATAGACTTGCAGCACGGTAGTCTATCTGACAGGTCTTTCTGTGTTTTCCTTCTGTTTTTTGTTGTGGGCTGGATCCCACCTCTTCTCAGGTTCTGCTCGTTAGCTGTTTTAGAGGATCTATTTAAGGCTACTTTCACACTTGCGTTCGGTGCGGATCCGTCTGGTATCTGCACAGACGGATCCGCACCTATAATGCAAACGCTTAGATCCGTTCAGAACGGATCCGTTTGCATTACCATGATTTTTGTTCATTACATTGAAAGTCAATGGGGGACGGATCCGTTTGAAAATTGAGCCATACTGTGTCAACTTCAAACGGATCCGTCCCCATTGACTTACATTGTAAGTCTGGACGGATCCGTTTGCCTCCGCACGGCCAGGCGGACACCCGAACGCTGCAAGCAGCGTTCAGGTGTCCGCCTGCTGAGCGGAGCGGAGGACAAACGGTGCCAGACTTATGCATTCTGAGCGGATCCGCATCCACTCAGAATGCATTAGGGCTGGACGGATCCGTTCGGGGCCGCTTGTGAGAGCCTTCAAACGGAACTCACAAGCGGAGCCCCGAACGCAAGTGTGAAAGTAGCCTAAGTCCGCCTCTCACTACTGACTTTGCAGTTTGTGACGAAACCAACCTCGCCACGGTATTTTGGAGGGGGCTGGTTGCCAGCCTCCTGCCTCAGGATTATGGCCCATACTAACTTTAAAGAAGACAGGCCGGCCGCACAGCTTAAATCTGTCTTTGGAATTGTATTTTGTTATGTGAGGGTACCCAGATGGCTAGTTTAATTGTATTCGTGTGGTCTGAGTGCCATTCGCCTAATGATATGCACTCAGACTTGAGCTATCTGGGAATATGTTAAATGTCTGTGGTTGCTGGGAGGGTGTGACATTGTGTGTTTAAATGGTGATGTCTGTCCTGTTGTCCCCACATGTGTATTGGCGATCTCCCCTTTGTCCTGAGAGATAATTGGATTATTCCTCGGTTGTCTCTGGGGCAGAGAGGAGGAAACCATGATGCATTGTGGGGACGTGTTGTATCTGTTCGGTGTGTCGCAGTCTCCATTCTGGTCCCCTGGGGGCGTGTCCACCAGATGGGGACCTGCATAAATACGGGCGGGTAGCCCTCAATAAAGTGTTCCTGTTTTATCCTTCATCATGTTGAGACTGGTGTTTGGATAACTGATCAAAACTGGGGGATTGCTATACGCTGACGATTTGCTATACTCCCCTGGCATAACTACTAGCTCTTGTAAGAGCTGTTCCTGCTCTCTGGCTGTAGGAGAGGTTCACCCACTGGAGCCTGGAGCCTTGTCGTAGGTCCAGCGTGGGTGGAGGACGGTGAGACCCCAACCAAGCTGCGGCGGTTCGTGGGGTCTGCAGGGCGTACGGTGTCAAGTGGAGTGCTTGGAGTCCTCGGAAAGCACTAGGAGCATCTATCGACGGAGGTACCCGGTCGGGGTGCTAGGAGATCCGTTACATTGGTGGCAAGCAGTGGGATGGCGTCCTAGTGTGAGGAGAAGCAGCTCGGAGACACCGTTCATGGAGTATATTGAGGGAAACGCTAGTATCCGTACAGCGCCCCTGGCTACAGCAGGATGGAATCGGCTAGTCTTCGAACAGCGTTCCACTACGAGGAGGATGATGACCCGGACTGAAGGGATGCAGTCCGGAAAGGCATCTGGCACGAGGCCCTGGAAGATATACAGCGTCGGCGGGGCGAGTGTCTCCCCAGTGAGGAGCAGCAGTTGCGGATGCGAGTGGCCCTGCGAATGCCCCTTCTGGGAGAGGAGCCCCTGAATGAGTGGGTGACAGAACTGGAGAGTCTGGTATGGAAGGAGCTTTGGCTAGATGACGCCTACCAGGCACTCTGGTGGTATGTGATTCGGCACTTTCCCTGGATGGCTGAGCACGAAAGACCCGAGGGTGAGGATTATGATGGCCCTGGCCTGTTGTTTGAGGCCTTCGCAGAACCAGAGTTCGGAGATGCTGGAGGGTCCCGGTTCTGGGATATCTATGACTACAGAGAGGCTATGCATGATTGGGCTACAGCGAGAGAGGTGAGACAAGACCTGGCATCTCTAGTGACAAAGGAGTGGGAGCTGGAGCAGGACTACCAATACTTCTTCAGCTCAATTCGGTCCCAATATACACTGCCAGAGAGCTGGGTGGCAGTCCCAGACCTACAACCCTACAGCTGGGAAGACCCGACTGAAGTATCCCCTGCTTCAGTACCAGCTACAGAGGTAGGGGTCCTCATAGACTGGTCCTGTGAGGAACCACAACAGGCAGGTGGAGACGGGACCGAGGGCTCTCCACCGGGATGCTGGGATGCTGGCCCAGACCATCAGCAGCAGCCGGAGTTGCCAGGTGTGGACGCAGGTGATCCTGACTCGCAAATGTTGAGGGACCTCACAGACTGGTCCTGGGAGGACCCACAGATGGCAGGTGGAGATGGGACCGAGGTCTCTCTACTGGCCCTACAGGGATGCTGGGCCGCCTGCCCAGATCTCCAGCGGCAGTGCATATCACAGGGAGAGGAGACAACCGGTCTCTCTCCCCAGCGGCAACCTGAGTTCCAGGGGGAGGAGATGCGGGGTCCCTCTGCCTTACAGCAACCAGAGTCCTGGGGAGGAGAGGCAACCGGCCTCACCTTCCACCAGCAGCCGGAGATACCGGGAAAAGGGGAACACAAGCCCCTCTGCATGGGCGCAGATGAGACCGCGGGCTCGGTGCCAGTCCTACAGGGATGCTGGACAGTCGGTCCAGATCCCCATCCATCTCCGCAGGGATACCAGGAGGAGGAGGTAAGCAAGCCCTCCCCTTCCCAGCTACTTCCCAACAGAGTTCTGGGGGCAGGGGATGAGCCTGCGCTACCCACTGATTTCTTCCCAGCGGAAGAGCTGGCATCAGGGCAGAGCGCAGTCGGCCTCTGCCCTCCTCTATCCTCTTCTCCAGAGCCGGACATCCCACAGGCTACCCCAGGGGAAGTGCTGGCATCTGGGCAGAGCGCAGTCGGCCTCTGCCCTCCCCTACCCTCTTCTTCAGAGCCGGACTTTCCACAGGCTACCCCTGTGGAAAAGCTGGCATCTGGGCAGAGCGCAGTCGGCCTCTGCCCACCAAGTACCTACAGCTCCAAGCTGGAGAACCACAAGGCAGCAAGGAGTCGCAGATGCCCACTCAACAGCTGGGGACATACAGAACAGAGCCAGGCCCCAAAATTCAACAGGTCCAGTATAGGGTTGTGGTTGGACTGCCAGACTAACTCAGGTACTGACCGTGAGGTCAGGTATCTGGTTAGTCTTCCCTGGAAGGGGGAGATGTGTGACGAAACCAACCTCGCCACGGTGTTTTGGAGGGGGCTGGTTGCCAGCCTCCTGCCTCAGGATTATGGCCCATACTAACTTTAAAGAAGACAGGCCGGCCGCACAGCTTAAATCTGTCTTTGGAATTGTATTTTGTTATGTGAGGGTACCCAGATGGCTAGTTTAATTGTATTCGTGTGGTCTGAGTGCCATTCGCCTAATGATATGCACTCAGACTTGAGCTATCTGGGAATATGTTAAATGTCTGTGGTTGCTGGGAGGGTGTGACATTGTGTGTTTAAATGGTGATGTCTGTCCTGTTGTCCCCACATGTGTATTGGCGATCTCCCCTTTGTCCTGAGAGATAATTGGATTATTCCTCGGTTGTCTCTGGGGCAGAGAGGAGGAAACCATGATGCATTGTGGGGACGTGTTGTATCTGTTCGGTGTGTCGCAGTCTCCATTCTGGTCCCCTGGGGGCGTGTCCACCAGATGGGGACCTGCATAAATACGGGTGGGTAGCCCTCAATAAAGTGTTCCTGTTTTATCCTTCATCATGTTTAGACTGGTGTTTGGATAACTGATCAAAACTGGGGGATTGCTATACGCTGACGATTTGCTATACTCCCCTGGCATAACTACTAGCTCTTGTAAGAGCTGTTCCTGCTCTCTGGCTGTAGGAGAGGTTCACCCACTGGAGCCTGGAGCCTTGTCGTAGGTCCAGCGTGGGTGGAGGACGGTGAGACCCCAACCAAGCTGCGGCGGTTCGTGGGGTCTGCAGGGCGTACGGTGTCAAGTGGAGTGCTTGGAGTCCTCGGAAAGCACTAGGAGCATCTATCGACGGAGGTACCCGGTCGGGGTGCTAGGAGATCCGTTACACAGTTGATATTTTCTTTCTGGAGTTCTATATTGGTTGTTTGTGGATCCTCTACTTCCCACTCATCTCAAGCCAAGTCCTCCTGTTTTCTCCTTTGTGCGTGTGTTGCTTCTAGGTCTCAGGGAGACGCTGGTCCCTTCACGGTGGAAGGTACCAGCTGTCTTATTCCCGCTCCCTAAATTATGGTTTGCATCAGTGTCAGCAGGGCTTAGGTTACAGCGTATGAGTTCGTTCACCATCAGGACTTGCTCATACTGTCAGCAGTCAGGGAGAGGATCAGGTTACCATTACCTCCTCCCTAGCTTTGGGGTCTAGTCTGTTTACCTGTTGCTGTTTGTTTACTTGGTGTTCCTCTTATCTCCACTTACTGTGACACATATTTGCCTATGGGCAATCATTATTTTGGGTAAAATGTATGAGTTTTGTGCACCAGTGTCACGGAAGGTGAGGGAAGGGAAGCAAACCAAACACAACAAAATTAAACAAAACAGTAGGCTAGGCCCAACAGCTAGGGAACAGGGAAAGGTCACCTCAGGACAATCCCTGAGCTTTTCCCTGACTGCTACCAACATGAACAAATCTCGATGGTAGAAGTGTTCATGCACTCGAACCTAAGCCCTGCTGCAACTGACACAAACCCTCAGCTAGGGAGCAGGTGAAAAAGACAATCGGTTCCTTGCACAAGATGTAGGAACCAGCGTCTACCTAAGGCCCAGCTAGTACAAACAACAGAAGGAAAGGAATGAGGAATTAACTGAAGATGAACTGGGAGCAGGAGATGCACCAAACACCAGCAGAGAACTCCAGAAGAAACTATAAACCGCAAGGGCTATGTGAGAGGAAGGTATAAATAGCATCACTAACTAACTAATGAGTAGAACCTGTGAGGGGGTGGGATCCTGCCCAAAGCCACAACAAAGCAATCTGTCTGATAGATTCACGTGCAGAAAGTCTGACAGATCTTCTCATATCACTGACAGGGCAGGGTGTGACAACCAGTTTCTAGGCATACTAAAGCCAAGATTCTTGGTGCCAGTGCTACTTTGTGCCAAAAGTTGTGATTTTTTATTTATTTTTTCCTTTCCCTCCTCCCTGGTCAATCTGGCAAGCAAGGTCAGACTGGCCAACCCGTACTAGAGGATCCCCCAATAGACCCAGGGTATGATGCAATAGTGGACCCCAAAGGTCTGGAGAACAAAAACCCATTTGAGGCTGCCTTTGAAAATAATTAATTTGCTAGTTGCCACTAGAGTCTTTTTCTTTTATTCAAAACATATTAGACATTATTCATGATAGGGTTTCAGCCTAGAGAACAATTCCAAAACCCTCTTCCCCACCTCAAGTGGGCTGCAGGCAGGCACTCTGCAACCCAAATCATTTAACAAATTGTGCACAAGAAAACTGGAGCACATTAAGGCCCCTTTCACACGGGCGTTGCGGGAAAATGTGCGGGTGCGTTATGGGAACACCTGCGATTTTTCTGCACGAGTGCAAAACATTGTCATTAGAGTTGAGCGAACACCTGGATGTTCGGGTTCGAGAAGTTCGGCCGAACATCCCGGAAATGTTCGGGTTCGGGATCCGAACCCGATCCGAACTTCGTCCCGAACCCGAACCCCATTGAAGTCAATGGGGACCCGAACTTTTCGGCACTAAAAAGGCTGTAAAACAGCCCAGGAAAGAGCTAGAGGGCTGCAAAAGGCAGCAACATGTAGGTAAATCCCCTGCAAACAAATGTGGATAGGGAAATGAATTAAAATAAAAATTAAATAAATAAAAATTAACCAAAATCAATTGGAGAGAGGTCCCATAGCAGAGAATCTGGCTTCACGTCACCCACCACTGTAAGAGTCCATTTTCATAAATTTAGGCCCAGCACCCAGGCAGAGGAGAGAGGTCCCGTAACAGAGAATCTGGCTTCATGTCAGCAGAGAATTAGTCTGCATGTCATAGCAGAGAATGAGGCTTCACGTCAGCCACCACTGCAACAGTCCATTGGCATATATTTAGGCCCAGCACCCAGGCAGAGGAGGGAGGTCCCGTAACAGAGAATCTGGCTTCATGTCAGCAGAGAATCAGTCTGCATGTCATAGCAGAGAATGAGGCTTCACGTCAGCCACCACTGCAACAGTCCATTGGCATATATTTAGGCCCAGCACCCAGGCAGAGGAGGGAGGTCCCGTAACAGAGAATCTGTCTTCATGTCAGCAGAGAATCAGTCTGCATGTCATAGCAGAGAATGAGGCTTCACGTCAGCCACCACTGCAACAGTCCATTGGCATATATTTAGGCCCAGCACACACACAGGCAGAGGAGAGAGGTCCCGTAACAGAGAATCTGTCTTCATGTCAGCAGAGAATTAGTCTGCATGTCATAGCAGAGAATGAGGCTTCACGTCAGCCACCACTGCAACAGTCCATTGGCATATATTTAGGCCCAGCACCCAGGCAGAGGAGGGAGGTCCCGTAACAGAGAATCTGGCTTCATGTCAGCAGAGAATCAGTCTGCATGTCATAGCAGAGAATGAGGCTTCACGTCAGCCACCACTGCAACAGTCCATTGGCATATATTTAGGCCCAGCACCCAGGCAGAGGAGGGAGGTCCCGTAACAGAGAATCTGGCTTCATGTCAGCAGAGAATCAGTCTGCATGTCATAGCAGAGAATGAGGCTTCACGTCAGCCACCACTGCAACAGTCCATTGGCATATATTTAGGCCCAGCACACAGGCAGAGGAGAGAGGTCCCGTAACAGAGAATCTGTCTTCATGTCAGCAGAGAATTAGTCTGCATGTCATAGCAGAGAATGAGGCTTCACGTCAGCCACCACTGCAACAGTCCATTGGCATATATTTAGGCCCAGCACACACACAGGCAGAGGAGAGAGGTCCCGTAACAGAGAATCTGTCTTCATGTCAGCAGAGAATTAGTCTGCATGTCATAGCAGAGAATGAGGCTTCACGTCAGCCACCACTGCAACAGTCCATTGGCATATATTTAGGCCCAGCACCCAGGCAGAGGAGGGAGGTCCCGTAACAGAGAATCTGGCTTCATGTCAGCAGAGAATCAGTCTGCATGTCATAGCAGAGAATTAGGCTTCACGTCAGCCACCACTGCAACAGTCCATTGGCATATATTTAGGCCCAGCACCCAGGCAGAGGAGGGAGGTCCCGTAACAGAGAATCTGGCTTCATGTCAGCAGAGAATCAGTCTGCATGTCATAGCAGAGAATGAGGCTTCACGTCAGCCACCACTGCAACAGTCCATTGGCATATATTTAGGCCCAGCACCCAGGCAGAGGAGGGAGGTCCCGTAACAGAGAATCTGTCTTCATGTCAGCAGAGAATCAGTCTGCATGTCATAGCAGAGAATGAGGCTTCACGTCAGCCACCACTGCAACAGTCCATTGGCATATATTTAGGCCCAGCACACACACAGGCAGAGGAGAGAGGTCCCGTAACAGAGAATCTGTCTTCATGTCAGCAGAGAATTAGTCTGCATGTCATAGCAGAGAATGAGGCTTCACGTCAGCCACCACTGCAACAGTCCATTGGCATATATTTAGGCCCAGCACCCAGGCAGAGGAGGGAGGTCCCGTAACAGAGAATCTGGCTTCATGTCAGCAGAGAATCAGTCTGCATGTCATAGCAGAGAATAAGGCTTCACGTCAGCCACCACTGCAACAGTCCATTGGCATATATTTAGGCCCAGCACCCAGGCAGAAGAGGGAGGTCCCGTAACAGAGAATCTGGCTTCATGTCAGCAGAAAATCAGTCTGCATGTCATAGCAGAGAATGAGGCTTCACGTCAGCCACCACTGCAACAGTCCATTGGCATATATTTAGGCCCAGCACCCAGGCAGAGGAGGGAGGTCCCGTAACAGAGAATCTGGCTTCATGTCAGCAGAGAATCAGTCTGCATGTCATAGCAGAGAATGAGGCTTCACGTCAGCCACCACTGCAACAGTCCATTGGCATATATTTAGGCCCAGCACACAGGCAGAGGAGAGAGGTCCCGTAACAGAGAATCTGTCTTCATGTCAGCAGAGAATTAGTCTGCATGTCATAGCAGAGAATGAGGCTTCACGTCAGCCACCACTGCAACAGTCCATTGGCATATATTTAGGCCCAGCACACACACAGGCAGAGGAGAGAGGTCCCGTAACAGAGAATCTGTCTTCATGTCAGCAGAGAATTAGTCTGCATGTCATAGCAGAGAATGAGGCTTCACGTCAGCCACCACTGCAACAGTCCATTGGCATATATTTAGGCCCAGCACCCAGGCAGAGGAGGGAGGTCCCGTAACAGAGAATCTGGCTTCATGTCAGCAGAGAATCAGTCTGCATGTCATAGCAGAGAATTAGGCTTCACGTCAGCCACCACTGCAACAGTCCATTGGCATATATTTAGGCCCAGCACCCAGGCAGAGGAGGGAGGTCCCGTAACAGAGAATCTGGCTTCATGTCAGCAGAGAATCAGTCTGCATGTCATAGCAGAGAATGAGGCTTCACGTCAGCCACCACTGCAACAGTCCATTGGCATATATTTAGGCCCAGCACCCAGGCAGAGGAGGGAGGTCCCGTAACAGAGAATCTGTCTTCATGTCAGCAGAGAATCAGTCTGCATGTCATAGCAGAGAATGAGGCTTCACGTCAGCCACCACTGCAACAGTCCATTGGCATATATTTAGGCCCAGCACACACAGGCAGAGGAGAGAGGTCCCGTAACAGAGAATCTGTCTTCATGTCAGCAGAGAATTAGTCTGCATGTCATAGCAGAGAATGAGGCTTCACGTCAGCCACCACTGCAACAGTCCATTGGCATATATTTAGGCCCAGCACCCAGGCAGAGGAGGGAGGTCCCGTAACAGAGAATCTGGCTTCATGTCAGCAGAGAATCAGTCTGCATGTCATAGCAGAGAATAAGGCTTCACGTCAGCCACCACTGCAACAGTCCATTGGCATATATTTAGGCCCAGCACCCAGGCAGAGGAGGGAGGTCCCGTAACAGAGAATCTGGCTTCATGTCAGCAGAAAATCAGTCTGCATGTCATAGCAGAGAATGAGGCTTCACGTCAGCCACCACTGCAACAGTCCATTGGCATATATTTAGGCCCAGCACCCAGGCAGAGGAGGGAGGTCCCGTAACAGAGAATCTGGCTTCATGTCAGCAGAGAATCAGTCTGCATGTCATAGCAGAGAATGAGGCTTCACGTCAGCCACCACTGCAACAGTCCATTGGCATATATTTAGGCCCAGCACACAGGCAGAGGAGAGAGGTCCCGTAACAGAGAATCTGTCTTCATGTCAGCAGAGAATTAGTCTGCATGTCATAGCAGAGAATGAGGCTTCACGTCAGCCACCACTGCAACAGTCCATTGGCATATATTTAGGCCCAGCACACACACAGGCAGAGGAGAGAGGTCCCGTAACAGAGAATCTGTCTTCATGTCAGCAGAGAATTAGTCTGCATGTCATAGCAGAGAATGAGGCTTCACGTCAGCCACCACTGCAACAGTCCATTGGCATATATTTAGGCCCAGCACCCAGGCAGAGGAGGGAGGTCCCGTAACAGAGAATCTGGCTTCATGTCAGCAGAGAATCAGTCTGCATGTCATAGCAGAGAATTAGGCTTCACGTCAGCCACCACTGCAACAGTCCATTGGCATATATTTAGGCCCAGCACCCAGGCAGAGGAGGGAGGTCCCGTAACAGAGAATCTGGCTTCAAGTCAGCAGAGAATCAGTCTGCATGTCATAGCAGAGAATGAGGCTTCACGTCAGCCACCACTGCAACAGTCCATTGGCATATATTTAGGCCCAGCACACAGGCAGAGGAGAAAGGTCCCGTAACAGAGAATCTGTCTTCATGTCAGCAGAGAATTAGTCTGCATGTCATAGCAGAGAATGAGGCTTCACGTCAGCCACCACTGCAACAGTCCATTGGCATATATTTAGGCCCAGCACACACACAGGCAGAGGAGAGAGGTCCCGTAACAGAGAATCTGTCTTCATGTCAGCAGAGAATCAGTCTGCATGTCATAGCAGAGAATGAGGCTTCACGTCAGCCACCACTGCAACAGTCCATTGGCATATATTTAGGCCCAGCACACACACAGGCAGAGGAGAGAGGTCCCGTAACAGAGAATCTGTCTTCATGTCAGCAGAGAATTAGTCTGCATGTCATAGCAGAGAATGAGGCTTCACGTCAGCCACCACTGCAACAGTCCATTGGCATATATTTAGGCCCAGCACACACACAGGCAGAGGAGAGAGGTCCCGTAACAGAGAATCTGTCTTCATGTCAGCAGAGAATTAGTCTGCATGTCATAGCAGAGAATGAGGCTTCACGTCAGCCACCACTGCAACAGTCCATTGGCATATATTTAGGCCCAGCACCCAGGCAGAGGAGGGAGGTCCCGTAACAGAGAATCTGGCTTCATGTCAGCAGAGAATCAGTCTGCATGTCATAGCAGAGAATGAGGCTTCACGTCAGCCACCACTGCAACAGTCCATTGGCATATATTTAGGCCCAGCACCCAGGCAGAGGAGGGAGGTCCCGTAACAGAGAATCTGTCTTCATGTCAGCAGAGAATCAGTCTGCATGTCATAGCAGAGAATGAGGCTTCACGTCAGCCACCACTGCAACAGTCCATTGGCATATATTTAGGCCCAGCACACACACAGGCAGAGGAGAGAGGTCCCGTAACAGAGAATCTGGCTTCATGTCAGCAGAGAATCAGTCTGCATGTCATAGCAGAGAATGAGGCTTCACGTCAGCCACCACTGCAACAGTCCATTGGCATATATTTAGGCCCATCACCCAGGCAGAGGAGGGAGGTCCCGTAACAGAGAATCTGTCTTCATGTCAGCAGAGAATCAGTCTGCATGTCATAGCAGAGAATGAGGCTTCACGTCAGCCACCACTGCAACAGTCCATTGGCATATATTTAGGCCCAGCACACACACAGGCAGAGGAGAGAGGTCCCGTAACAGAGAATCTGTCTTCATGTCAGCAGAGAATTAGTCTGCATGTCATAGCAGAGAATGAGGCTTCACGTCAGCCACCACTGCAACAGTCCATTGGCATATATTTAGGCCCAGCACCCAGGCAGAGGAGGGAGGTCCCGTAACAGAGAATCTGGCTTCATGTCAGCAGAGAATCAGTCTGCATGTCATAGCAGAGAATGAGGCTTCACGTCAGCCACCACTGCAACAGTCCATTGGCATATATTTAGGCCCAGCACCCAGGCAGAGGAGGGAGGTCCCGTAACAGAGAATCTGGCTTCATGTCAGCAGAGAATCAGTCTGCATGTCATAGCAGAGAATGAGGCTTCACGTCAGCCACCACTGCAACAGTCCATTGGCATATATTTAGGCCCAGCACACACACAGGCAGAGGAGAGAGGTCCCGTAACAGAGAATCTGTCTTCATGTCAGCAGAGAATTAGTCTGCATGTCATAGCAGAGAATGAGGCTTCACGTCAGCCACAACTGCAACAGTCCATTGGCATATATTTAGGCCCAGCACACACACAGGCAGAGGAGAGAGGTCCCGTAACAGAGAATCTGTCTTCATGTCAGCAGAGAATTAGTCTGCATGTCATAGCAGAGAATGAGGCTTCACGTCAGCCACCACTGCAACAGTCCATTGGCATATATTTAGGCCCAGCACCCAGGCAGAGGAGGGAGGTCCCGTAACAGAGAATCTGGCTTCATGTCAGCAGAGAATCAGTCTGCATGTCATAGCAGAGAATTAGGCTTCACGTCAGCCACCACTGCAACAGTCCATTGGCATATATTTAGGCCCAGCACCCAGGCAGAGGAGGGAGGTCCCGTAACAGAGAATCTGGCTTCATGTCAGCAGAGAATCAGTCTGCATGTCATAGCAGAGAATGAGGCTTCACGTCAGCCACCACTGCAACAGTCCATTGGCATATATTTAGGCCCAGCACACAGGCAGAGGAGAGAGGTCCCGTAACAGAGAATCTGTCTTCATGTCAGCAGAGAATTAGTCTGCATGTCATAGCAGAGAATGAGGCTTCACGTCAGCCACCACTGCAACAGTCCATTGGCATATATTTAGGCCCAGCACACACACAGGCAGAGGAGAGAGGTCCCGTAACAGAGAATCTGTCTTCATGTCAGCAGAGAATCAGTCTGCATGTCATAGCAGAGAATGAGGCTTCACGTCAGCCACCACTGCAACAGTCCATTGGCATATATTTAGGCCCAGCACACACACAGGCAGAGGAGAGAGGTCCCGTAACAGAGAATCTGTCTTCATGTCAGCAGAGAATTAGTCTGCATGTCATAGCAGAGAATGAGGCTTCACGTCAGCCACCACTGCAACAGTCCATTGGCATATATTTAGGCCCAGCACACACACAGGCAGAGGAGAGAGGTCCCGTAACAGAGAATCTGTCTTCATGTCAGCAGAGAATTAGTCTGCATGTCATAGCAGAGAATGAGGCTTCACGTCAGCCACCACTGCAACAGTCCATTGGCATATATTTAGGCCCAGCACCCAGGCAGAGGAGGGAGGTCCCGTAACAGACAATCTGGCTTCATGTCAGCAGAGAATCAGTCTGCATGTCATAGCAGAGAATGAGGCTTCACGTCAGCCACCACTGCAACAGTCCATTGGCATATATTTAGGCCCAGCACCCAGGCAGAGGAGGGAGGTCCCGTAACAGAGAATCTGGCTTCATGTCAGCAGAGAATCAGTCTGCATGTCATAGCAGAGAATGAGGCTTCACGTCAGCCACCACTGCAACAGTCCATAGGCATATATTTAGGCCCAGCACACACACAGGCAGAGGAGAGAGGTCCCGTAACAGAGAATCTGTCTTCATGTCAGCAGAGAATTAGTCTGCATGTCATAGCAGAGAATGAGGCTTCACGTCAGCCACCACTGCAACAGTCCATTGGCATATATTTAGGCCCAGCACCCAGGCAGAGGAGGGAGGTCCGGTAACAGAGAATCTGGCTTCATGTCAGCAGAGAATCAGTCTGCATGTCATAGCAGAGAATGAGGCTTCACGTCAGCCACCACTGCAACAGTCCATTGGCATATATTTAGGCCCAGCACACACACAGGCAGAGGAGAGAGGTCCCGTAACAGAGAATCTGTCTTCATGTCAGCAGAGAATTAGTCTGCATGTCATAGCAGAGAATGAGGCTTCACGTCAGCCACCACTGCAACAGTCCATTGGCATATATTTAGGCCCAGCACACACACAGGCAGAGGAGAGAGGCCCCGTAACAGAGAATCTGTCTTCATGTCAGCAGAGAATCAGTCTGCATGTCATAGCAGAGAATGAGGCTTCACGTCAGCCACCACTGCAACAGTCCATTGGCATATATTTAGGCCCAGCACACACATAGGCAGAGGAGAGGGGGCCCGTAACAGAGAATCTGTCTTCATGTCAGCAGAGAATTAGTCTGCATGTCATAGCAGAGAATGAGGCTTCACGTCAGCCACCACTGCAACAGTCCATTGGCATATATTTAGGCCCAGCACACACACAGGCAGAGGAGAGAGGTCCCGTAACAGAGAATCTGTCTTCATGTCAGCAGAGAATTAGTCTGCATGTCATAGCAGAGAATGAGGCTTCACGTCAGCCACCACTGCAACAGTCCATTGGCATATATTTAGGCCCAGCACACACACAGGCAGAGGAGAGAGGTCCCGTAACAGAGAATCTGTCTTCATGTCAGCAGAGAAGTAGTCTGCATGTCATAGCAGAGAATGAGGCTTCACGTCAGCCACCACTGCAACAGTCTATTGGCATATATTTAGGCCCAGCACCCAGGCAGAGGAGGGAGGTCCCGTAACAGAGAATCTGGCTTCATGTCAGCAGAGAATCAGTCTGCATGTCATAGCAGAGAATGAGGCTTCACGTCAGCCACCACTGCAACAGTCCATTGGCATATATTTAGGCCCAGCACCCAGGCAGAGGAGGGAGGTCCCGTAACAGAGAATCTGTCTTCATGTCAGCAGAGAATCAGTCTGCATGTCATAGCAGAGAATGAGGCTTCACGTCAGCCACCACTGCAACAGTCCATTGGCATATATTTAGGCCCAGCACACACACAGGCAGAGGAGAGAGGTCCCGTAACAGAGAATCTGTCTTCATGTCAGCAGAGAATTAGTCTGCATGTCATAGCAGAGAATGAGGCTTCACGTCAGCCACCACTGCAACAGTCCATTGGCATATATTTAGGCCCAGCACCCAGGCAGAGGAGGGAGGTCCCGTAACAGAGAATCTGGCTTCATGTCAGCAGAGAATCAGTCTGCATGTCATAGCAGAGAATGAGGCTTCACGTCAGCCACCACTGCAACAGTCCATTGGCATATATTTAGGCCCAGCACACACACAGGCAGAGGAGAGAGGTCCCGTAACAGAGAATCTGTCTTCATGTCAGCAGAGAATTAGTCTGCATGTCATAGCAGAGAATGAGGCTTCACGTCAGCCACCACTGCAACAGTCCATTGGCATATATTTAGGCCCAGCACACACACAGGCAGAGGAGAGAGGTCCCGTAACAGAGAATCTGTCTTCATGTCAGCAGAGAATTAGTCTGCATGTCATAGCAGAGAATGAGGCTTCACGTCAGCCACCACTGCAACAGTCCATTGGCATATATTTAGGCCCAGCACCCAGGCAGAGGAGGGAGGTCCCGTAACAGAGAATCTGGCTTCATGTCAGCAGAGAATCAGTCTGCATGTCATAGCAGAGAATGAGGCTTCACGTCAGCCACTACTGCAACAGTCCATTGGCATATATTTAGGCCCAGCACCCAGGCAGAGGAGGGAGGTCTCGTAACAGAGAATCTGGCTTCATGTCAGCAGAGAATCAGTCTGCATGTCATAGCAGAGAATGAGGCTTCACGTCAGCCACCACTGCAACAGTCCATTGGCATATATTTAGGCCCAGCACCCAGGCAGAGGAGGGAGGTCCCGTAACAGAGAATCTGGCTTCATGTCAGCAGAGAATCAGTCTGCATGTCATAGCAGAGAATGAGGATTCACGTCAGCCACCACTGCAACAGTCCATTGGCATATATTTAGGCCCAGCACACACACAGGCAGAGGAGAGAGGTCCCGTAACAGAGAATCTGTCTTCATGTCAGCAGAGAATTAGTCTGCATGTCATAGCAGAGAATGAGGCTTCACGTCAGCCACCACTGCAACAGTCCATTGGCATATATTTAGGCCCAGCACCCAGGCAGAGGAGGGAGGTCTCGTAACAGAGAATCTGGCTTCATGTCAGCAGAGAATCAGTCTGCATGTCATAGCAGAGAATGAGGCTTCACGTCAGCCACCACTGCAACAGTCCATTGGCATATATTTAGGCCCAGCACACACACAGGCAGAGGAGAGAGGTCCCGTAACAGAGAATCTGGCTTCATGTCAGCAGAGAATCAGTCTGCATGTCATAGCAGAGAATGAGGCTTCACGTCAGCCACCACTGCAACAGTCCCTTGGCATATATTTAGGCCCAGCACACACACAGGCAGAGGAGAGAGGTCCCGTAACAGAGAATCTGGCTTCATGTCAGCAGAGAATCAGTCTGCATGTCATAGCAGAGAATGAGGCTTCACGTCAGCCACCACTGCAACAGTCCATTGGCATATATTTAGGCCCAGCACCCAGGCAGAGGAGAGAGGTCCCGTAACAGAGAATCTGGCTTCATGTCAGCAGAGAATCAGTCTGCATGTCATAGCAGAGAATGAGGCTTCACGTCAGCCACCACTGCAACAGTCCATTGGCATATATTTAGGCCCAGCACACACACAGGCAGAGGAGAGAGGTCCCGTAACAGAGAATCTGGCTTCATGTCAGCAGAGAATCAGTCTGCATGTCATAGCAGAGAATGAGGCTTCACGTCAGCCACCACTGCAACAGTCCATTGGCATATATTTAGGCCCAGCACCCAGGCAGAGGAGGGAGGTCCCGTAACAGAGAATCTGGCTTCATGTCAGCAGAGAATCAGTCTGCATGTCATAGCAGAGAATGAGGCTTCACGTCAGCCACCACTGCAACAGTCCATTGGCATATATTTAGGCCCAGCACACACAGGCAGAGGAGAGAGGTCCCGTAACAGAGAATCTGGCTTCATGTCAGCAGAGAATCAGTCTGCATGTCATAGCAGAGAATGAGGCTTCACGTCAGCCACCACTGCAACAGTCCATTGGCATATATTTAGGCCCAGCACACACACAGGCAGAGGAGAGAGGTCCCGTAACAGAGAATCTGGCTTCATGTCAGCAGAGAATCAGTCTGCATGTCATAGCAGAGAATGAGGCTTCACGTCAGCCACCACTGCAACAGTCCATTGGCATATATTTAGGCCCAGCACACCAGGCAGAGGAGAGAGGTCCCGTAACAGAGAATCTGGCTTCATGTCAGCAGAGAATCAGTCTGCATGTCATAGCAGAGAATGAGGCTTCACGTCAGCCACCACTGCAACAGTCCATTGGCATATATTTAGGCCCAGCACACACAGGCAGAGGAGAGAGGTCCCGTAACAGACAATCTGGCTTCATGTCAGCAGAGAATCAGTCTGCATGTCATAGCAGAGAATGAGGCTTCACGTCAGCCACCACTGCAACAGTCCATTGGCATATATTTAGGCCCAGCACACACACAGGCAGAGGAGAGAGGTCCCGTAACAGAGAATCTGGCTTCATGTCAGCAGAGAATCAGTCTGCATGTCATAGCAGAGAATGAGGCTTCACGTCAGCCACCACTGCAACAGTCCATTGGCATATATTTAGGCCCAGCACCCAGGCAGAGGAGAGAGGTCCCGTAACAGAGAATCTGGCTTCATGTCAGCAGAGAATCAGTCTGCATGTCATAGCAGAGAATGAGGCTTCACGTCAGCCACCACTGCAACAGTCCATTGGCATATATTTAGGCCCAGCACACACAGGCAGAGGAGAGAGGTCCCGTAACAGAGAATCTGGCTTCATGTCAGCAGAGAATCAGTCTGCATGTCATAGCAGAGAATGAGGCTTCACGTCAGCCACCACTGCAACAGTCCATTGGCATATATTTAGGCCCAGCACCCAGGCAGAGGAGAGAGGTCCCGTAACAGAGAATCTGGCTTCATGTCAGCAGAGAATCAGTCTGCATGTCATAGCAGAGAATGAGGCTTCACGTCAGCCACCACTGCAACAGTCCATTGGCATATATTTAGGCCCAGCACACCAGGCAGAGGAGAGAGGTCCCGTAACAGACAATCTGGCTTCATGTCAGCAGAGAATCAGTCTGCATGTCATAGCAGAGAATCAGGCTTCACGTCACCCACCACTTGGCAACAGTCCATTGGCATATATTTAGGCCCTAGGCACCCAGACAGAGGAGAGGTTCATTCAACTTTGGGTAGCCTCGCAATATAATGGTAAAATGAAAATAAAAATAGGATTGAATGAGGAAGTGCCCTGGAGTCCAATAATATATGGTTAAGGGGAGGTAGTTAATGTCTAATCTGGACAAGGGACGGACAGGTCCTGTGGGATCCATGCCTGGTTCATTTTTATGAACGTCAGCTTGTCCACATTGGCTGTAGACAGGCGGCTGCGTTTGTCTGTAATGACGCCCCCTGCCGTGCTGAATACACGTTCAGACAAAACGCTGGCCTGCCGGGCAGGCCAGCACCTCCAAGGCATAAAAGGCTAGCTCTGGCCACGTGGACAATTTAGAGACCCAGAAGTTGAATGGGGCCGAACCATCAGTCAGTACGTGGAGGGGTGTGCACACGTACTGTTCCACCATGTTAGTGAAATGTTGCCTCCTGCTAACACGTTGCGTATCAGGTGGTGGTGCAGTTAGCTGTGGCGTGTTGACAAAAGTTTTCCACATCTCTGCCATGCTAACCCTGCCCTCAAAGGAGCTGGCCGTGACACAGCTGCCTTGGCGACCTCTTGCTCCTCCTCTGCCTTGGCCTTGGGCTTCCACTTGTTCCCCTGTGACATTTGGGAATGCTCTCAGTAGCGCGTCTACCAACGTGCGCTTGTACTCGCGCATCTTCCTATCACGCTCCAGTGCAGGAAGTAAGGTGGGCACATTGTCTTTGTAGCGTGGATCCAGCAGGGTGGCAACCCAGTAGTCCGCACAGGTTAAAATGTGGGCAACTCTGCTGTCGTTGCGCAGGCACTGCAGCATGTAGTCGCTCATGTGTGCCAGGCTGCCCAGGGGTAAGGACAAGCTGTCCTCTGTGGGAGGCGTATCGTCATCGTCCTGCCTTTCCCCCCAGCCACGCACCAGTGATGGACCCGAGCTGCGTTGGGTGCCACCCCGCTGTGACCATGCTTCATCCTCATCCTCCTCCACCTCCTCCTCATCCTCGTCCTCCTCGTCCTCCAGTAGTGGGCCCTGTCTGGCCACATTTGTACCTGGCCTCTGCTGTTGCCAAAAACCTCCCTCTGAGTCACTTCGAAGAGACTGGCCTGAAAGTGCTAAAAATGACCCCTCTTCCTCCTCCTCCTCCTCCTCCTCCTGGGCCACCTCCTCTTGCATCATCGCCCTAAGTGTTTTCTCAAGGAGACATAGAAGTGGTATTGTAACGCTGATAACGGCGTCATCGCCACTGGCCATGTTGGTGGAGTACTCGAAACAGCGCAACAGGGCACACAGGTCTCGCATGGAGGCCCAGTCATTGGTGGTGAAGTGGTGCTGTTCTGTAGTGCGACTGACCCGTGCGTGCTGCAGCTGAAACTCCACTATGGCCTGCTGCTGCTCGCACAGTCTGTCCAGCATGTGCAAGGTGGAGTTCCACCTGGTGGGCACGTCGCATATGAGGCGGTGAGCGGGAAGGCCGAAGTTACGCTGTAGCGCAGACAGGCGAGCAGCAGCAGGATGTGAACGCCGGAAGCGCGAACAGACGGCCCGCACTTTATGCAGCAGCTCTGACATGTCGGGGTAGTTGTGAATGAACTTCTGCACCACCAAATTCAGCACATGCGCCAAGCAAGGGATGTGCGTCAAATTGGCTAGTCCCAGAGCTGCAACGAGATTTCGCCCATTATCGCACACCACCAGGCCGGGCTTGAGGCTCACCGGCAGCAACCACTCGTCGGTCTGTTGTTCTATACCCCGCCACAACTCCTGTGCGGTGTGGGGCCTGTCCCCCAAACATATGAGTTTCAGAATGGCCTGCTGACGTTTACCCCGGGCTGTGCTGAAGTTGGTGGTGAAGGTGTGTGGCTGACTGGATGAGCAGGTGGAAGAAGAGGAGGAGGAAGCCGAGAAGGAGGAGGTGGCAACAGGAGGCAAAGAATGTTGCCCTGCGATCCTTGGCGGCGGAAGGACGTGCGCCAAACAGCTCTCCGCCTGGGGCCCAGCTGCCACTACATTTACCCAGTGTGCAGTTAGGGAGATATAGCGTCCCTGGCCGTGCTTACTGGTCCACGTATCTGTGGTTAGGTGGACCTTGCCACAGATGGCGTTGCGCAGTGCACACTTGATTTTATCGGATACTTGGTTGTGCAGGGAAGGCACGGCTCTCTTGGAGAAGTAGTGGCGGCTGGGAACAACATACTGTGGGACAGCAAGCGACATGAGCTGTTTGAAGCTGTCTGTGTCCACCAGCCTAAATGACAGCATTTCATAGGCCAGTAGTTTAGAAATGCTGGCATTCAGGGCCAGGGATCGAGGGTGGCTAGGTGGGAATTTACGCTTTCTCTCAAATGTTTGTGAGATGGAGAGCTGAACGCTGCCGTGTGACATGGTTGAGACGCTTGGTGACGGAGGTGGTGGTGGTGGTGTTGGTGGTACATCCCCTGTTTGCTGGGCGGCAGGTGCCAACGTTCCTCCAGAGGCGGAGGAAGAGGCCGAGGCGGCAGCAGCAGAAGAGGCCGAGGCGGCAGCAGCAGAAGAGGTAGCAGGGGGAGCCTGAGTGACTTCCTTGGTTTTAAGGTGTTTACTCCACTGCAGTTCATGCTTTGCATGCAGGTGCCTGGTCATGCAGGTTGTGCTCAGGTTCAGAACGTTAATGCCTCGCTTAAGGCTCTGATGGCACAGCGTGCAAACCACTCGGGTCTTGTCGTCAGCACATTGTTTGAAGAAGTGCCATGCCAGGGAACTCCTTGAAGCTGCCTTTGGGGTGCTCGGTCCCAGATGGCGGCGGGCAGTAGCAGGCGGAGTCTCTTGGCGGCGGGTGTTCTGCTTTTGCCCACTGCTCCCTCTTTTGCTACGCTGTTGGCTCGGTCTCACCACTGCCTCTTCCTCCGAACTGTGAAAGTCAGTGGCACGACCTTCATTCCATGTGGGGTCTAGGACCTCATCATCCCCTGCATCGTCTTCCACCCAGTCTTGATCCCTGACCTCCTGTTCAGTCTGCACACTGCAGAAAGACGCAGCAGTTGGCACCTGTGTTTCGTCATCATCAGAGACATGCTGAGGTGGTATTCCCATGTCCTCATCATCAGGAAACATAAGTGGTTGTGCGTCAGTGCATTCTATATCTTTCACCGCTGGGGAAGGGCTAGGTGGATGCCCTTGGGAAACCCTGCCAGCGGAGTCTTCAAACAGCATAAGAGACTGCTGCATAACTTGAGGCTGAGACAGTTTCCCTGGTATGCATGGGGGTGATGTGACAGACTGATGGGGTTGGTTTTCAGGCGCCATCTGTGCGCTTTCTGCAGAAGACTGGGTGGGAGATAATGTGAACGTGCTGGATCCACTGTCGGCCACCCAATTGACTAATGCCTGTACCTGCTCAGGCCTTACCATCCTTAGAACGGCATTGGGCCCCACCATATATCGCTGTAAATTCTGGCGGCTACTGGGACCTGAGGTAGTTGGTACACTAGGACGTGTGGATGTGGCAGAACGGCCACGTCCTCTCCCAGCACCAGAGGGTCCACTAACACCACCACGACCATGTCCACGTCCGCGTCCCTTACTAGATGTTTTTCTCATTGTTATGGTTCACCACAACAACAAAAATATTATTTGGCCCAATGTATTGTATTCAAATTCAGCGGGATATAAATTTGAGGCCTAGTATTTAGGCGCTGGGTGACCGGTATGGATTTACTAACAGAATTAGACTTGGAAATGCACAGTAGCGTGTGTGTGAAGTTATTCTGAATGACCCTATGTGCACCTTGAATATTATATACCCTTTTAGGGATAGATTTCAAATAGCTCTGATATAGCAGAAACCACTAAATTATGAAATTGCTAAATTGGGAATTGTATTTCAACCCAGAACAAAAAATGTGCTTTGACGGACACTAAATAACTTTCCCAGCCACAACAGGACAGCGGTAACGAGAGATTTAGCGGGATATAAATTTGAGGCCTAGTATTTAGGCGCTGGGTGACCGGTATGGATTTAGTGACAGAATTAGACTTGGAAATGCACAGTAGCGGTGTGTGTGAAGTTATTCTGAATGACCCTATGTGCACCTTGAATATTATATACCCTTTTAGGGATAGATTTCAAATAGCTCTGATATAGCAGGAACCACTAAATTATGAAATTGCTAAATTGGGAATTGTACTTCAACCCAGAACAAAAAATGTGCTTTGACGGACACTAAATAACTTTCCCAGCCACAACAGTACAGCGGTAACGAGAGATTTAGCGGGATATAAATTTGAGGCCTAGTATTTAGGCGCTGGGTGACCGGTATGGATTTAGTGACAGAATTAGACTTGGAAATGCACAGTAGCGTGTGTGTGAAGTTATTCTGAATGACCCTATGTGCACCTTGAATATTATATACCCTTTTAGGGATAGATTTCAAATAGCTCTGATATAGCAGGAAACCACTAAATTATGAAATTGCTAAATTGGGAATTGTACTTCAACCCAGAACAAAAAATGTGCTTTGACGGACACTAAATAACTTTCCCAGCCACAACAGGACAGCGGTAACGAGAGATTTAGCGGGATATAAATTTGAGGCCTAGTATTTAGGCGCTGGGTGACCGGTATGGATTTAGCTGACAGAATTAGACTTGGAAATGCACAGTAGCGGTGTGTGTGAAGTTATTCTGAATGACCCTATGTGCACCTTGAATATTATATACCCTTTTAGGGATAGATTTCAAATAGCTCTGATATAGCAGAACCACTAAATTATGAAATTGCTAAATTGGGAATTGTACTTCAACCCAGAACAAAAAATGTGCTTTGACGGACACTAAATAACTTTCCCAGCCACAACAGGACAGCGGTAACGAGAGATTTAGCGGGATATAAATTTGAGGCCTAGTATTTAGGCGCTGGGTGACCGGTATGGATTTAGTGACAGAATTAGACTTGGAAATGCACAGTAGCGGTGTGTGTGAAGTTATTCTGAATGACCCTATGTGCACCTTGAATATTATATACCCTTTTAGGGATAGATTTCAAATAGCTCTGATATAGCAGGAAACCACTAAATTATGAAATTGCTAAATTGGGAATTGTACTTCAACCCAGAACAAAAAATGTGCTTTGACGGACACTAAATAACTTTCCCAGCCACAACAGGACAGCGGTAACGAGAGATTTAGCGGGATATAAATTTGAGGCCTAGTATTTAGGCGCTGGGTGACCGGTATGGATTTAGCTGACAGAATTAGACTTGGAAATGCACAGTAGCGTGTGTGTGAAGTTATTCTGAATGACCCTATGTGCACCTTGAATATTATATACCCTTTTAGGGATAGATTTCAAATAGCTCTGATATAGCAGGAACCACTAAATTATGAAATTGCTAAATTGGGAATTGTACTTCAACCCAGAACAAAAAATGTGCTTTGACGGACACTAAATAACTTTCCCAGCCACAACAGGACAGCGGTAACGAGAGATTTAGCGGGATATAAATTTGAGGCCTAGTATTTAGGCGCTGGGTGACCGGTATGGATTTAGCGACAGAATTAGACTTGGAAATGCACAGTAGCGTGTGTGTGAAGTTATTCTGAATGACCCTATGTGCACCTTGAATATTATATACCCTTTTAGGGATAGATTTCAAATAGCTCTGATATAGCAGGAACCACTAAATTATGAAATTGCTAAATTGGGAATTGTACTTCAACCCAGAACAAAAAATGTGCTTTGACGGACACTAAATAACTTTCCCAGCCACAACAGGACAGCGGTAACGAGAGATTTAGCGGGATATAAATTTGAGGCCTAGTATTTAGGCGCTGGGTGACCGGTATGGATTTAGTGACAGAATTAGACTTGGAAATGCACAGTAGCGTGTGTGTGAAGTTATTCTGAATGACCCTATGTGCACCTTGAATATTATATACCCTTTTAGGGATAGATTTCAAATAGCTCTGATATAGCAGAAACCACTAAATTATGAAATTGCTAAATTGGGAATTGTATTTCAACCCTGAACAAAAAATGTGCTTTGACGGACACTAAATAACTTTCCCAGCCACAACAGGACAGCGGTAACGAGAGATTTAGCGGGATATAAATTTGAGGCCTAGTATTTAGGCGCTGGGTGACCGGTATGGATTTAGTGACAGAATTAGACTGGGATATGGCCAAAAAATAACCACACTATTGCTGGTTAAATGCACTTGGTGACGGGCGCAGCTTACCCCTGATTTAGTATATGGCCAAAAAATGAACAGACTATTGCTGGTTAAATGCACTTGGTGTGATAGCTTGACCAACCACACTACTGAGGGTTAAATGCACTTGGTGACGGGCGCAGCTTGCCCCTGATGTAGTATATGGCCAAAAAATGAACAGACTATTGCTGGTTAAATGCACTTGGTGACGGGCGCAGCTTGCCCCTGATTTAGTATATGGCCAAAAAATGAACAGACTATTGCTGGTTAAATGCACTTGGTGTGATAGCTTGACCAACCACACTACTGAGGGTTAAATGCACTTGGTGACGGGCGCAGCTTGCCCCTGATGTAGTATATGGCCAAAAAATGAACAGACTATTGCTGGTTAAATGCACTTGGTGACGGGCGCAGCTTGCCCCTGATGTAGTATATGGCCAAAAAATGAACAGACTATTGCTGGTTAAATGCACTTGGTGTGATAGCTTGACCAACCACACTACTGAGGGTTAAATGCACTTGGTGACGGGCGCAGCTTGCCCCTGATGTAGTATATGGCCAAAAAATGAACAGACTATTGCTGGTTAAATGCACTTGGTGACGGGCGCAGCTTGCCCCTGATTTAGTATATGGCCAAAAAATGAACAGACTATTGCTGGTTAAATGCACTTGGTGTGATAGCTTGACCAACCACACTACTGAGGGTTAAATGCACTTGGTGACGGGCGCAGCTTGCCCCTGATGTAGTATATGGCCAAAAAATGAACAGACTATTGCTGGTTAAATGCACTTGGTGACGGGCGCAGCTTGCCCCTGATGTAGTATATGGCCAAAAAATGAACAGACTATTCGTGGTTAAATGCACTTGGTGTGATAGCTTGACCAACCACACTACTGAGGGTTAAATGCACTTGGTGACGGGCGCAGCTTGCCCCTGATGTAGTATATGGCCAAAAAATGAACAGACTATTGCTGGTTAAATGCACTTGGTGTGACAGCTTCACCCTGATGTAGGCTTTAGCCAAAAAACAACCACACCATTGAGGGTTAAATGCACTTGGTGACAGGCGCAGCTTGCCCCTGATTTAGTATATGGCCAAAAAATGAACAGACTATTGCTGGTTAAATGCACTTGGTGTGACAGCTTCACCCTGATGTAGGCTTTAGCCAAAAAACAACCACACCATTGAGGGTTAAATGCACTTGGTCGCAGCTTGGATGCACTTGGTCGCAGCACCGCACAAGACATAAAATTGGCCGCCGATCACCCCAGAAAAAAGTGACCGAACAAACGGTCTGGGCAGCCCAAAAACAGTGAGTGAGCATTTGAATTTCAGCAGCTCAATGATGCACAGCTGCAGATCGATCGATTAATTAAGTGAAGTCCTTTGGAGGAGTTAATCTGCCTAATCTCGCCCTACTGTCGCATCCGCAACCTCTCCCTACGCTAATCAGAGCAGAGTGACGGGCGGCGCTATGTGACTCCAGCTTAAATAGAGGCTGGGTCACATGGTGCTCTGGCCAATCACAGCCATGCCAATAGTAGGCATGGCTGTGATGGCCTCTTGGGGCAAGTAGTATGACGCTTGTTGATTGGCTGCTTTGCAGCCTTTCAAAAAGCGCCAAGAAAGCGTCACAAAAGCGCGAAGAAAGCGACGACCACCGAACCCGAACCCGGACTTTTACGAAAATGTCCGGGTTCGGGTCCGTGTCACGGACACCCCAAAATTCGGTACGAACCCGAACTATACAGTTCGAGTTCGCTCATCCCTAATTGTCATGCGTTTTGCACTCGCGTGAGAAAAATCGCGGTTGTTTGGTACCCAAACCTGAACTTCTTCACAGAAGTTCAGGCTTGGGATCGTTATTCTGTAGATTGTATTATTTTCCCTTAAAACATGGCTATAAGGGAAAATAATAGCATTCTGAATACAGAATGCATAGTACAATAGCGCTGGAGGGGTTATTTTTTTTTTCAAATTTAACTCACCTTAATCCACTTGTTCGCTTTGCTTTGTGTAGAAACAAGGACCTTTGGTGACATTACAGTCATCACATGATCCATCACCATGGTAAAAGATCATGTGATGGATCATGTGATGACTGTGACATCACCAAAGGTCCTTGTTGCTACACAAAGCTAAGATGAAGACAGAAGGAGATGCCGGCTACGCGAACAAGTGGACTAAGGTGAGTTAAATTTTTTTTTTTTTTTTTATTTCCCCTCCAGCACTATTATACTATGCAATCTGTATTCAGAATGCTATTATTTTCCCTTATAACCATGTTATAAGGGAAAATAAAAATTATCGTCTCCTAGCAACCATGCGTGAAAATCGCACCGCATCCGCACTTGCTTGCGGATGCTTGCGATATTCACGCAACCCCATTCATTTCTATGGGGCCTGCGTTACGTGAAAAACGCAGAATATAGAGCATGCTGCGATTTTCACGCAACGCATAAGTGATGCGTGAAAATCACCGCTCATGTGAACAGCCCCATAGAAATGAATGGGTCCGTATTCAGTGCGGGTGCAATGCGTTCAACTCACGCATGAAAAGGGGCCTAAAGCAGAAATCTATGCCACCTCCATTGCTAGCATAGATTTTGCTTTCTGGCACATTAGAACTCCTGATGATGACCCCTTAATAATTGTACCAGAATCAGGGTTTGATTCGAAACACAGCCATAACGAATTCCCCCCTTTTGTTCCCACCTATAAAGGCTTAGTAGAAAAAATGTACTTTACGTAGGCCTACAGGTAATCATAAGTCATTGCCTTAACAGCACAGCGCAGTACTAAGGAGTTGGATGGCAGCATTAGCTCAGCTACATCTGTACTTGTCATGTAGCTGAAAAAAAAGCTTCAATTTTGTCCCCATTCAATGTCAATGGGGACAAAACGTAACTGAACAGAACGGAATGCTCCAAAATACATTCCGTTCCATTCTCATACCGGAGAGCAAATCGCAGCATGCTGTGGTTTGCTTTCTGTCCTGGGATGCAGGGCAAGACGGATCCGTCATAACCCACAATGCAAGTCAATGGGGATGGATACGTTTTATTCGGACCCAATCTGACACAATAGAAAATGGATCCGTCCTCCATTGACTTTCTATGGAGTTTATGACAGAACTTGGCTATGTTAAAGATAATACAACCGGATCCGTTCATAACGGATGCAGATGGTTGTATTATCAGTAATGGAAGCATTTTTTGCTGGACCCTGCCAGATTAAGCAATAACATTAGTGTGAAAGTAGCCTAATGAGATCACCCAGACATCTATTTTCTTTATTTCAGTAGCCTATTTCTGCTCCAGATAGAAATACTCCGTCTCCATCAAATATTGCTCGATGCCATCTGATTTGTGCCAGCGTGTTGATTTGCATGGCTGCACCTGCTCTCTTGAGGGAGGCTAACCACTGTGGAATAGTGGAGAAGGAATGTTAGTTCTAGTACACTACACCTGTCAGTCTTGCAACAATAATATTTCTCCCATAACAGCACTAAGATTTATAAAATGTCATTTTTTTCAGACTTCATCGGAGCTCAATGAGAAGAGACTACATGATTCTCTGCTGTAAAGGGAGCGTTCTTGTTCAGTCAGCATGATACAAAAATCAATGTAACTCTGGAGACTCCTTAAATTTGAAAGCTGTTTTACTATACATTTATGACAAATCCTAACAGTAAATACTATGTCATTTATGGAAGGAAAAGTGACTTAGGAAAAGGTATATAACGCTAAGTATGCAATCAGCACTGAAATATAACTCCACTACTGTATGTACATATGTAGGCTTTGTCAAAGGGGTATATGTGACATAAACTCACACATACGTACACATGCTTTAAAGACAGAGTGCCCCCGTAGTAGTGTCATTTACACCAGTATGTATGTATGTATATTAGAGATCAGCAAATCGATTCTAAATAAATTGCATAACAATGGCGCCCAGCAGTGACGTGCCTGGGGGAGGGGGAGGGGGGTGCAGTCTGCCCGGGTGCCGGCTCTCAGGGGGGTGCCAAAAGCAATAAGCTCTTCCATCAATACAGATGGAAGCACTCATTGCTGGAGCGCTGACGGCCACATACTGCGGGAGCACATAGATCCCTGCCCCGCTGCCGATCACCTAGTAGGCCTTAGGCCTATGCAGTAGTGAATTCCCGATGCAGGCGTGCGTGATAACGTCATCGTGCACGCCTGTGCCGGGACGCAGCAGCCCAGTGAAGTGTGCGTGCCTTCCACTCCTCTGCAAGCGCAGGTGAGTATTTAGCTTTTAGGTTTTCTTTTATTTATTTTATGTGCCAACTTTGGAGGGGCCGGGGGACACACAGGAGGAAATGTGGGGGAAAAATATTATGGTGGGATACTGTGTGGGGGCAAATTATTATGGGAGGGATTACTATTTGGGTGCAAAAAATTATGGGAAGGATTACTATGTGGGGGCAAATAATTGTGGGAGGGATTACCGTGGGGAGCAAATTACTATATGGGGCAATGTGGGGGAAACTACTGTGTGGGGGACAGTGTGGGGGAAATTACTGTGGGGGCAGTGTGGGGGAAACTACGGTGTGGGGACAGTGTGGGGGAAACTGCTGCGTGGGTGAAATTACTGTGGGGACAGTGTAGGGGAAACTACTGTGTGGGGGGCAGTGTGAGGGAAACTACTGTGTGGGGGAAATTACTATATGGGGGCAGTGTGGGGGAAATTACTGTGTGGGGGCAGTGAAGGGGAAATTACTGTGGAAATCCAGTTCTATGTTACACCAGTTTGATAAATGACCCCAACTATTTTTTCAGCAGTATAGTACCTGGGGCATTGGGGGCACAATGGGCACAGTATTGGGGGTGGCAGCAGGATGACACTTTGGGGACACTAGGATGGGGAGGTTAATGGAAAAATTGAGAAATGTAACGTGTCTGTAGAGACGAGATGCGGCTGAAAGAATTTGTCATGGCGGTCTAATGGAGGAGAAGAGGAAAGAGAAAGTCTACATGACAGGAGATGTCCCCGGATGTAAGAGGTATGTGGTCAAGTATTTTGCCTGAGAAAGGACCCGCCCCAGGTGCCAAGCACCCTAGGCACGCCACTGGCGCCCAGTGCTATTTTACTGTGAATATTGATGGGGAAAACGATGAAGGAGGAAGATGACTGGTGACATGAAGAAGTTGGTCTTGTAGAATTTAGGAAGAAGAGAACATTAGAGGGTGTCTGAGTTTAAGGGTTTCTTGTGACCAGCAAAGGTGTTGAAAGAGTTTGTGCTTCTGCTACTTCTTGTGATTTAGCTTCATTATCCAGCCTATGTTCCTGCCATGTAGCCATCCTGCTTATGTGCTCCTGGCCTCACAGTTCTGTTTCAGTTCAAATTTGTGTTTAAGTTCTCCCAGTCTGTGCCCTTGTCTGCGGTACAGTCTTGGTTCCTGCCTACCTTGTTCCTGCATTCACCACTACCCCGCCTGCCAAATAACTGCAGCTCCAGTATCAGTGACTGTCCAGACTGCTTCTGCAATTGTACAATTGTAGTGTGGATTCCATTCATCCCAGCCATCCAAACAAGGTTCATACATCCAAGTTTTGCCAAAAAACCTCCTTAATCTGTATACGTGACTGTTCAGACTGTACCTATGTTTTTGTGCCTATAGCTTCTGGTGCTTGCACCAGTGTCCCTGACTTCAGTGGGTCAGCTGCCATCTACACTAGGACTATCCCAAGAGGTAGCGGTATGGTTGTGCCTCTGCAGTTAAGCACTGATCCCTATACAGGGGTTAAAGGGTGAATAACAGAGGAGCGCTGGAATAATGTCATTAGGGTTTAGCCCAAAGCCAAACCAGTTAGTTGGCACAGTGGGCCCATACTCGCTGATCAGTAGCAGTGTATGTAAAAAAAAACTATTTCAACCACAACTGCGCTGTATGGCATCAGCCGCTGATAGGCTACAGGCACTAGGCCTGCAGCCTTTCAAAGGAAGGGGGAATGGAGACAGCTCTCCCCTTATAGATCAGCAGAAGGGTCAAATAAATGATGATGTCAGCCAGGCCAAAAGGCAAAATAGTGGCCCAGTCATGAAGTGGTGAGGGTGGGAACGGCATGAGAAGTCCACATAGTGGCCCTATGACATAGTGGTGAGATGGAAGCAGCATGAGGAGACCATAGAGTGGCCCAATGGCAGAGTCTGGAGGTGGCTGCAGCATCAGGAGGCCACAGAGTGGCACAATGACAGAATGTGGAGGTAGCAGAAGCATCAGGAGGAGGCCACAGGTTGGCACAATGACGGTGTCTAGGTGGAAGCAGCACCAGGAGGGCACAGAGTGGCACAATGACACTGTGGAGGGGGCAGCAGCATCATCAGGAGGCCACAGCCAGATTTACCAGCATCTGTTCCAGGACATGAAGCAGTTAAATGACGTTGTTCATCTTGTAGTCCTGGCGACTATCAAATAACGTGGCCTCTTCAAAGGGCCTGAGCAAACGGCAAGTGTCGCGTATGAGCTGCCACTGGCTGACAATTGAAGTTAAACAGGGGAGTACTCCTGTCCGCTTGGATCATCAAGAAATCTTTAATGGAGTTTCTATGTTCGTATAGTCGGTCCAACATATGGCGGGTGGAATTCCAATGGGTGGAAACGTAGCATATCAGCCTATTTTGGGGGATTCCGTTCTGCTGCTGTAGCTCAAGGAGGGTGTGCTTTGCGGTGTACGAGTGGCTGAAGTGCATTCAAAGTTGCCTGGCCATTTTTAGGATGTCTTGCAGAAGGGTGGAAGACTTTAGAAACCGCTTGACAACCAGATTGAACACGTGTGCCATGCAGGGTGCAGGGCTCAGCCCTCCTTGACGTAGCGCTGACACCATGTTCTTCCCGTTGTCAGTCACCATGGTTCCGATTTTGAGTTTTCGCATAGAAAGCCAGGATTCGATTTCTTGATGAAGGACACGGAGAAGTTCCTCCCCTGTGTGACTCAGTTCGCCCAGGCAAATGATGTGCAGAACAGAGTGACACTGCCGTGCCCAGCACATGTGATATGCTGAAGGAGCGCTGTGAATTGTCCCTGCAGTGGAGGCTGAGGACATGTTGGAGGATGAGGACGCAGAGGCAAACATTGTCTCAGGACCAACAGCGTGAGAACGTGGAGGTGGAAGCAGCGTCACCTGGCTAAGTTGCTGGCGTGGCTAGGCAGGAACAACATTTACCCAGTGGGCCGTAAAGGACATATATTGCGCTTGACCATAGTTACAGCTCCACATGTTGGCGCTGCCGACAGGCTCAAGGACTGGCTCACCTTCTGTTCTACAAAGAAACATAGAATGTGTTGGCAGATAAGAACCATTTGGCCCATCTAGTCTGACCCATATACTGAATACTATGAATAGCCCTTGTCCCTATCTTATATAAAGGATGGCCTTCTGCCTATCCCATGCATGCTTAAACTCCTTCACTGTATTTGCAGCTACCACTTCTGCAGGAAGGCTATTCCATGCATCCACCACTCTCTCAGTAAAGTAATACTTCCTGATATTACTTTTAAACCTTTGCCCCTCTAATTTAAAACTATGTCCTCTTGTAGCAGTTTTTTTTTAAATATTATCTCCTCTTTTTCCTTGTTGATTCCCTTTATGTATTTAAAAGTTTCTATCATATCCCCTCTGTCTAGTCTGTCTTCCAAGCTATACATGTTAAGGTCCTTTAATCTTTACTGGTAAGATTTATCCTGCAATCCATGTACCAGTTTAGTAGCTCTTCTCTGAACTCTCTCCAAAGTATCAATATCCTTCTGGAGATATGGTCTCCAGTACTGCGCGCAATACTCCAAATGAGGTCTCACTAGTGCTCTGTAGAGCGGCATGAGCACCTCCCTCCTTCTACTGGTAATGCCTCTCCCTATACACCCAAGCATTCTGCTAGCATTTCCTGCTGCTCTATGACATTGTCTGCCTACCTTTTAGTCTTCCGAAATAATGACCCCTAAATCCCTTTCCTCAGATACTGAGGTTAGGACTGTATCACTGATTTTATATTCTGCTCTTAGGTTTTTACGCCTCAGGTGCATTATCTTGCACTTATGTGTGCAGGGCTGGAACTGCCTTTTTCACAAAGAAATAACGGCTTGGGACTCTCCACCAATACTACTGTATACTGTATACTAATGCCAGAAGCCTGGGGAACTGAATTAGTGATGTGTGAGGAGGACTATGACATAGTGGGAATAACTGAAACATGGTTGGATGATAGCTATGACTGGGCAGTTAATGTACAAGGTTACAGTCTGTTTAGAAAGGATCGTCAAAACCGGAGAGGGGGGGGTATGCTTTTATGTAAAGTCCTGTCTAAAGCCCACACTCCGGGAATATATAAGTGAGGGACATGAACATGTGCAGTCACTGTGGGTAGAGATACATGGAGCTAAAAACAATAATAAATTACTAATAGGAGTTTACTATAAACCACCTAATATACCAGAGTCCACAGAAAATCTACTACTAAACGAGATAAACAAGGCGGCAAATCATAATGAGATGGTTATTATGGGGGACTTCAACAACCCAGATATAGACTGGGAAACTGAAACTTGTATATCTCATAAAGAAAACAGGTTCTTGGCAATAACCAAAGACAATTACCTCTCACAACTGGTTCAGGACCCGACGGGAGGGACGGCCATACTGGACTTAGTATTAACCTTCCAATTATCATTCAAAAGAGCATTTCTACAGGGAGGAACAAAAATACCAAACATCAAAAAAGCTAAATTTAGCCAACTAAGAGAGGCCATACAGCCACAAAATGGGATATCTTTAAAAGCATACTAAAATCTCATTGTGAGAGGTACATACCGTATGGGAATAAAAGGTTAAGGAACAAAAAGAAACCAAAGTAGATAAATAGAACTGTAAAGAAATCAATAAATGACAAAATGAAAGCATATAAATCACTAAAACAGGAGGATGGCACGGAAGCACTAAAAAACTATAAGGAAAAAAATAGAACATGTAAAAAATAAATAAAAGCGGCCAAACTAGAGACTGAGAGATTAATTGCCAAAGAGAGTAAAACTAACCCTAAAATGTTCTTCAATTATATAAATATTAAAAAGTATAAATCTGAAGGTGTTGGCCCTTTAAAGAGTAATGAGGGGGGAGTCGCAGAGAGTGACGAGGAGAAAGCAAAGCTGTTAAATATTTTTTTCTCCAATGTATTCACTGAGGAAAATAAACTGTCAGATGAAATACTGAATGTAAAAATAAATTCCCCATTAAAATTGTCCTGTCTGACGCAGGAAGAAGTACAACAGCGACTTTAAAAGATTAAAATAGACAAATCGCCAGGACCGGATGACATACACCCCCGTATCCTAAGGGAATTAAGTAATGACATAACCTGACCCTTATTTCTGATATTTGCAAACTCTATACTGACAGGGAATGTCCCACAGGATTGGCGCATAGCAAATGTGGTGCCAATATTCAAAAAGGGTCCAAAAACAGAGCCTAGAAACTATAGGCCGGTAAGTTTAATATCTGTTGTGGGTAAACTGTTTGAAGGTTTTCTAAGAGATGCTATCTTAGAGCATCTCAACGGAAATAAGCAAATCAGCATGGCTTCATGAGGGATCGGTCATGCCAAACTAATTTAATCAGTTTCTATGAGGGGGCAAGTTCTAGACTTGACAGCGGCGAATCAATGGATGTCGTATATCTGGACTTCTCCAAAGCATTTGACACTGTACCACATAAAAGGTGAGTATATAAAATGAGAATGCTCGGACTGGGAGAAAACGTCTGTATGTGGGTAAGTAACTGGCTTAGAGATAGAAAACAGAGGGTGGTTATTAACGGTACACACTCAGATTGGGTCACTGTCACTAGTGGGGTACCTCAGGGGTCAGTATTGGGCCCTATTCTCTTCAATATATTTATTAATGATCTTGTAGAAGGCTTGCATAGTAAAATATAATTTTCGCAGATGACACTAAACTGTGTAAAGTAATTAACACAGAAGAGGACTGTGCCGGCATACATACATAATTCCTCTGGGTAGCCATCTTATATGCTTCTGGCCTATGTAAAAAACTGTGAACTCTCATCTTCATGAAGCCTGGGTCGCCTATGATATAGACGGACACTTTTATTATCACTACTCTTTGAGGCCAGCAATAAAAGGTCATAAAAGCTACACCAGGCCCAGCTCATCCTGTCCAAGATCAGCTCGCTGTCAAGCCTGGCTGGAGCGTGACGTCATTAATTTCCAGGTCTGGTTTGAGGAGAGCTAATAGCCCTTAATTAGCTCTGGGCATAAAACCAGTCCACTTTCATATTTCATTTATGAATCAACTTATGCCCTTTCTGACACCAGATCCAGGCTCTACAGAGTATTGTGGTTAATTGGGTATCAAATATGACTAGAGGATGTGATTCCTTAGCTGACCTATGGGTGGTAGAAGAACTACAGGTCCCAGCAGTACCGTGTGTGGTCTCATTCTGTAGGTAAATAAATAAGGATCGCAAATATGTATTCTGTATAACAATATGCCGATGTATCAAGGAGATACGGGCTTAAGTATAATCCTCATTGTAGGAACTGAACTTTGATGGGGTCATAAAACACTTGGGGGCAATCCCTAGGATTGACAGTCACTCTGCTGCCATTGGCTGACAGGAGTAAGTCTCCTGCCCATGGCAGAGTTCATAAAAATCCATGCACAAGGACAGAGGGGAGAGACCCATGGAACATCACCAGACACTTAATTGGACATTGACGGCATATCCCTGTATCAGAAGAACTTTGAGGGTCTCCCCTGATACATACTGAAAAGGGGTTTGCAAGGATTCAAAAAGGACATATGAACGACCATCTGAAACCCAGAGAAACTAAGTATTCTTTCATCTTTTTCCCTTTCATTTGAACTGTCGTGATTATTTATATTGTTATTATTATTCTGTAGATTTATAGTCATTTTCATTAGACTTGTATGCACTGCTTTTTACCGCTTATTAAAGATTATAAAATCTAAATGGCCAAGTCTTCCATATTCTAAGCTGCTGAACAACGTACCTTGCCTTTGAAGAGACGTTACCAGGTAGTTAGTTAAATTGCATTTAGGAATTGTAGCTGGGGGTGATTGACTGCGGTTGGTCAGTAAGTGATATCCGGTTCATCCACTGATCTGTGTGATAGTGAATTACCCGGATAGTCGGCTCGTGGACCGGGAACCCACGTGGTGGCAGTTACCGAGGTGTAGTGGGGGGGTGTTAGCCGAATGGTAATACCCCGGTCACGTGAGGTCTCTGTGTGTGCGCAGACTCCGTCACAGACCACTACGTCACAGCTGTGGGATCCGGAGCGGTCGGATCCATAGTTCGTGACATTTTTATGGTGGCAGCTTACGGGATTCTGTATGCTTAGAATATTAGTGCATGAAGTTATGTCCATAACTCTGTACTAAAGGATTGAAAAATTCTGGAAGACGAAGCACAGTGCATTAGTTTTGATAGAATAATAATTCACGACAGTACCCTCCCCTCTCTCTTGTTTTCTGTCCTATCTTTTATTTGGCAATAATGTCCGAATCCGTGAATTATGACGTCCTGAGCGTGGCTGATATCACAGCTCTGTGTGAGCACAAAGGCATCCAAGTATATGGGAAAAATAAGACTGTCCTTATCCAGGAGTTATGTGCACGGAGGAGTCAAGAGTCATCCCTGCAGGATTCAGAGAATGGAGGACACTCAGGGGCCCCTGAGCCAGGTGACCCCTTCCAGAATGAGGATGATGAACTGGGAGGAGGACAGCCTGCTGGGGCCTGCAGTCCTCTAGCTGGACATAACTCTGTCTCTATGCCATCCCAAAATGGTCTGGACCAACTAATGCTTAGTAACCCGGACTTATATTTTCGGCTGCTGGAGGCACGTCGGGCAGAGCGCCAGGCTGAGCGCGAGGCTGCAGAACGGGAAGCTGTCCGCAGGCATGAACTGGACATGGCCCGAGTACAGCTTCAGGGGTCCGACCGGCATGCCACATCCACAGGCCCATCCCTGATGGTCAAGCCAAAACTGCCTGTGATGGAGTCTGAGAACTGTGACATTGATCTTTTCCTGCATGCTTTTGAAACCTCATGCCAGCAGTACCAGGTACCAGAGCCACAGTGGGCGGGACATCTAATGTCCGCACTGAAGGGCAAAGCTATGGAGGCCCTGGTCGGACTACCATTAGCAGAGCGTACCAGTTACGCGGTCATCAAAAAGGCTATTCTGGTCAAGTACCAGCTGACTCCAGAGACTTACCGTTTACGGTTCCGGTCCCTGCGGAGAGGGCCCGGAGATACTTTTATGGACCATCTGGGCAAGTTGCAGACCACCTTCCAACAGTGGTCTGATCCCCTCACAGGAGGACACCAAGCAGTCCCTGGCGGATCTGATGGTCCGAGAACAGTTTGTCTCCAATTGCCCCACAGATGTGCAAAAATATGTATGTGAGCACAAGCCGAAGAGTGCGCGAGAGGCGGCTGAGCTAGCCGATGAATACATCGCCATGCCCAGCACTCGGGCATTCAAAGACACTCTGTCCCGTCTGGGAGGAACCTCTTCATCTGCTTCTTCCTCCCGGCCAGCTTTGTCGGTTCCTGTCCAGCGACCCTTTCACAGGCCTGCACAAAGACCTGAAGGAGTCAAGCCAGCACCGACAGACGTGCGCAAGTGCTATGCGTGCGGCAAGCCAGGACACCTCAGCCACTCGTGCCCGGAGAAGAAGACAGCACCCCCTGGCAAGCTTGCCCGCAACCCATCATCTGTGCTGTTAGTGAATGGAGCTGCAAGACACACCGCAGACAACCTACAGTCGGTTACTGTGGGCAACCGATGCACCACAGGCTTCCGCGATACAGGAGCCGAAGTCACACTAGTTCGGCCTGAACTAGTGGATGACGCAGACCTTATTCCCGGCAAAAGCCTCACCATCACGGGAGTTGGGGGGGTGAGCCCTAATGTTCCCCTAGCTCGTGTTTTCCTTGATTGGGGGGCTGGGAGTGGAGTAAGGGAGGTGGGAGTCTCTGCGGAGATCCCCACAAATGTTTTATTAGGCACTGACCTAGGACGATTGGTCTCGTGCTACGTGCCCCCTGGAAGCACACAGGACTCACCCGTCCCCATGGGGGTCACTGGACATACCGAGGTACTGTGCAAGGATGTTTGCGTAACATCAGATAACCTCGGGGATGGACCTCGGGAGGTGGGAGGTGGGGTGTGTGGGAGCAGTTCTCCTATGACAGGAGATGTAGAGGGGATGGCGGGTGTATGTACACAGGTAGCGGACATGTGTTTAACTGATTCAAGTTGTGCAAATGTTAAATGTGATGACATTATTGTGCCTGTGTTGCCCGTCACTCGCAGGGCTGCAAAAGCCGCAGCGGAACGCTCCATTGGGGAAGAGCAAGTGGAAGTGTCCCCTTCCACCGGTTCGGACCCTGTGGACTTAACTGCGTCAGAGCCTCAGCCACTGTCCCTGTTCGCCACAGGACAGCTGGCTGGGACTTGTAGTGCCGCCTTTGAACAGGCCCTGAGAGATGACCCTACCTTGGAGCAGCTAAGAGGGTTAGCTGCCAGCCCTCCCACTGAGGGAGACAAATACCGAGTGTGCTTGGGACAATGGGAAACTGTATAAGGAGGACATCTCCCACAGTGACAGTAGGGTGGGGCCACTCAAGAGGCAGCTCATTGTACCTGTGCAGTTCAGGGAACAATTACTGCAAGTGGCTCATGAGATCCCCTTAGCTGGTCACCTGGGAATAACCAAAACAAAGTCCCGGGTGATGCAGAATTTTTTCTGGCCTGGCCTCGGGGCAGATGTCGCCAAGTACTGCAGGTCCTGCGACACCTGTCAGCGAGTTGGCAAAGCAGGAGACCGTCACCGAGCTCCATTGAATCCCTTACCAATAATTGATGAACCCTTCAGGAGGGTGGCCGTGGACATCATTGGTCCACTGGCCATCCCCAGCAGTTCGGGTAAACGGTTCATATTAACCCTGGTGGATTACGCGACGCGCTACCCGGAAGCAGTGGCGTTATCCTCCATTAGGGCGGACAAGGTTGCAGACGCCCTGCTGGGGATCTTCACAAGAGTGGGGTTCCCAGCTGAGCTTCTCAGCGACCAAGGACCTCAGTTCATGTCTGAACTAATGCAGGGGCTCTGTAGGAAAATACAGGTGAACCATATCGTAGCCAGCCCTTACCACCCACAAACAAACGGCCTCTGTGAGCGCTTCAACGGGACGTTGAAGCAGATGCTGAAGACGTTTGTGGAGGCGCAAGGGAAGGACTGGGAACGATATCTACCACACCTGCTATTTGCCTACAGAGAGGTTCCCCAGGAGTCAACCGGGTTTTCGCCCTTCGAACTCCTGTATGGTCGACGAGTAAGAGGTCCCCTAGACCTAATCAGAGAGTCTTGGGAAGGCAAGGTTGTCAGAACTGAAGTCTCTGTAGTAGACTATGTCCTCAGGTTCCGAGACAAAATGGAGTCGCTGGTAGGTCTGGTACAGGAGAATATGGTACAGGCCCAAAGCAAACAGAAGCAGTGGTATAACCGCACTGCCCGAGAGAGAATCTACCAGGAGGGGCAGAAGGTCTATGTCCTGCTGCCAATGCGGCAAAACAAACTGCAAGCTGCATGGGAAGGGCCGTACCCCATTGTCAAATGTCTGAGTAAGGTAAATTATGTGGTGGGCCTTGGAGAGGGAGGTAGGAGACAGAAGACGTTTCACGTCAACATGCTCAAGGAGCATCACGAGAGAACGCCACATGTTATGCCGGTTTGCAGCCTGCCCGAAAGGGAGGAGGCCGACCCCCTACTAGATCTGCTAGCTGACACTCGAGAGTTGGAGGTGGACTTAACCCTCAACCCTCAACTCTCGTCCCAGCAGAGATCTCAGCTCTTAGAAGTGTTGACGGCTCACCGTGACACTTTTACAGGGAAACCCGGGAGAACACACCTTGCAGTCCATCATGTGGACACAGGTACACATGCTCCCACAAAGCAGTCCGCCTACCGTGTCTCACTGGAGGTCCAGGCAGACCTCAGGAGAGAGATCGAGGAGATGAAGCAGCTCGGGGTCATTCAGAAATCCCACAGCGCTTGGGCCTCACCGGTGGTTCTGGTCCCGAAGAAAGATCAGACAACCAGGTTCTGTGTGGATTATCGGAAACTGAATGCCATCACAACCTCGGATGCTTACCCCATGCCCAGGATTGATAAACTGTTAGATAAGTTGGCAGGAGCCAGCTACCTGACAATCATGGACCTGAGCAGGGGGTATTGGCAGATTCCCCTGACCTCGGAGGCTCAGGAGAAGTCGGCCTTCATCACCCCTTTCGGCTTATACGAATTTACTGTAATGCCGTTTGGGATGAAGAATGCGCCAGCCACCTTTCAAAGGCTTGTGAATGACTTGCTGGAAGGACTAGAAGAATGTGCCGTCGCCTATTTAGACGACATTGCCGTGTATAGCCCCACGTGGAAGGAGCATCTGGTGCACCTGTCGCAAGTACTGGACAAACTTGCTGCAGCTGGACTAACTGTTAAGCCTAGCAAGTGCCAGCTGGGCATGAATGAGGTCACTTACTTAGGCCACAGAGTAGGAGGAGGCACACTGAGGCCGGAAATAGAGAAGGTGAAAGCCATTACGAGATGGCCAACACCTCTCACCAAGAAGCAGGTCATGTCTTTCTTGGGAACGGCCGGGTACTATAGGAAATTCATCCCGAACTATAGCGCCCTGGCCAAGCCTCTGACAGACTTGACCAAGAAGAAGCTGCCCAGGATGGTGTCATGGACGCCGGAATGCGAGCAAGGCTTCCAGGCCCTGAAGGATGCACTAGCCAGTGCTCCTGTGCTTCAGGCCCCAGATTTCACTCGGAAGTTTGTGGTCCACACGGATGCTTCCGCCTTTGGTCTGGGTGCAGTCCTGAGTCAGGTGAACCAGGCCGGGGAGGAGCATCCTGTACTATACCTGAGCCGTAAGTTACTGGCCAGAGAGACCAGCTACTCCACAATAGAGAAGGAGTGTTTAGCTATTGTGTGGTCCCTGCAAAAGCTACAACACTACCTGTATGGACGCAATTTCACAGTGATCACTGATCACAATCCCCTCAGCTGGTTGGCACGTCTCGCAGGAGACAATGCGAAACTGCTGAGATGGAGCCTGATTTTGCAGCAGTACAACTTCACTGTGCAGCACAGAAAAGGTAGTTTACATGGAAATGCCGACGGGTTGTCGCGGCAGGGAGAATCCGCCGGAGATGGCTGGGTTGCTGTGGAATAGGCTTGTGGCCATTTCCCCAGGCAACCTTTTAAAAGAGGGAGGTGTGCCGGCATACATACATAATTCCTCTGGGTAGCCATCTTATATGCTTCTGGCCTATGTAAAAAACTGTGAACTCTCATCTTCATGAAGCCTGGGTCGCCTATGATATAGACGGACACTTTTATTACCACTACTCTTTGAGGCCAGCAATAAAAGGTCATAAAAGCTACACCAGGCCCAGCTCATCCTGTCCAAGATCAGCTCGCTGTCAAGCCTGGCTGGAGCGTGACGTCATTAATTTCCAGGTCTGGTTTGAGGAGAGCTAATAGCCCTTAATTAGCTCTGGGCATAAAACCAGTCCACTTTCATATTTCATTTATGAATCAACTTATGCCCTTTCTGACACCAGATCCAGGCTCTACAGAGTATTGTGGTTAATTGGGTATCAAATATGACTAGAGGATGTGATTCCTTAGCTGACCTATGGGTGGTAGAAGAACTACAGGTCCCAGCATTACCGTGTGTGGTCTCATTCTGTAGGTAAATAAATAAGGATCGCAAATATGTATTCTGTATAACAATATGCCGATGTATCAAGGAGATACGGGCTTAAGTATAATCCTCATTGTAGGAACTGAACTTTGATGGGGTCATAAAACACTTGGGGGCAATCCCTAGGATTGACAGTCACTCTGCTGCCATTGGCTGACAGGAGTAAGTCTCCTGCCCATGGCAGAGTTCATAAAAATCCATGCACAAGGACAGAGGAGAGAGACCCATGGAACATCACCAGACACTTAATTGGACATTGACGGCATATCCCTGTATCAGAAGAACTTTGAGGGTCTCCCCTGATACATACTGAAAAGGGGTTTGCAAGGATTCAAAAAGGACATATGAACGACCATCTGAAACCCAGAGAAACTAAGTATTCTTTCATCTTTTTCCCTTTCATTTGAACTGTCGTGATTATTTATATTGTTATTATTATTCTGTAGATTTATAGTCATTTTCATTAGACTTGTATGCACTGCTTTTTACCGCTTATTAAAGATTATAAAATCTAAATGGCCAAGTCTTCCATATTCTAAGCTGCTGAACAACGTACCTTGCCTTTGAAGAGACGTTACCAGGTAGTTAGTTAAATTGCATTTAGGAATTGTAGCTGGGGGTGATTGACTGCGGTTGGTCAGTAAGTGATATCCGGTTCATCCACTGATCTGTGTGATAGTGAATTACCCGGATAGTCGGCTCGTGGACCGGGAACCCACGTGGTGGCAGTTACCGAGGTGTAGTGGGGGGGTGTTAGCCGAATGGTAATACCCCGGTCACGTGAGGTCTCTGTGTGTGCGCAGACTCCGTCACAGACCACTACGTCACAGCTGTGGGATCCGGAGCGGTCGGATCCATAGTTCGTGACAAGGACAGTATACTACTACAGAGGGATCTGGATAGATTGGAGGCTTGGGCAGTTTAACACTGACAAAGTTATGCACATGGGAAGGAATAATGCAAGTCACCTGTACATACTAAATGGTAAAACACTCGGTAACGCTAACATGGAAAAGGATCTAGGAATTTTAATAAACAGCAAACTAAGCTGCAAAAACCAGTGTCAGGCAGCTGCTGCCAAGACCAATAAGATAATGGGTTGCATCAAAAGGAGCATAGATGCCCGTGATAAGAACATAGTCCTACCATTTTACAAATCACTAGTCAGACCACACATGGAGTACTGTGTATAGTTCTGGGCTCCTGTGAACAAGGCAGACATAGCAGAGCTGGAGAGGGTCCAGAGGAGGGCAACTCTAGCAATAACTGGAATGGGGCAACTACAGTACCCTGAAAGATTATCAAAATTAGGGTTATTCACTTTAGAAAAAAGAGAACCGAGCGGAGATCTAATTACTATGTCTAAATATATCAGGGCTCAATACAGAGATCTATCCCATCATCTATTTATCCCCAGGAATGTGACTGTGACGAGGGGACATCCTCTGCGTCTGGAGGAAAGAAGGTTTGTACACAAACAAAGAAGAGGATTCTTTACGGTAAGAGCAGTGAGACTATGGAACTCTCTGCCTGAGGAGATGGTGATGGTGAGTACAATAAAGGAATTCAAGAGGGGCCTGGATGTATTTCTTAAGTGTAATAATATTACAAAAAAATATAATAGAATCTCTGTACAAGATATTTGCCCCCTCAAGCGCTGCAAATCCTAGGACAATGTGAGTGAAAGAGTCCACCAAATATAGCAAGGATTGCGCTGCAAGAGAAAGTTCTTTTTTCGATTTCAGTCAGTTCCCTTTCTTTTGTATTCGTAAAAAGTCTTCAGCTAATAGGACCACATACACACGTCAAGTCTCAACAGTGGCATGGAAACCTAAAATGGAGTGAAAAAACGCACTATGGTGTAGTATGCTCCAAACAACTATCGCGCTTTGTGAATAAGTTATACTCACAAGACTCCACTGATAAAACACGTGGATAGAGGTCTCATCGATGTCTTCTATAGGAGAGCTCTGTAGGTGTAGCGGACATAAGCCTGGAGCCGTCGGTTCAGCAGGAGGATAAAAATGCTGCTTATGGAGGATAGCACCGGACTTTCACTTCCAAAGGGCTCAAAGGAAGGAAGTCACAAGAATGGTGAAGTACGTACCAATGTGTCAGATAAAATATTTTAATATACTCACAAAAGTACAGATATAAAAGCGTATTTAAAAACAATCTGTGTTGCCCGACCCGGGTTTTGCCATAATGCTTTGTCCTGGGCGTTAATTACTAAGTGGATACCACTTGGTTTAAATGAACAGGGTAACCTCCCCTGTTATACGTCATTTGGAACTCTTGGGATATTTAGTATGTTATTTTATCAGGAAAAAAGAGATAAAGGAAAACCACAAAAATGAGTGTTCTAACTTAATACAGATACAGCAGATAGATACTAGAGAGGGGTCTTTGATCCAGGGAGTTATTCTGATTGCCTGATTGAAGTCGGGAAGGAAATCTTTATTCCCCTAAAGTGGGGAAAATTGGCTTCTACCTCACAGTTTTTTTTTTGCCTTCCTCTGGATCAACTTGCAGGATAACAGGCCGAACTGGATGGACAAATGTCTTTTTTCAGCCTTATGTACTATGTTACTATGTTACCTCGGCACAAGCCATCAGTTCTCTGAAAGGTGCAGAGTCCATTACTTGGAAAGGAAGGGACTGCAGCACCAGCAACTTGGCCAGTGGAAAATTCTGCTTCTGCGCAGTTGGATGACTGCATGCATACTGTTTTCTCTTGGCAATCGCTTCGGTGATCGATTGCTGACGGAGTGACTGACGAGGAGTAGGAGGATGAGCAGGAGCATCGGGACCAGATGATGGGAAGGACAGACAGCTCCCTTCGGCTGAGGTGGTGGAGCCTTGACTGCCTGAAATCAGGTGTGTGCCACTAGGTGATGCAGGCTGGAACACCACAACGGAGCCACGGTTCTCCCAGGTCACTTTATGGTGATGCTGCATATGTTGACGCAGGGCCATAGTGCCAACATTGGCACCTTGGCCACGCTTCACCTTCTGCCCACAGATTCTACAAATGGCCATGTTCACCTCCTCCGGTGGCTAAAAAAAACTGCCACACAGCCAAGTAGGTGATTTTACCTCCAACACTCCGCACTGATTTACTGCTTCTGCCGCTGCTTCTGTGAACTTCTGCACCACTACTTTCTGGGCAGGTTTGGCTCCCAACCTCCGACTGCTGCCACCCTGCTGACTCCCGGCCACTCTAGCGACTTGCTAGCTCAGCTGCTGTCTCACGAGCAACCTGCCATCCTCTACTCTCAATGATGATGAAGCCCCTAATTCACAAGGCTCCCAAGTGTGATCAGATACATCATCATCATCGAATACTGTCTGCATGTCACTGATGTCTTCCTCAACGGTCTCTGGGTCAGGAGCCTGCTTGCTCGCAACACCAGCTCCCACGCCACTCTCCTTATCACTACTTGCCCGCCTACCAGAGGAAGCGACGGATGTCTTCTCCATATCTTGGCTGGCCGGTAGCTGCTGACTGTCCTCTAGTATCTCGTCCTCACTGTATAGTGGAGCTGAGCCCACAGCATATAATACTTGTCTGGCTGAGGGAACAGAAAAGGACAGAGGCAGTTTGAGGGCAGGTGAGGGCACAGGGCCTGCTCCCAGGCCATGCCAACTACGGGTTGCGTCTGACGAACCCACGACTCCTTGCTGGGGGTGTCTAATGTCACTTGGGATGAAGTGGATGACTGAGTCAATCATTCAAGAACCGCTAGGTTGCTGGTCAAGAATCGACCGCTAGATGACACTGAGAGCTCAGGCCTCTCGCTGCAATTCCTGCTGCCACGCCCCCTTACTCTGCTGCGACCTGTGCCTGAACCAAAAACATTTAGGCATCTGCCACTCCCCTATGCAGGGCCTGGCACTTCTCTGTCTGACATACTGTTAGATCAAATAAATAAATAAAAAGGAAATTAAAACACCCCAGAAAAGTGTGTAATTTTCTCACTTCACCACATAACGGCTAAAAAGTCAGTTTTTTCCCACTAATACACGCCAAAGAAGGCTTTAGAACATATAACTTCACCGATGAATGGCAAATAGGCCCTTACTTTTTTCCACTTGTACACGCCACAAAAGGCTTTAGAACATATAACTGCACCGCAGAGCGGCAAATATAATTTTTTTGTGCCACTAATACATGCCAAAAAGGGCTGTAATTTTCTCATTTCACCACACAACGGCAAATACTTTTTTTTGTGCCACTAATAAATGCCAAGAAGGGATTTAGAACATATAACTGCACCGCTGAACAGCAAATAATATATATATTTTTGCCACTAAAACATGCCAAAAAGGGCTTTAGAACATATAACTGCACCGCTGAACAGCAAATAATATTTTTTTTGGGCACTAATACACACTAAAAAGGGCTGTAATTTTCTTACTTCACCACACAATGACTAATAAGCCCTTTTTTCCCCACTAATACAAGCCAAAAAATGCTTTAGAACATATAACTGCACCTCACAAGGGAAAATAAGATATAGAAATATTTCCTTGTAATAAACCCTGTTAATGGCTGTATCAAACAGCACTTGCACCCTAATAACAAGAACGGTTTGCTGAAATTACACAGCTGTATAATGGCAATTTGGTTCCGCAGTTAGTGCAGCAAGGTGCAATAGGAGTGTTCCTATTACCCAGGCTGTAAACTCCCCTACTGAACCCTGTTCTGCTTCAATACCTTGGAATTATTCCTCCCTATCCTTTCCCTGAACTTCTATAGAGCAAAATAGAGGTTTTAAAGACCTTTCTACCACTGTCCCTAGCGCCTGCTGACATCTCTCCCTGCACTAAGTACACTGGAAAATGGCTGAATCCAAGATGGCTGAGGCTATTTATGTATAGGGCTGTGACATCACAGGGCTGGCTGGCTGCTGATTGGCTGCATGCATGGCATTGTGGGTGATCCCTCGTCCCCAGGGTTTCTTGTTCCATGTCCTAACACGTGCAGAAGCCATTTTAGGAAAAAAATGTATTTGTTACCACGAAGCATGAGGAATTTCGGATTCGGTGTGAATCGAATTTTTCCTGAAATTCGGATTGAATTCCACTTCGTCAGCTTCGATTCTCTCATCTCTTTTTATAATGTGATGGAAAAATGAATCAAGCCAGCAAAAGATGCAACATGGACAATAAAAGTATATGAGTAACTGGCTTGTATTAACTTTCTCTACATAATAAATGCTATTTGCTGAAATGAGACAACGATTCACGAGGACAGATCTCTGGTGTTATTTAAACATTCAGCAGATAACATGTAACAACAAACATAGAAACAAACAAATCTGACAATACAGACATGAACACATGAATGGCCTATAGAAAATGTTTCCATCACAGATGTTTTATTGAATTCAATACAAAATGCTGAGCTCAATCAAAAATTTTGCCACCAATAAAAGAAAAAATTAAAATCTCCCAAGAAAATATTAAAATGCCCAATGCGCATTATTAAAAAAATGTACTCCACCTTCTTATTACATATACATTCACATTTCCATTCCTTGCTGCAGCATCATTTGTTCATATCTACACACAGCTCATAACCACAACCTCATTCTTGGAATACAGACTTCACATACAGGTCTTCTGAGCGTCCATCAAATTCTTCTCCACCAAAACATCAGACATCCACAACAACTCAAAGCCACACCCGTTCACATTCTAATGAATGATTTATGGCTGCCATACTGCTCTCAGCTATAAGCCATCCAGCTTTCCTGAAAACACAGATACAAACCACACCCAGAATTAAGACTGATCTCTATTGGGCTACGTTCACCCCAGCGGTTTCCCTTTCCGCTATTGATACTCATCATAGGATCTCAATAGGGCAGGAAAATGCTTCTGTTTTGCCCCCATTCATTGTCAAAGGGGACAAAACTGAACTGAACGAAACGGAATGCCCCAGAATGCACTCTGTTTCGTTTGGCTGCGCCCCCATTGAGGACAGAATAACGCTGCAACAGCGTTTTTCTGTCCGCGATGTGGTGCGGAGCAAGACGGATCCGTCATGACACACAATGTAAGTCAATGGTGGCAGATCCGTTTTCTCGGACACAAAAGAAAATGGATCCATCCCCCATTGACTTACAATGGCTTTAGAGACAGATCCGTTTTGGCTATTTTAGAGATAATACAACTTGATCCGTTCTTTTTTTTTTTTTTTTTCAAATCATATTTTATTGTTATGACCAACATGTTACAACAACAAGAAGAGAACAACATAGTACTCCATATTTGAACATTGGCCGATAACCAAGCATACGATAAAGATAATACATTGGGTGTTATATGCAGGGTGACAACTTAGCATCATACATATGTAAACAGCTTCGATGTACTTAGTCTTGATATCGCACACTTAGTTCCACAGCTTTAGTAAGCCAGACATTTACCCATACAGTAACTTCTCTTGTTCCTTAGAGTACCCCCTCTTGTTCCTTACACCTAATTCGACTTCCCCTAGTTATTGCGTTCTTTATGCCAATCCACCCATTTCACCCATTTCTTTAGACAACCAATATTTAGGTATGAGCAGTTTCGCTGCAGCTATGAGGTGCGCAGACAATGAGTGTCTGGCAAGTGAATAATTGCTATCTGGCAGGTTCAAGAGTGCTACGGTCGGGGATATAGGTGAGCCCACCCGGCAGATCTCCTGTACTGCTTTACTAATCTTATCCCAATACTCTGATATAGCAGGGCAAGACCACCAAATGTGATACATAGTTCCACTGTCTCCGCCACATCTTCAGCAATCGGCTGAAGTTCCACTTCTCCAGTATCATTTTTCTGTATATTATACAAATCATGATAGTACGTGGTGAACACTTGAGACAAGACTTTAGCATCCGTGGAGAGACTACCATCTTCAGTCATCATCTGCTTAATATACGACTGTTCTGACCTCTTTTTAATCATTGCAGTCATCACCTTACTGCCTCTGTTTCCATGTATATATTGTTTGTGTTTGACCCGCATGTAAGCTTTAGCCACCTTAGCATTTAGTACCGACTTCAATTCCTGCCGTAGTGATACAAGTTGTTCTAATTCCCGCTCTGCTAGGGACTTTTTGTGAATTCTTTCTAGTTGGGATATGCGGGTCAGGAGTTCAGAGATGCGTTTTGCCCTTTCTTTCTTGATATAAGAGCCCAACGCAATGAATTCCCCTCGAATCACCGCCTTATGCGCCTCCCAAGATATGGCTGGGGAAGTAACAGAATTCACATTAAGTTCAAAGTAAGTTTGTAATTTCTTCGTGATGGTCTCTGTATGCACTTGTGTATCCAGTATTGTGTGATTCAGTTTCCAGGTCCACTCTCTCCCAACTAAGTCAGGAATCTGAATGACACAAGACACCATGGCATGGTCAGACACAGTTATATTATCTATGTTGGCAGATTTCACTAAAGGTAAGCTATTCTCTGGCAACATGAGATAATCCAGCCTCTGGTACGACCTATGCGGGTTGGAATAAAAGGTGTAATCTCTTCTGCTCCCATGTACAGATCTCCAGATATCGGCCAATCGTAGTGCCTGTAATCTGACTTGTATGGATTTCAGGGCCCTAAAAGAGATAGCTGAACGCTGAGTCGAAGAATCTAACAAGGGGTTCAGGGTTAAATTGAAGTCACCTCCTAGCAGTATTTCGCCAAATGCAAAGGCTGAGATTTTGTCTAGCATCTCTAATAGCCACTGGACTGTTCTAACATTAGGGGCATATAAATTACATAGCGTAAATTTCTTATGACCTATCTCGCAATTTACTAGTAAGTAACGCCCTTCCGGGTCTACTAGCTGGGAATGCAAAGTAAAGGGGACATGTTTCCGTATCCCAATACTAACTCCTTTGGACGCACTCCCATCGGAACAGGAATGGAGCCAGTAATGAAAGTTGGAGTTACCCAAATTGGGAATATGATTAACCGAGAAGTGTGTCTCCTGTAGCATAACAATGTCCTACCGATGATGTCTTTATAGATCTAAAAATCCTGCCCCGTTTCACCGGGCCTTTGCAGCCGTGGACATTAAATGTTGCAATGTTAAAAACTAATGGTGCCATTCCTGTTCCTCATAGAAGCAGTCACTCTGTCTTTGCCTATTAGGGCCAAAATTGGAGTACATAACATAAAACAATTCAAAATAACAGATAAACGTACAATATAAGATACTGGCATAAATACTCTTGGGCCAGGCTTTCAGGCATGACCCTGTACCTTGGGGGGTGATCGTCTGTAACATGAACAAACCCTGATCGGCCTAGATCCTTTTTTAGAATACCCGATAGGCTAAATTCACTCCGTCAGGAGTAATATTCTATTTTGCTTACAAACCCAAAACCCCATATTACAGTAACATACTATACAATAAAGTGAAATTATAAGGTGTTAAAGCACGTCCTAGGGTTCACGGACGCACAGACTGATACTAGTGGGTAATGGGTATAAGGCACAAACAATATGAGCAATACTTTCTTGATGAACATTCAGAAATAAAGGGGAAATAAAGTGAAAGCAGTCTTTCAGTAGGCACATACTCTGATTAAGACTAATTCTATTGACATCAAAACTCCATATCTTTTCTGGCCGCTCTCCTATGTCTCCCGTTCCTTTGCTGCTTAGGCTTCAGCCAAGGAGATGTCTCTGGTAGAGGCGGCAGTCCTTCTTCTGCAGGAACCGGCAACCAGGAGGCGATTTCCACAGGAGCTATATCCGTCATATCCCAGAAGGGTATTAAATCTGCCGGAGATCGTACTGTAAAACGGCGATCTCCAGCTGTAATTAGGATTCCAAATGGGAATAACCACCGATACGGAAACTTCAGGGTACGCAGCAAATCCGTTAATGGTTTCATTATTCTCCTTTTTTGGAGGGTAGATGCTGCCAGATCTTGAAATAACTGGATGCTCCTGCCCTGCAGTGTCACTTCTTTTAGCTCTCTGGCCTTTTGCAATATTTCTTCAGTGTCCCTGTAGCTCAATATGCCACATATAATGTCCCTTGGGTTCTCTGAGGCATTTGGTTTGGGTCTCAGTGCACGATGCACCCTTTCTATAATTACCCTCTGGGCTCTCTCTGGGCCTAACAGAGTGGCAAACAGTGAGACCATTACTTGTATTAGGTCCTCTTTATCTGCTGCCTCAGGAAGACCCCGTATTCTGATGTTGCAACGGCGGCTCCTATTTTCCTGGTCTTCCATTTGTAATAGCAGGCTGTTCATTGCTCTAGAATGAGAGCTTAGGGAGTCCTTGACCGCTGTGTTAAAAGTGAGCAAGGAATCTTGTACCTGCTCTAAGGACTCCACTCTGTCCCCAATATGCCGGACATCCGTCTTTATGGCGGCTAAATCTGCAGCGATAGGTGCCAGGGCTCTTTGCAACGCCTGCTCAATAAAATCCCTAGTGAGCGCCGCTCTTCCCGGCTCTGCCTGCTCCCCGCTCACCTCGCTCGCATCGTCACACTGGGCTCCTGGGCTTGCGGCCTCACAGGCGTCTCCTTCACCCTGCCGCTTCGGCGCCATCTTTGTAGTGCGTGCTGGAGCCTGAGAAGCCGGTTTCTGAAGGTATTTCTCCATATCCGACTGATGCGGCGAGTCCCTCTTTTGCTCTGAGGCAATTCTAGTCTGTTCCTTGGACTGTATCTTCATTTCTGTGGTTCGGGTATCGCTGTTACAAGGCGTACATAGGATCTAGTGGCGGGAGCTCCGCTCTCAAGCAGCCACCATGAAGCTCGGTCAGGCCACGCCCCCAACTTGATCCGTTCTTAACGGTTGTAGACAGTTGTATTATCATAACAGAAGTGTTTTTGCTGATCCATGACTGATCCAGCAAAGACGCTGGTGTGAAAGTAGCCTTAGATGTATCTGCCATTACTTGCCAACCTCTTCTGATCTTCAATCTGTAATCAATCTAAAGCTTAAAACATGACAGCATACTCAATACATTTTTGTTAAAATCAAAACATGTGCACAATGATATCACACATCCCTTAATCATTTTATATGCCATGTGGCCTTAATTGGTGGTGCACATATATAATAATTTTTCTTTAAGGCTGGGTTCACAGAGGACAATTAGCTGCTCAGAAAAGAAGAAAGAAACATTATTAAACCAATCTTGGCTCTTGTATCAAACTCTGATACTTATTCCTTTCCCCTCCCCCTCTACACATTCCTCAGCAGTCACCCCCCTTCCTGACTTTTATCTCTTAAGCATTCATTGACACTGCACTGGGGCTGTAGATTCTACCATGCCATCTACAACCCCACTTAGAGCTTGTAGCAGATTCACACAACCAGTGCAACCATTACTAATTCACCCACAGATTATTACATTCCCCCAAAAGACAGTGATCTCATTCAAAGTGGTGGTACCAAACTACTTTCTCTGTATCACCCGATCAACAAAAAGCATATTAATTTGCTCACATCTTCTGACATTAAGTGTTTTAAAACATGAATTCAAAAGATTTGAGAATGAATAAGCTCATGCAGGCTTAGTGATAAAAATATATTTACTAAGTGTGATTAAATACAGTGGGATGCGAAAGTTTGGGCAACCTTGTTAATCATATTGATTTTCCTGTATAAATCGTTGGTTGTTACGATAAAAAATGTCAGTTAAATATATCATATAGGAGACACACACAGTGATATTTGAGAAGTGAAATGAAGTTTATTGGATTTACAGAAAGTGTGCTATAATTGTTTAAACAAAATTAGGGCAGGTGCATAAATTTGGGCACCACAAAAAAGAAATGAAATCAATATTTAGTAGATCCTCCTTTTGCAGAAATTACAGCCTCTAAACGCTTTCTGTAGGTTCCAATGAGAGTCTGGATTCTGGTTGAAGGTATTTTGGACCATTACTCTTTACAAAACATCTTTAGTTCATTCAGGTTTGATGTCTTCCGAGCAGGAACAGCTCTCTTTAGGTCACACCACAGATTTTTTATTATATTCAGGACTGGGGACCGAGATGGCCATACCAGAACGTTGTACTTGTTCCTCTGCATAAATGCCTTAGTGGATTTTGAGCAGTGTTTAGGGTCGTTGTCTTGTTGAAAGATCCAGCCCCGTCGCAGCTTCAGCTTTGTCACTGATTCCTGGACATTGGTCTCCAGAATCTGCTGATACTGAGTAGAATCCATGCGTCCCTCAACTTTGACAAGATTCCCAGTCCCTGCACTAGCCACACAGCCCCACAGCATGATGGAACCACCACCATATTTTACTGTAGGTAGCAGGTGTTTTTCTTGGAATGCTGTGTTATTTTTCCTCCATGCATAACGCCCCTTGTTATGGCCAAATAACTAAATTTTAGTTTCATCAGTCCGCAGCACCTTTTTCCAAAATGAAGCTGGCTTGTCCAAATGTACTTTAGACCACCTCAAGCAGCACTTTTTGTGCTGTGGGCAGAGAAAAGGCTTCCTCTGCATCCCTCTCGCATACAGCATTTCCTTGTCAAAAGTGTGCCGAATGGTTGAACAATGCACAGTGACTCCATCTGCAGTAAGATGATGTTGTAGGTCTTTGGTGCTGGTCTGTGGGTTGACTCTGACTGTTCTCACCATTCGTCGCTTCTGTCTATCCGAGATTTTTCTTGGTCTGCCACTTCGAACCTTAACTTGAACTGAGCCTGTGGTCTTCCATTTCCTCAATATGTTCCTAACTGTGGAAACAGACAACTGAAATCTCTGAGACAGCTTTCTGTATCCTTCCCCTAAACCATGATGGTGAACAATCTTTGTCTTCAGGTCATTTGAGAGTTGTTTTGAGACCACCATGTTAAAAGAGGAGGGAAACTTACAATTGACCCCTTTAAATACTCTTTCTCATAATTGGATTCACCTGTGTATGTAGGTCAGGGGTCACTGAGCTTACCAAGCCAATTTGAGTTCCAATAATTAGTTCTAAAGGTTTTGGAATCAATAAAATGACAACAGTGCCCAAATTTATGCACCTGCCTAATTTTGTTTAAACAATTATAGCACACTTTCTGTAAATCCAATAAACTTTATTTCACTTCTCAAATATCACTGTGTGTGTCTCCTATATGATATATTTAACTGACATTTTTTATCGTAACGACCAACGATTTATACAGGAAAATCTTGACGATTAACAAGGTTGCCCAAACTTTCGCATCCCACTGTATAAGGTAAAATAGACAAATCACATACAGAGTAGTAAAAAGTAAATAATCATCACTGATAAACACATCATTACCAAAATAAATTGTCAATACCAGTGTGCAATGTGTTTGTAGAAGGGGAAGGACATTTGATTGCACCTCTGTCTTTATTTACAGAAAAACACTTGCAATTTTGCTAGTATCATTTAAGAATCTGTGTACCAAACCTGACTTATTTATAAGAAATCTGTGATTTTTCATTAGACCTCATAATAAAATGTCTGGAAAATGAAAAAGGTGAAAATGAAAGAACCAGGCCTCATCATTCGAGAGTCAGAATTTTATTAGGAGCAGTAGCAGCAGCACCAGCCATCTGCCTAGTATTATCAGTCGTAGTAGTAGACCACAGTGGATTGCTATGTGCAAGATCTTTAGCATTAAAATAACACAAATGTAGGCATCACAGCTCTAGTTCAGCACACAATACAGCACACCAGTTACTGTGGGACAATAGAAGTGGCTACTAGCTGGTTTCTTTGCAACAGCTAGGCTACATCCACATGTAGCACTGTGTCCTTGTCATCGCTAGTTCATACATCATAAAGCTTCTCCTCTCAGACTATTCTTCCTATTTCTACTCTGCTCCATTGTCAGCTTTCAATAACAGTACGTTTGACCAGGAAACAACCCTACATGAACAGCAATCCATTAGGACAAGTTGCTGATGGTGCAGTCACTGCTGTACCACTTAGTGAATACTGCTACCTTTAGGGAGCTAATGGTATCCTGTAAAAAATATATCCTTGCCTTGTGCTGTTACGTTTTGGAGAACATGGGCCGGTCCTTGTAAACCTTGCTGTGCAGCAACGTGAACGTCACTTTGGGAACCTGGATTAACTCTTATGGGCAGGGACATTACATGGCTTTCAAAGCCTATTGGGTCAATGTTTTTCTAGGCAGCACCGCAGCAAGATCCTAATAAAAACCTCCACTTTATTATGGAGTTGGCCTGACTTTGCAGCCAAAGCAGCTTTCAGTCTTCTGGGAAGACTTTCTACAATATTTTGGAGTTGAGATCATTTGTGAGGTCAGACACTGAAGTTGAATGAGAGGTCCTGTTTCTAATGGTCTTTGATGTTGTTGATGGGCTGACAGAATTGAACCCTAATCAAATGTTGAGTGAATCGTTCACATTTAATCCTATAAATACATCTTCTGAGAACACATAGTGGGTCATTAATTAAACAGAAATATGCCTATATTAGGCATACTTCTGGCACAGATTGCAGCACAAAGGTCCTTTGTGCCACAATCTGCGACTTTTCCCCGCAGGGCACGTCTAAAAAAGTGGGGTGGGCGGGGACAGGTCGGCAGGCCCATCTTATTTACCATTTTCTACGCCTATTTTAGGTGTAGAAAATGGTCTAAATGTAAGACAGCTATGAAGCAGCGGTGGATCGCCAAAGTTATGTAGAGGCCTGCACCAGGGTTTTATTAGGACCGGCATCTAAAAAGCCGGTTTTAATAAATGTGCCCCATAGTGCTTGCCTACTGTTTGTTTGCAGAGGAATTTATATCATCTAAAATATTATTTGTTTTTACGTAAAAGGCCAGGCTGACAGCTGTTAAAAAAGAAATACATAATAAGTAAGTGATATAATGCAGCAAGTACAATAGATGACTCTGACAAACCTTTATACAAAGCACTTGTTTATTTATATGGTGCTTTATTTCTATGACAGGTCTGGGACATTGTGTTTCTTACACATTGTGACTTGTCTGTTTATTAAGACTTCAATTATAATTGAAACCTGATTTATTTGACTTGTGTTAATATTTACGCCAAGTTTAGCTATAACTTTCTTTTAAATCATTTCATGTACTTTTAAACTGAGATTAAGTGAGATTTCAATTTCTCACACTGTGTTTGAGTCTCTACTTTTGGAATTAGTTTATTTTTCAAATTGGCCACTTTTGGGCAAATAGTTGGTCAGCACCTTCATATCTTAAAGGGCAATTAAATTTAGAAAAAAGTTGCAGCAAAAGGTGCTGCCACATGTTGCGGATGTGCTGCGTTTTGGATGCGGAAAAAAAAAAGCATCAAAATGAAAAATTTGTTTTTTTTCAACAACATACAGATGCATCCAAGCTGAACTAACTCTTTCAATGTATTCCAATGGCTTTTGTCACAAGATAACGCTGTGACATGTGTTATCAGAGTTATCAGAGTAAATTTTAGCTCAGCTACATCTGTACCTGTTATGGTGCTTTTATTCTAGAAAGGGAAAACACACAGCAGACTTAAATTATATTAATGTTATACTATTTTGTCATTAATGTATTTCAGTTTTGCTGTGTGTTATTTACCTTTTTCCCATTGCTGGAAGAAAATGCACCATAACTGCAAACTTGGTCAGTTTTTACCACGGCATGTGAAGTGGCTTTTCCTAGGAGCATTGCGCTCCTGGGCCCTGGAAGGCTTCCCAGCATTGAGATGGGAGAAGACTTTTATTGTTTGTAATAGCCTGGCTCTATCTAAAGAAACCCAACCTTTTCCATTTGTAGTTCTTATGGATGCCTTCAGATGGCAGGGCTTCATAAGAACGGAGTGAATCTGCAATACATTTTAATGATAATTCAATGTAGGGCAGAATAGATCTGAAGATCGCATGTTCAAGACTCCTAGGGGGGGGGGGGGCTGATTTTTCATTTTGTTTTATTTTTGTTAGAAAATAGTTTTATAAAAAAATAAATAATATATATATATATATATATATATATATATATATAATGAAGAAAATCTGCAGCACTCCTTGCTGGGCGAAAATCCGCCCAGCAAGGAGTGCTGCAGATTTTCTTCATTGTCTTCCGTCCTGAATCGAGGGACCACCGCGGGCACCCTGGGTCACTTTTGAAGGGAGTGCTGTGCTGACAGATTTTCCTCATGGATATATATTTTTATATATATATATATATATATATACATAACTCTCCTGCCTTTCCCTACAATTAAATTAAATAAAGAATAAGAAAATAAACCTAAGGATTTTCAAATTCCAAAATGCATGAACACAAGAAAAACAAAAAAAAAGTTGTCCTTGACTGAAAATGAAGGGAACCAGTCAGTGTTACTGCACAGGGAAAACCATAAAAATGAAACCCAAAAAACTATGACATAATTGTGTGCTTTTTCTAGTCAAGTTAAATGATAGGAATAGCTCACTCCTATGTGATAAGGACCAGGTGCTCAAGTCCAATAAAACTGTATCACCCATACAGATAAGAATATTGAAAATAAAAAGAAAATGATGGACTGGCACTCTGTATGTGTGGATAAAATCAATGCTTGATGCAATATAAAGTGATCACATACATTTAATGTTAAAAAAACAATAGAATAAAATACACAGTAAAATCCCAATAAAAAGTTGCAATATGTCACCTAAAGATGTACAAAGTTATACCAAGTTGGCTGGGGGTCTGTGGTGTGAGTCAACGCAGACAAATAGTGCTATATTCCTTGGAAAAAAGTATAGTCTATTCCCCAACACACGATCCTCTATGGGAAATAAGAGTCCTATTTGATTTTAAATGGTTAGTCAATGTCCAGACTTAATTTTTGAAGCGATATAAAGTGCTGGTTTGCGCTATGTTGAGCCCTGTATAGGGTCTTACCTTCTCCTTGGTCGAGGCAATATATTCGGAATTGCGGCCCTCCAGACCTGGATATTGAAGGAAATGTTCTGTTGGAAAAGCGCTACTGTGTTAGATGTCTCCAACTTGTTCGTACGGACGCCAGCATATCACACGGTCTCTTCCAAAAGCTGTAGCGTATGATTCACAGCGGGAAATATCACGAGAGTTGGTGCCTAGATTTTCGGATGAAAGAAACTGTTGTAAATTCGGAGCGCTCCAATCTTTCCAAAGTTGACCGAAAAAATATTTTTCAGATTTCTGCAGATATTCGTGTAGAGGCCTCTCTCTTGTCCAAAGGGAGCAGTACGCTGGTTCACGCCAGACGCTTTTCGGGGACCTCTTACCCCTTCCTCAGTGGCAGCTACTCTCCCATTTTGGACTGGCTATTTATAGACCGCCCAGGTCTGTCCAAATTGATGGTGTGGAATTAGTAATCCAGGATTTAGCTTTCTTTCTGTAAATGCGATTTTTTTATGCATTTCTTTTAGGTGCGTTTTTATCATGCGTTTTTTATTTCTTTGTGCGTTTTTTTAATATGTTATACCTTATAGTAAGTAGTCACCACCCAGAAAGAATAAATATTATATCATATTGCTTTAAATAGAAATTCATAAATAACTATAAAACATTAAAAACGTTAAAATCCATATATAAAATACATACATAAACTTTGAATAGTAAATGAAATGTATAAAATCATAATGGAGCACAAAAATATATATATATCATTAGTTAAAATTTGGCATTCAGGAGATTTGGTCTGTGGTGATGATGGTAAAGGGGTACATGTCTGGCTCAGAGGGGGAGTCTCAGTGCTGATAAACAGCCATGACATGAGACTCTCCATCGGATGCCAGACATGCAGCCCAAATTCACAAAAAGCCAAAAATCTCTAATTCAGCGTTCAGACCCATTGGAATGAGGCTGCCGAAATCAAAGATGAGTCTTGATTCGGCTCTGGACATTCTTTCTATGTGCTTGCCACCACGCCAATGTTGGTAAATTTTTTGGAACGCCATAAAGGACATACCTTTCGGATTTTTATCATGAAATTCTTTAAAGTGCCTTGATAGTGCATGCTTCATGTAACCGTTTTTAATATTTCGCAGATGTTCACTTATTCTAACTTTAAGGGATCGTTTTGTCCTCCCAATGTACTGCTTATTGCAGGGACATTGGATCAAATAGATCACACTTGAGGTGTTGCAATTGAGGAAGTTTCTTATAGTCATTGAAAATTTGTTCTGAGTTGAGGTTACTTCTGTGGTCTTTTTAGGGAATTTGGTTATTTTGCAACCCTGGCATTTACCACATCTGAAAAACCCCTTTAAATTGATCCAATTGTTTGTGTGAGGGAAAAGTTTTTTGATTTGTGTTTAATAGAGGGTGCGATTTTAAGTCCTAAGTTTTGTGCTCTTGTGTATGTGATTTTAGGCTTAATAGGTATAAATGGACCAATTGTTTTGTCCTGGGTTAACAAATTCCAATATTTGTTAATAATGTGTTCAACTTGTTTGTGTTGTGTGGATAAAAGGCAATACGATCCTAAAGTCTATATTTTCTCCCCCTTGTACTATTTTTATGGTTGTTTACAAAGAAGGATTCTCTAGGTATTTCATTTGCCTTGCAAAGTGCTCGTTCTAACACATGTGTGGGATATTCTTTTTCAATGAATCTATTTTTAAGTGTCTGGGCTTCCTCTAAATATTGGGAGTCCTCAGTGCAATTTCTTTTAATCCGGCGAAATTGTCCGAAAGGTACATTCATCAACCAACTGTGGCAAATGGACAACTTGAGTATAGAATATATCAATTTCCTCGCTGTTGGTTTTTGGAATGTTCGGCATATGTATTTATCTCCCTTTTTAGTAATATTAAATCCAGAAATTCTGTCTCAGGTTTATTGATACTGGCTGTAAAAGTTAAATTATATGTGTTGCTGTTTAGTTCAGAAATAAATGACTGTAGGGTAGTTTCATTACCCCTCCAGATCAGGATAACGTCATCGATATATCTCTGCCAGAGTACCAGGCTGCCCCCCCTTGATGGATCGATAAACAAACTCTCCCAGTATGCTAGGAACAAATTTGCATAGCTAGGGGCAAGCCTGGTACCCATGGCAGTCCCTGTTATCTGGAGGTAGTAGTTCTTCTCAAAATAAAAGAAGTTGTGTTCCAATATATGTCTCACCCCTTCTATTATAAATTTCAGTTGTTCTTCTTTAAATTTATCTTTTTCTAATAGAATTTTTAGGGCATTGATACCTTGGTCGTGATTAATCACTGTGTACCATGATTGTATATCAAGAGTAGCTAGGATCCAATCATCTTCTACTGTCAGTTTTTCCAAAATTTCTATGATTTGTGTAGTGTCTTTTAAATATGACACTGTTTTCTTAACTAGCGGTTGAAGCCATGAATCAATATATTTGGACAGATTGGCAGTTAGAGATCCAATGCCAGATATTATGGGACGGCCCGGCGGGCTAACGGGGTCCTTATGCACCTTGGGTAGGCAATAAAGGACTGGAAGTCTGCCCGGCGTTGCCACAATAAAATCAAATTCTGTTTTTGTTAGGATCCCCAAATGTAACCCTCTATTGCTGTATTTCAGCAGTTTTTCTTTGAAGGTCACAGTTGGGTCCACCTTGAGTATTTGGTATGTACTGACATCAGATAAATGTCTCCAACATTCATTATTATAATCTTTAGTGTTCATGATCACTATAGCGCCCCCCTTATCTGCGGGCCGTATAGTGATCTCTTCTTTCTCTTGAAACTCCCTAATTGCTAGTATTTCCTTTCTCGATAAATTATTTTTATAGATACGTTTTTCTTTCAAATGTCTTAGATCTGTTTCAACACATTTTTGAAATCCAGATAATTCCGGGCCTATTTCATTTCTGGGAAATTTTTTTGATTTATTTTTTAGATTTGTATGTGGGAATTCTATTATTGTTTGTATCTGTGGGACCCGTGGATTTTAAAAAAAATATTTTTTTAGGCAGAGATTCCTTATAAATTTTTGTATATCAATGTAGGTTTCAAACTTGTTTAATTTCGCAGATGGGGCAAATTTAAGCCCTTTATTGAGAAGTGACGTTTGTGCTTGGGTGAGATTTACATTGCTTAGATTAATGTTATCTTGTTCAATTAATCCCTTCTGTGATTTTTGTGTCTTCTTTCTTCCTCTACGTGTTTTCTTTGATCTCTCTGTTCTGGGTAGTGCTGTTTGTGTATCGGTGTTGGGAATTGTTGTTCCACATATCTCGGTGTCCGTGAGTGTTTCTGTTGATGTGAGTTCTCTACTTGTGCATTGTTGTATCTCAAATTGTATGGGTGTCTTGGTGGTGTTTTCTTGTGTACTGGTGATATTGACCGTCTGTGTCTTATCCGTGCTAAATGGTGTGGTGGGGTCCGATCTAAAAAAGGCTGTTCTGCGACATTTTCATACCGATTTCTCACTGGTATATTATATCTTTGTTTTTCTATGGGAATTATTTCTGTTATATTTCCCATATCTGATATTCCGTTTGGTTTGGATTTAGTTTCTTGTGTATTTGATTTATCAATTTTTTTTAGTTTTTTGCTTTTCTTATAAATAATATCCTGTTCTGCTTTATCCAAACTTCTACAGATTTTTTCTTGCCAACTATTATATATTTCATCTTTTATTAGATGTTCCATATTGATCTTAATTTGATTAATCTTTTCTACTATAGTGGCTAGAATCTGTGTTCTACGTTTAATGATTAAATCAATCAATGCCCGTGACTGTATATTTAAATATGGAACATCTAATATGGAACATCTAATAAAAGATGAAATATATAATAGTTGGCAAGAAAAAATCTAATTTCATTAATCTATTTCATTTAATGTTTGTGTGTTGTTAAAATATATCGACAGTATCCCCCATAACAGTGACCTCTACAGCACCCCGCCCCCTTAACAGTGAACTCCACAGCCCCCCAACCCTTAACACTAACCCCCCACAGTGCACCGCCTCCTTAAAATGTGACCTTCACAGCAGTCCACCCCCTTAACAGTGACCTCCACAACACCCCACCTGCCCCCCTAACAAAGACCTCCACAGCGGGGCATTATTGTCTTTAATTGACAGTATATACAGTGGGATGCGAAAGTTTGGGCAACCTTGTTACTCGTCATGATTTTCCTGTATAAATCGTTGGCTGTTACGATAAAAAATGTCAGTTAATTATATCATATAGGAGACATGCTCAGAAGCCATCAAACCTGAATGAACTAAAGATGTTTTGTAAAGAGGAATGGTCCAAAATACCTTCAACCAGAATCCAGACTCTCATTGCAACCTACAGGAAGCGTTTAGAGGCTGTAATTTCTGCAAAAGGAGGATCTACTAAATATTGATTTCATTTCTTTTTTGTGGTGCCCAAAGTTATGCACCTGCCTAATTTTGTTTAAACAATTATAGCACACTTTCTGTAAATCCAATAAACTTCATTGCACTTCTCAAATATCACTGTGTGTGTCTCCTATATGATATATTTAACTGACATTTTTTATCGTGACAACCAACTTTCGCATCCCACTGTAAAACCCCACAAAATTTGTATACACTTAAGGTCATGTGAGTTACATCAGCCTCTACAACAACGTTGGCTAAGCATCACAATCAAAATCATAATAACTCACACATAAGCTGTCTTACACTAAGAATGTCCTTCATTGCCTATAGCAACCAATCAGAGCTCATATTAATGACCTGTAGCAAAATAGAAGCTGAGCTGTGATTGGTTGCTATATGCAACCCGATGAATATCCAGTCTAACTGCCACAACAGACAATGGCTCCTGTAGTTTGGCAGTTAGGTTACTAAGCGTAACTGGAATTGGAAAGCGTGGGGTGAAAATTTCCACTCAAAAAATTGTCTATGACATTCCACAAGTCACAGGAGGCGGCTGTGCAAAATTTTGTGATTGTAATATATATATACACTCACCTAAAGAATTATTAGGAACACCTGTTCTATTTCTCATTAATGCGATTATCTAGTCAACCAATCACATGGCAGTTGCTTCAATGCATGTAGGGTTGTGGTCCTGGTCAAGACAATCTCCTGAACTCCAAACTGAATGTGAGAATGGGAAAGAAAGGTGATTTAAGCAATTTTGAGCGTGGCATGGTTGTTGGTGCCAGATGGGCCGGTCTGAGTATTTCACAATCTGCTCAGTTACTGGGATTTTCACTCACAACCATCTCTAGGGTTTACAAAGAATGATGTGAAAAGGGAAAAACATCCAGTATGCGGCAGTCCTGTGGTCGAAAATGCCTTGTTGATGCTAGAGGTCAGAGGAGAATGGGCCGACTGATTCAAGCTGATAGAAGAGCAACGTTGACTGAACTAACCACTCGTTACAACCGAGGTATGCAGCAAAGCATTTGTGAAGCCACAACACGCACAACCTTGAGGCAGATGGGCTACAACAGCAGAAGACCCCACCAGGTACCACTCATCTCCACTACAAATAGGAAAAAGAGGCTACAATTTGCACAAGCTCACCAAAATTGGACTGTTGAAGACTGGAAAAATGTTGCTTGGTCTGATGAGTCTCGATTTCTGTTGAGACATTCAAATGGTAGAGTCCGAATTTGGCGTAAACAGAATGAGAACATGTATCCATCATGCCTTGTAGCCACTGTGCAGGCTGGTGGTGGTGGTGGTGTAATGGTGTGGGGGATGTTTTCTGGGCATACTTTAGGCCCCTTAGTGCCAATTGGCCACGGGCTACCTGAGTATTGTTTCTGACCATGTCCATCCCTTCATGACCACCATGTACCCATCCTCTGATGGCTACTTCCAGCAGGATAATGCACCATGTCACAAAGCTCGAATCATTTCAAATTGGTTTCTTGAACATGACAATGAGTTCACTGTACTAAAATGGCCCCCACAGTCACCAGATCTCAACCCAATAGAGCATCTTTGGGATGTGGTGGAACAGGAGCTTTGTGCCCTAGATGTGCATCCCTCAAATCTCCATCAACTGCAAGATGCTATCCTATCAATATGGGCCAACATTTCTAAAGAATGCTATCAGCACCTTGTTGAATCAATGCCACGTAGAATTAAGGCAGTTCTCAAGGCAAAAGGGGGTCCAACACCGTATTAGTATGGTGTTCCTAATAATTCTTTAGGTGAGTGTATATATATCTATAAAAAACAAAAAATTCACACAGCAGCACTAGTCCAGTAGACCAGGGGTGCAGGATACTCCAAACCGCAGGCTCAGCAGTTAATAAAGATGATATATATCCAAAAAATAAGGCAGCACTCCAATAGATAGAGTGAAAAAAGTGGACCCTTTATTGACCCCTCTGCAACGTTTCAACCGCTCAATGCAGTCTTTATCTTGCTTGATAAAGACTGCATTGAGCGGTTGAAACATTGCAGAGGGGTCAATAAAGAGTCCACTTTTTTCACTATATCTATTGGAGTGCTGCCTCATTTTTTGGATATATATATATATACAGTCCTGATCAAAAGTTTAAGACAACTTGAAAAATGGCAAAAAAAATCATATTTTACATTGTTGGATCTTAACAAGGTTCCAAGTAGAGCTTCAACATGCAACAAAAAGAAATGAGAGTGAGACAAAACATTTTTTGAGCACTCAATTAATTAAAAATAACGATTAAACTGAAACAGGCTGTTTTTCAGCTGATCCAAATTTTAGGACCACATGCCTTTAAAAGGCCAAATATGTGCAAAGATGTGGATTCATTGTCATTTTCTGTCAGGTAGTCACACGTTGTGATGGCAAAGGCAAAAAAACTTAGTAAATGTGCACCATAGTGCTTGGCTACTGTTTGTTTGCAGAGGAAATTATATCACCTAAAAGGCTCGGCTGACGGCATTTCAAAAAGAAATACGTAATGCGTAAACTCACTGGGGAGGTGTAAAACAGTTGTCTGAGATAGTTAAATTTTTTAAAATAAAAAATGGTGATATACTCATCTTAGCGCTGTTCTCTGTGCCACTGCTCTGGTCCTCCTGTCCCTGATTGTTTAACAACTGCAGCGCTGACATGCTGGTATATGGCGTGTGACTGCTGAAGCCAATCACAGTCCTCCGCATTCTTCAGTTTCATTGCATAAATCCACTGAAAATTAAATATGTCTTTAAAACAATTCTTTTTCTGAAATATTCACTTTCAATCACAACAATCTTTGTCTGCAGATGGGGGACACTTCTGAGAGCTCTATCTCAGGCTGGACTGCAGCTACAGCCGTGTTCTTGTCTCAAAGCTGTAAAACAAGATCTGAATCAAGCCTCTAGCCATGGTCTAGCCTGAATTAGAGCCGGTTGAATTCAGAGATGCATGTACTGTCATTGCAGCTCTCAGATCAGATCTACTCTGTGTGGAGGAGAAGAGAGGGAATTGTACAGGGACAAACAGAGTATGGAGGAAGAGGAGGAAGATGGTAATTCACAGATCTTTCTCTTGTCTTTCTATACTGTAGGTTCAAATTGCCCCAGGAAAAAGGATGACATTAACTATTTATGTTATCTCCTCCCATGTCAGAGTGTAATTGCTGTTTGATTGCCACGTATGGGGCATGGAGGGGGTTAAAGAAAACGTGTGATAAGAAAAGCACTCATCTATTCATTCTTCTACATCTAATTAGCTGTCCAACTCCTCAGATGTTGCAGTGAACTGCGATCACAGCACCTAAGTGGATTTATAAAAAAAAATTATAAAACTTTTACAACGTTTTTTATTGTAAGTGGTAGAACATAATAAATAAATAAATTCTGTATCATCATAAATGTACTCATCCACACGATAAAGTTATTCCGTTATTTTTAGCACACAGTAAACGCTATTTAAAATAAATCCTATAAAAAAAAATTGAAATTGCTGTCTTTTATCCCTCCCCCAAAATTAGTTATTTATTACATTATATACCCTAAAATGGTTGTTATAAAAACTAAGACTCATCCTAAAAAATTCTATACAGTAATTTTTTTAATACCGCATACTCTACATATGGTGTTATTTTCAAGCATTTGCTAATAGAATTCTCATTAGGGCTGTAAAAATGCAACATGAAGAGACATTAATTTTGGGGTTGGGCATTCACCACAGACTTCCATCAAAAAAGTTCTCCTGAAGTCTTTTTGGTCAGTGGTGTAGCTATAACATTGTGGCAAAATCAGCTGCTGCAGAACCTCATAATACACATCTCATCTGCAGCAGAACATAACATTACACACCGCAGCTGCTAAAGAACCTCATAGTACACACCCGAGCTGTTGTATAATCTCCTAATGCACACCTCAGCAGCTGTAGAACGTCATAATACACACCTCAGCTGCTGCATTACCTCATAATATACACCTCAGCTGCTTCATAATCTCCTAATACACACCTCAGCAGCTGTAGAACGTCATAATACACACCTCAGCTTCTGCATTACCTCATAATATGCACCTCAGCTGCTTCAGAATCTCCTAATACACACCTTCGCTCATAATACACAACTCAGCTGATACAGAACATATTAATACACACCTCAGCTGCTGCAGAACATCATAATGCAGACTTCAATGTCTGCAGAACCTCATAATACACACCTCAGTTGCTGGAGAACATGATATTCTGATGCTACAGAACATAAAAGGCTTTGATGAATTCTCTGTTGGGGCCTCAGTCGCAGATCAGGTCACAAATGCTGGACAAAGTTAGACAGCATACCAGGTTTCATGATGGAAACCCATCAGATCTCATCATAGTCAGCGGGATCTGTCAGGTGTTGTGGTCTGTGATATGCCACATCTGGCACTAACATGATTTTCATTGTGCTCCTATGACAGAGTACAACAGCGAAAGTCGCTATTGCAGATATGAACAAAGCCCAATACAGACCTCAGAAGCTGCAGAACATCCCAATAGTGATAAGAGAACTACAAGTCTCCGCATGACCAGATTGCTATTATTGGAAACTAGAGGGCAATACATGCAGTGGGTAAACGGAAGAAAAACTACAACTCCCAGTATGTCCAAATTGTTATTATGGGACATCAGTGGACATTAAATGGAGAGGGGTATGAAGAGAGAGATACAAGTTCCAGCATGACCAAAGTATTATTATAGGGAATCAGTGGACATTATGACCTCTCCTCCACACACAGCACAGAAGCTCTGCCCCCTCACCTGGTGACTTCACACAGGTCCTTTGCCCCTTACTCCTTTTAACTGCTGAGGTCTCTCTTCCTGCACTGGTCACATGATGATGACATCACACAGGTCCTTCTCTATCTAGTATCATCTATTCTGAACAGCCAGCTTCCCAAGTATGATTAAGGGGACAGGACATTTCCACGGCCGGGCCCCCTTCCCCCAGGGGTCCCATAGCAGCTGTGTAGTCTGCTTTCATTGGAGGTTTGCCACTGCCTGCACCAATATAATTTTCTGATATTTCCATAAAACATGTCAGAAATTGAACTTGGCGAGATTTCCTCCTTAAGTGTTATGTTGCATCCTATTTACAATGTTGTAACCCCTGTAGTGTTTTTCTGAGGCCTTAATCTCAATTAGCATATACATTGTATTATCGAAAAAAGCACATTAGGGTTTCGTATTGAACTAAGAGCTTAAACATGCAACTTTACAGTCATCCATGGAGTAATTATACATAAAAATAAATACTGAGACACATATCTCTGATTTAATATGAAACGAGATTCAGTAAAAAGGGAAACAAAGTGTAATTAGAATCACCGAGGTAATGGAGCTTGTGGGATACACAATTATACAGAGAGGCAATATCATAAAACTGGAAAACTAAACTGTTCACACATACATACACATGTCTCCCAAAAATCAGGAACTGCAACAAGAGTCTGGCACAGTCACTGTAATTATGTCACAGTCATAAGCCCCAAAATGATGGCGCCAAAGAACCTGGCACATGCTAGAAAGTCAATGTGACTAGTCCAAATTTTCTCCACTTGTAAAACGAACAAATATTGTGTGACAACTCAAAACGCATCTGAAAAATTAGCACTGTCTACCAGGTTCCTGGAGATATAACAAAGCTGGGCAGGCTAATGCATTAGATTGTGAATTGGTGCCAATAACATCACGCTGTATTATCTGTGTCCATTAGACTGCATTAGATTGCAGGTAAAACTATGGAGTTGAATGAGCTATGCTGATATTTCCCAAAAGAGCAGATGACAAATAGAAGGGACAGTTTACTGAAGTTATCTATCACCCATGAGGGGACAAAAAAAACACACAAAAAAAAACATTAACCCCTTCCTGATCGGAGGATTTTCTGTTTTGGTTTATCACTCTCTGCCTTCCTGGAGCCATAACTTTTTTATTTTTCTATTCACATTGACAAATGAGTTGTTTTTTGCAGGACGAGTTGTACCTTGTAATGGCACCATTTTATATTGCATACAGTCCAATATTAAAATGAGGTGGAATTAGAAAAAAAAAAGTGATACAACATTTATATAGTTTTTCTTGTTTTAACACTGAAAATAATAAAAACTTTGCAATTTTAATTTTTTTTCTTAGCATCATCATATTCTGAGCCTCATAACTTTTTATAGTTATATCTACAAAACTGTGTGAGGGCTCATTTTTCCCGGGTGATCTGTACTTTCTATTAATACCATTTTCGAGTGTGTATAACTTTTTGATCACTTTTTATAGGATTTTTTAGGAGGTAAAGCAAAGAAAAGGCAGTAAATTAGCAATTTTTTTATGTTTTTCTATTGCGGTGTGGGAAAAAGATATTTATATTTTAATAGTTCAGGCTTTTTGGGATGTGGTGATAGAAATTATCTTAATTATTTATTGTTTATTTTTGTTTTTATTATGGGGAAAGGAGGGTGATTTAAATTTTTACACATTTTTACAAACTTTTTTGGACTTTTTTTCCACTTTTTTAAGTCCCCTTAGGCGACTTCAACATGTGATTATCTGATCTCTTCTCCCATGAGCTGCACCCTAGGGGAGTTCCATTATGTTTCTATGGAACCCTGCCACAGAAACTATTGCTGTGTTTTGTATAAGGAACTGAGGCTATCACAGTGAACCAATGCTCCCCCAATCTCGAAGGTGGTGAGCTGTTCTTGCCCTGGAGCACAGTGCTCCTGGGAACAGCAGCCTCAGATGCCTTGGTCATAGTTGACCACTGAATCTAAGGGGTTGTATCTATGATCAGCATTATTGGAAATCACAGACAGTAGCTCCAGGTGCTGCTGTATCTGATGTCTCAGTTCACTAATAAGTGGGGCCTTACCACACCAATCAGTGCACTAAAACCCTAATTTACATAAAGAATTAAAATATTTTTTGGGGGGAGTCCTGCAACTGAATTAAAAAAACTGGTAACATTTTAATCGGCAGGATCAACCCTGCCAGGAAAATCCTACTGACAGGTCACCATATTTTCTTAGAACTCTTGTATTGTGTGTGTGTAAGTGTATGTATGTATATTGTGGCAATGTGAACATTGAAGTGTTGTTTTCCCCAGGTTCCAGTCCGGGACTTAGGGCATGCTCATGTCCAGGAATCCTATTTAATCCTGCTACTGTATCTTGGGTGTGTCTCACTCTGGAGAGTGTGCAGACAGAGGCCTGGTTAGGCTCTGTCAGTGTGGTCTCAAATAGGCCAGGCTGAAGGGCCACAAGGTATACAATAGCCTGGACTTTGGGGGACTTGCACACAGAAGGCTGGAGTGGCTCTGTGTGGTCTCAGCCGGGAGGGCTGAGAGACCACTATTCCCCAAGAGACACTGGTGTGGGAGCAGCCTGGAGGCTGCTGGAGGTTGGGCTGGGAAAGCTGCATCTCATCACGGGTGTGAACTGTGGTACGCTTTAGGTGAGTCAGGGAAACCTATGTGTTTAGATAGGGCCCAGACGGGCAAGGTATTTTATTTTGGCTTTGTGTGTTTTTCTTTATGCCGTGTGCCACAATAAAGCACAGTTTGGCCCCTAAATCCTGGTGTCTGTGAAGAAGTGTGTGATTGCAACCCCTGGAAAAGAGCTAATCCCCTACAATATATATATATATATATATATATATATACAGTAGCAAGAAAAAGTATGTGAACCCCTTGGAATGATATTGATTTCTGCACAAATTGGTCATAAAATGGGATCTGATCTTCATCTAAGTCACAACAATAGACAATCACAGTCTGCTTAAACTAATAACACAGAAATAATTAAATGTTACCATGTTTTTATTGAGCACACCATGTAAACATTCACAGTGCAGGTGGAAAAAGTATGTGAACCCCTAGACTAATGACATCTCCAAGAGCTAATAGGAGTGAGGTATCAGCCAACTGGAGTCCAATCAATCAGATGAGATTGGAGGTGTTGGCTACAGCTGCCCTGCCCTATATAAAACACACACCAGTTTTGGGTTTGCTTTACACAAGAAGCATTGCCTGATGTGAATGATGCCTCGCACAAAAGAGCTCTCAGAAGACCTACGATTAAGAATTGTTGACTTGCATAAAGCTGGAAAGGGTTATAAAAGTATCTCCAAAAGCCTTGCTGTTCATCAGTCCATGGTAAGACAAATTGTCTATAAATGGAGTAAGTTTAGCACTGATGCTACTCTCCCTAGGAGTGGCCGTCCTGTAAAAATGACTGCAAGAGCACAGCGCAGACTGCTCAATGAGGTGAAGAAGAATCCTAAAGTGTCAGCAAACACTTACTAACATCCCTGTTAGCAAATCTACGATACGTAAAACACTAAACAAGAATGGATTTCATGGGAGGATAACACAGAGGAAGCCACTGCTGTCCAAAAAAAACATTGCTGCAAGTATACAGTTTGCACAAGAGCACCGGGATGTTCCACAGCAGTACTGGCAAAATATTCTGTGGACAGATGAAACCAAAGTTGAGTTGTTTGGAAGAAAAACACAACATATTGTGTGGAGAAAAAGAGACACAGCACACCAACATCAAAACCTCATCCCAACTGTGAAGTTGGGTGGTGGGGGCATCATGGTTTGGGGCTGCTTTGCTGCGTCAGGGCCTGGACGGATTGCTATCACCGAAGGAAAAATGAATTTCCAAGTTTATCAAGACATTTTGCAAGAGAACTTAAGGCCATCTGTCCACCAGCTAAAGCTCAACAGAAGATGGGTGTTGCAACAGAAAAAACGCCTTCTGGAGTGGCCCAGTCAGAGTCCTGACCTCAACCTGATTGAGATGCTGTGGCATGACTTCAAAAAAAGCGATTCACACCAGACATCCCAAGAATATTGCTGAACTGAAGCAGTTCTGTAAAGAGGAATGGTCAAGAATTACTCCTGACTGTTGTGCACATCTGATCTGCAACTACAGGAAACGTTTGGTTGAAGTTATTGCTGCCAAAGGAGGTTCAACCAGTTATTAAATCCAAGGGTTCACATACTTTTTCCACCTGCACTGTGAATGTTTGCATGGTGTGTTCAATAAATACATGGTAACATTTAATTCTTTGTGTGTTATTAGTTTAAGCAGACTGTGAATGTCTATTTTTGTGACTTCGATGAAGATCAGATCACATGTTATGACCAATTTGTGCAGAAATACATATAATTCCAAAGGGTTCACGTACTTTCTCTTGCAACTGTATATATACTAGCTGAAGGACCCGGCTTCACACGGGAATATTTCATTTAATGTTTGTGTGTGTCGTTAAAATATATCAGTATCCACTATAACAGTGACCTCCACAGCCCCCCACCCCTTAACACTGACCCCCCCAGTGCTATCCTTAAATTGGGACTTCCACAGTAGTGTGCCCCTTTAACAGTGAGTTCCACAGCACCCCACTGCCTTGACAGTGACCTACACAGGAACTCGCCCCCTTAAAAGTGACCATAGGTTACAGTCCCCTAAACCGTGGCCTCCACCATTCCAGGCCCCCTTAACAGAGACCTCCACAGCACCTGCCCCTTTAACATTGACTGCCACAGTACCCCGCTCCCTTATCAGTGACCTCACAGTACCACGCTGCCTTAACAGTGACCAAACAGTACCCCGCTGCCATTTCAATAGTGGTCTTCACAGTCTCCTTCTCCCTTAACAGTGACCACCACAGTGCCCGCCCCTTTAACAGTGACTTCCACAGTGGCCTGCCCCCTTAACAGTAACATTCACAGTGCCTTCCCCTTTAACAGTGACCTCCACAGCGGCCGCTACTTTATTAGTGACCTCCACAGTAACCAAGTAGATAGCAAAAGATTTCACAGCAGCATATACAGTGTGACTTTTATTGGGGACCAAGAGTGCGCACACAAATACGACGTTTCGGCTACACAGTAGCCTTTCTCAAGTATACTGGTACAAAATTAATCAAACCTATAAATACCCTACTAAGCCCCCCATGTGACATGATATAGCCAATGAGCAAAAAATACTCTTTAATACCACCTGTGTGTTAATTAAAATTATCACTGCTATCAATAGAAATGTTGTTCCAAAGTCAAATGTACCTGGTACTCATAAGACAAACTCCAACCGCATCCCCGTATTGGCCATACATGTCGGCGTCTCCATGGGCCCATTGCGCATGTCCGTAATGTCATCGCGTCGATGCATGGGCGGGGCGCCATCACCACTATCAGCCAGAAAGCCGCACCAATCCATATACAAGCGCCGCATGTGAACCAATAGACACCTCTATTATCGGTTACATGTCAGGCGCGTCATCAGTCACGTGACCATCACCTGACCCGCAGAAGGTCCTGGAGCGACGTAAAAAGATAATGGTAGTTCTACTGTGTAAACCACAATTATATATTATGTTTAATGCACAGAAACAAGCAATCATATATCCCATATGTATTTTTATGTGGTTTATACAAAAAGTAGATTGTTAAGCAAAACGCCGATATATTCGGCCACTAAATCCATATATGTAAAAAATAGCACTGCCATTATCCACAAGTATTACCATAATTCGGATGCCAGAAAAAGTATATATAAAACAATGAGTGACCATGTACATTAGGGGCAGATGATAATACAAGTGATGTACTTAAAAAAAAATCAAGAAACTGTAACTCCTCAGGAGAAGAAGTCACTGTAAATTGCATCCCGGGTATCCCATTGTTGAGATGTTGATGAAATTCATTCAAATTGTCCATTGAACCACTCCAAATCATAAAAATGTCGTCGATGTAGCGCCACCAGCACAGGACCCACCGGTGATATTCAGACGTGTATACCAGTTTGTCCTCGACCTCCGCCATTAACATATTGGCATAAGTGGGTGCCACGTTGGACCCCATGGCCACACCGCGTGACTGTTGGTAAAAGGTGTTGCCAAAGAGAAAATAATTCCACTTGAGGACCAACTCTAGGAGATCGAGGACAAAGCAGCGCGCATCACAAGTGAGTCCCGTGCCAGCCAGGGCCACATCGACGACATTTAATCCATAATCATGCATAATGGACGTGTACAGAGACACCACGTCAAAGCTTACCAGGTAGAAATGGGTAAGTAAAATAATCCCACTAAGTTTGGTTAAAAAATGTCCCGTATCCCTGACATAGGAGGGAGCTGAGGTCGCATGGACATGGAGTAGTCTGTCCAGAAATATGGCAATATTACTGAAGATAGATTCCCTTCCCGACACTATAGGTCTGCCCGGGGGATCTACCAATCGTTTATGTATTTTAAGGAGAACATAGATCAAAGTAGTGATGGGAAAAGGTAACTTGAGGAACTGACATAGATCTGAATCAATGATACCCCGTGCAAATGCTGTATCAACAATATTCGTCACCTCTCCGGCGATCTCCCATTTGGGATCATGTTGTAATTTTACATAAACCTCTCCATCACTGAGCTGTCTATGCATCTCCCGAACATAACCATCCGTGTTCATGATCACCACAGCTCCCCCCTTGTCGGCTGGTTTGATGGTGATGTCTCTGTTGGAAGTCAATGCCTTAAGGGCCTGTCTCTCTTTATGTGATAAATTGGGACTATGGTGTTGCTGCTGACTACATTCCTGCAAACTTCTAATATGTTTGGTAACAATTTGGATATAAGATTCCACGATGTGGTTATTGTGTGGAGGCATGAAGCTGCTCTTGTTACTCAGCTCAAATTTGGCCGAGGACAATTCAGCAGTTTCCTTGCTAGGTATAACCGCACTGTGGACCCTATTATCAAAAAATGCTTTCTATCTAAGACATCTGAAAAACCGCTGTAAATCAAGTTCCAATTCAAACTAATTGGTGTCTGCCACAAGACAAAATGTGCATTCTTGTGCATGCGTTTCGTCACTCTCTCTCGTGCTCCCTGGTTGTATCCCGGGTACATCGGTGGGGGCTGGTCTTTTCTGGACTCTGTGGTGCTTTCTGCCACCTTGTCGGAATTTCCTCCTCCTACATGTCCTGCTCTCCCTAAAAAAGCCGGTTTAGTAGATTCGTCAGTGGATTCTGACTCGCCTCTTGTGAATCCAAAATGGCCCTGGTCAAACCTCCTCCCTCTGCCCCTTCTCCTAGGGGGTCTAGTATGGATTTGTTGGTTTTGCCAATTATATATCCGCCCAGACTGATAGTCCTCCAGATCACGGTGCCACTTATCCCTTTTGTTTTTTTCAACCTCGACTTTATGTCGTTGTACATGTTGAGTAAGTTTCTCCTTATGAACAGCAAAATCATCCTCAGACATCAGACCCTGAATCTGCGTTTCCAAAGACACAAGGACTTTTTTTTATACTCTCAGCTTCTATTTGCAGAAACTCTATATTGAGAGGCATCAACTCAAAAGAATACTTGTTGTTGGCAGATTCAAACTTTTTAACAAAATTCATCGTTGTTGGGAAAGAGATTAGGGCGGAGGTGTGATCTTAAACCTCTGGGAACACGTTGTGCTTTGTAGTATTCCCTCAGCGTACTGAGATGCAATTCAATCGTAGTAAGTCTTTTTGACTCATTTTCAAATTTCCTTTTTAACAGGTCAATAGATGGTGTACTGAGGAATGTCACATCACTGGCATCCTCATTAATTAACCTGTGAATGTCCTCTTCAGTATATAGGTATGCACTCATATTGGTCCTCTCAGATGTCTTACCCGATCCAGGGGGTACTTCCATCGGTGTACAATAACCGTGTCCCCAGTGCACGCTCCTCGGATCCAAAATGGTAATAAGAAGTAGTTGTAGAGCAGCACAAAATGGACCTTCTGACATGTCCGGAATGCATCAGCCGTGATGGAACCGCCAATCCAACGCCGTCCCATATATACGAGTAGATAACAAAAGATTTCACAGCAGCATATCCAGTGTGACTTTTATTGGGGACCAAGAGTGCACACCCAAATACGATGTTTCGGCTACACAGTAGCCTTTGTCATGTACACTGGTACAAAATTAATCAAACCTATAACTACCCTACTAAGCCCCCCATGTGACATGATATAGCCAATGAGCAAAAAATACTCTTATATAATACTCTTTCTTTATATAAGAAACCTACAGATAGGAACAATCTTTTAAGATATGACAGTAATCATCCACGCCGTATGCTTGACTCCTTACCTTGGAGCCAGATGCTGCGTGTGAGACGAATGGTGTCAGATGATGATGTATTTACGAACCGTATTGATGAGATGTGCAATAAATTTGCCAAGAGAAAATATCCATGCAGGCTGTTACACAGATCGAGAGCCCGGATCTCCTTGGCTGACAGGGTGTCCACCGTTCAGGCTCCCTCTAGGAATAAGAATATGGGCCGAATCCCGTTTGTTCCTACCTATGGACACCACAGTGTAGATATTGCACAGATCCTGAGAAAGAACTGGCATATTTTACACAGTGGTCTTCCTTCAGTATGTGAATTTGATAAACCGCCATTGATGGCATACAAAAGTGGTGTTAACTTACATGACAAGCTGATTAAGACCGACATAGGTGAAGTTAACAAAGGAGGTCAGACATATTTGAAACCTAGAAAGACAGCAATTTCCCTTGTTTGGGTTGTTGCAACTGTGGGAACATGTTGAAAGGGAATACCTTTGTTCACCCATACAGTGGTAAGAAATATAATATCAGAGAGTACTACACATGTTGATCTAAGTTTGTCATCTACATGATTGTCTGCCCCTGTAGTTTAATCTATGTGGGTGAGACAACCATGGAGGTTAGGGAGCGTATCAACAAACACAAAAGTACTATAAGGAAAAAATGCTGGACAAGCCAGTGGCCAAACATTTCGCTGACTGTGGACACTCTGTCAGTCAATTGAGATTCCGGGTCATCGACTCGGTGCAGATTCCCAAGAGAGGAGGAGACAGGGATTGTATGCTAAAGAAAAAAGAGCTAAAATGGATTTTTACTTTACAAGCTCTACAACCCCAGGGATTGAATATTGAGTTTAATGCAAACAATGTAGACAGATAGAGTACCTTTTAGATATTGATGTCCAATTCAGTATATCATGTTTTTACTGGGTATTTTAGGGTATATATATATATATATATATATATGTATATATATATATATATGTATATATGTATGTAAATATATATATATATATATATATATATACAGTACAGACCAAAAGTTTGGACACACCTTCTCATTCAAAGAGTTTTCTTTATTTTCATGACTATGAAAATTGTAGATTCACACTGAAGGCATCAAAACTATGAATTAACACATGTGGAATTATATACATAACAAAAAAGTGTGAAACAACTGAAAATATGTCATATTGTACGTTCTTCAAAGTAGCCACCTTTTGCTTTGATTACTGCTTTGCACACTCTTGGCATTCTCTTGATGAGCTTCAAGAGGTAGTCACCTGAAATGGTCTTCCAACAGTCTTGAAGGAGTTCCCAGAGATGCTTAGCACTTGTTGGCCCTTTTGCCTTCACTCTGCGGTCCAGCTCACCCCAAACCATCTCGATTGGGTTCAGGTCCGGTGACTGTGGAGGCCAGGTCATCTGGCGCAGCACCCCATCACTCTCCTTCATGGTCAAATAGCCCTTACACAGCCTGGAGGTGTGTTTAGGGTCATTGTCCTGTTGAAAAGTAAATGATGGTGCCAACTAAACGCAAACCGGATGGAATAGCATGCCGCTGCAAGATGCTGTGGTAGCCATGCTGGTTCAGTATGCCTTCAATTTTGAATAAATCCCCAACAGTGTCACCAGCAAAGCACCCCCACACCATCACACCTCCTCCTCCATGCTTCACGATGGGAACCAGGCATGTAGAGTCCATCCGTTCACCTTTTCTGCGTCGCACAAAGACACGGTGGTTGGAACCATAAGATCTCAAATTTGGACTCATCAGACCAAAGCACAGATTTCCACTGGTCTAATGTCCATTCCTTGTGTTCTTTAGCCCAAACAAGTCTCTTCTGCTTGTTGCCTATCCTTAGCAGTGGTTTCCTAGCAGATATTCTACCATGAAGGCCTGATTCACACAGTCTCCTCTTAACAGTTGTTCTAGAGATGTGTCTGCTGCTAGAACTCTGTGTGGCATTGACCTGGTCTCTAATCTGAGCTGCTGTTAACCTGCGATTTCTGAGGCTGGTGACTCGGATGAACTTATCCTCCGCAGCAGAGGTGACTCTTGGTCTTCCTTTCCTGGGGCGGTCCACATGTGAGCCAGTTTCTTTGTAGCACTTGATGGTTTTTGTGACTGCACTTGGGGACACTTTCAAAGTTTTCCCAATTTTTCGGACTGACTGACCTTCATTTCTAAAGTAATGATGGCCACTCGTTTTTCTTTACTTAGCTGCTTTTTTCTTGCCATAATACAAATTCTAACAGTCTATTCAGTAGGACTATCAGCCTGTGTATCCACCTGACTTCTCCACAACGCAACTGATGGTCCCAACCCCATTTATAAGGCAAGAAATCCCACTTAATAAACCTGACAGGGCACACCTGTGAAGTGAAAACCATTTCAGGTGACTACCTCTTGAAGCTCATCAAGAGAATGCCAAGAGTGTGCAAAGCAGTAATCAAAGCAAAAGGTGGCTACTTTGAAGAACCTAGAATATGACATAGTTTCAGTTGTTTCACACTTTTTTGTTATGTATATAATTCCACATGTGTTAATTCATAGTTTTGATGCCTTCAGTGTGAATCTACAATTTTCATAGTCATGAAAATAAAGAAAACTCTTTGAATGAGAAGGTGTATTCCAAACTTTTGGTCTGTACTGTATATATATATTTGTTATACACCCCTTTATTCACATAAAATTGTATGATCATCTGCCACCTAATGTACATGGTCACTCATTGTTTTATATATACTTTTTCTGGCATCCGAATTATGGTAATACTTGTGGATAATAGCAGTGCTCGTTTTTTCCATATATGGATTTAGTGGCCGAATATATCAGCGTTTTGTTAACAATCTACTTTTTGTATAAACCACATAAAGATACACATGGAATATATGATTGCTCATTTCTGTGCATTAAACATAATATATAATTGTGGTTGACACAGTAGAACTACCATTATCTTTTTACGGCGCTCCAGGACCTTCTGCGGGTCAGGTGATGGTCATGTGACTGATGACACGCCTGACATGTGACCGATAATAGCGGTGTCTATTGGTTCACATGCGGCGCTTGTATATGGATGGGTGCGGCTTTCTGGCTGATAGTGGTGACGGTGCCCCGCCCATGCATCGACGCAATGACATCACGGACATGCGCAATGGGCCCATGGAGACGCCGACATGTATGGCCAATACGGGGATGCGGTTGGAGTTTGTCTAATGAGTACCAGGTACATTTGACTTTGGAGCAACATTTCTATTGGTAGACGTGATCATTTTAATTAACACACAGGTGGTATTAAAGAGTATTTTTTGCTCATTGGCTATATCATGTCACATGGGGGGCTTAGTAGGGTATTTATAGGTTTGATTAATTTTGTACCAGTATACTTGAGAAAGGCTACTGTGTAGCCGAAACGTCGTATTTGTGTGTGCACTCTTGGTCCCCAATAAAAGTCACACTGGATATGCTGCTGTGAAATCGTTTGTTATCTACTTGTATATATGGGACGGCGTTGGATTGGGGGTTCCATCGCGGCTGATGCATTCCGGACAGGTCAAAAGGTCCATTTTGTGCTGTTCTACCACTACTTCTTATTACTCCACAGTGACCAGTCTCTTTAAAAGTGATTTACACAATAACCCGCCCCCTTAACAGTGACCTCTTCAGCACCTTGACCCTTAACACTGACCGCCATAGCGGACTGTACCCTTAACTATGACCTCCACTGTTCCCTGCCCCCTTGACAGAGACCCCCACAGTGCCTGCCTCTTTAACAGTGACCTCCACAGCATCCTGCCCCGTTAAAAGTGACCTCCACAGCAGCCCACCCCTTTAACAGTGACCTCCACAGCAGCCACCCCTTTATTAGTGACCTCCACAGTACCCCGTACCCTTAACAGTGATTTCCACAACACCCTGCCCCCTTAACAGTGGCCTCTACAGCAATCTGCCCCTTAACACTGACCTCCATAGCGGACCGTTCCCTTAATTGTGACCTCCACAGCAGCCTGCCCCTAGGGTGGCCAGAGGTCCGGTTTTAGGCCAGACAGTCTGGCTTTCAGTGTCTGGACTGACACAGGGATGTCCTTTTGAACAGCTCACTCATAGACGGCAGCACTATGCTGTCTGAGCATGAGCTGCAGGGAGAAAGTCACCGTCCGGCCCACCTCTACAGCTGACAGAGGTTGATTTTTAACTTTATTTTTTCAATCCCTGTCAGCTGCACAGTGGGAGGGGCTTGGCCTAGCTGGGTTGGGGTGTGGCTTTGTGGGGTTTGAGGGCGGGGTTTTTAAGTCCATCTTTTGAGGGTGGCATGAATGGCCACCCTACCTGCCCCCTGAACTGTGACTTCCACAGCACTCCACGCCCTTAACAGTGTCATCCACAGCACCCTGCCCCTTTTAAAGGAGTTGAAGTAAAGCCATAGCCTAATAGCACTTAGTACCTTATTTCTAGATGTGTCTTTGTTTCAGCAATAGATGTTTTCTATCTTCTGAAAATTCCTGCAAGAATGACTCCCCTCTGGGCACCTTACTGGCTCATTTACATACCAAATAATCTGGAATTTCAGAGGATAAAAACATATATTGCTGGAAGAAAGTTGACATCTGAAAATAAGGTGCTATGTGCTATTAGGCTATGGCTTTACTTCAATAGCGATTATCCTGCTATTTAATAGCGATTATCCTGACAGAGATCCTTTAAAGCTGACCTTCAGCAGTAAATAAAAATGGCTGGGTTGTTATGGAAACCTGGTGTACAACTGTGCGTATGTGGAGACTAAGGACCTACAAGCTTCTATTGGGTGATAAGGGTCATGTGACCAGGCTTCAATTGGCTAATGCATATTTTTTTATATATATATCTCAGGAACAGTACGTGCTAGAAAGCTGAGACCCGGTCTTACACCTTCCCGGACACCTGATGTACCTGTGTGCCAAATTTTGTGATTGTAAATGTTACAGTACGGATTCCTTTAGCAGACATACATACATACATACATACACTCAGCTTTATATATTAGACTAGCTGAAGGACCCGGCTTCGCTCGGGTATATTTAATCTATTTCATTTAATGTTTGTCTGTGTTGTTAAAAGATATCGACAATATCACCCATTACAGTGACATCTACAGTACCCCGCTGCCTTAACAGTGACCTCCCCAGCCCCCCACGACTTAACACTGACCCCCACCCCCACAGTGCCCCTTCTCCTTAAAATGGGACCGCCACAGCAGCCCACCCCCTTCACTTTGACCTTCACAGCAGCCTGTACCTTTAACAATGACTTTCATAGCACACCACCCCCTTTACAATGACCTCCACAGGGGCACGCCCCCTTAACAGTAGCCTTTACCGCAATCTGCCCCTTAACACTGATCTCCATAGTGGACTATTCCCTTAACTATGCCTTCAAAGCAGCCTGCCCCTAGGGTGGCCAGATGTCTAGTTTTAGGCCAGACAGTCTGGCTTCCATACTCCCTGTCCTCCGTCTGGCTCAGGGCCTGGACGGACACAGGGATGTCCTTTTGAAAAGCTCACTCTCAGACAGCAGCACTGTGCTGTCTGAGCGTGAGCTGCAGGGAGAAAGTCACCCTCACTCCCACCCCTGCAGCTGACAGAAGTTGATTTTTACCTTAATTTTTTCAATCTCTGTCGGCTGAGGAGTGGGAGGAGGCATGGCCTAACCAGATCGGGAGCGTGGTTTACCGGGACCTAGAAGTTGAATTTTAACTTCTTTTTTCAATACATGTCGGCTGAAAAGTGAGAGTAGGCGTGGCCTAACCGGATTGGGGGCATGTCCTTTTGAACAGCTTACTCTAAGATAGCAGCACTGTGCTGTCTGAGTGTGAGCTGCAGGGATAAAGTCACTGTCCCTCCCACCTCTGCAGCTGACAGAAGTTGATTTTTAACTTCATTTTTCCAATCCCTGTCAGCTGAGGAGTGGGCGGGGCTTGGCCTAATCGGATCAGAGGCGTGGCTTAGCTGGACCTGGGGGCGGGGTATGAAGTCCATCTTTTGAGGGTGGCCTGAATGGCCAACCTACCTATCCCCTGAACTGTGACATCCACAGCACTCTGCTCTCTTAAAAGTGTCATCCACAGCTCCCTGCAGAAGTGAAGAAAAATGGCTGGGTTGTTATGGAAACCTAGTGTAAAACTGTGTGTATGTTACGGACCTGCGAGCTTCTATTGGCTAATAAGGGACATGTGACCGTGTGTATGGCGGTTGGGATATTAAGAGAAAGACCTGCAGGCTTTTATTGGCTAATTTAGGTCATGTGATGTGCCATATTTGCATTTTTTGGGAATATCTCAGGAACAGTACGTGCTAGAGAGCTGAGACTCATTCTAAAACCTTCCAAGACACCTGATGTACATGTGTGCCAAATTTCGTGATTGTAAATGGTAAATGGGGATTCCTTTAGCGGACATACATAGACACATATGCAGTACGCCGCCCTGCAGGGTATTGCGATAGTGAGGTCACGGTACTTAGGCAAACGAGGGTTGCTCTTGGTTACTCAGTTTATGGGAGACACTAGGCAGGCGTACAGCAGTGATGGAGAGGCTGGCACAGGAGTCCTCTGGGGCACTCTCAATGTATAGGGACCAGGCCTGATGTTGGGTGAGGTGCCCTGGATGTTGCAGATGTTCAATGTGCCGGGGACAAGGTCCCTTTAAGATTTGTGACGCCAGTGCCTGTAACTGTGGCACACCGATTTATGGTAGTAATAAGGGAGGAACACAATGTTGTTGTGAACCAGAACTTCCTTTACTGGAAACAGTTAACTTTATACAGTCTTTTGTAAAGTTCCATATGATAGCAGCAGATATAAGCAGGCTTTCACAACAATGGCAGGTACAATGTTCTTTGCAAGATACTCAGAAGGGTGAAAACAACACTTACAGACCAGGCTGCAATTTTCCTCAGAAATCCTGTGCACTATTCCTCAGAACTCCTGGCTGTCTTAATCCCAAGGCCCGTATGCCCTAATGCTGGCTTTATCCTTGGTAGAAAACTTCCTCAGGTATATATCCCTTGCTTTAGGTAAATAATCCTTCTGCCCTTCAGCTCCTCTCAGGTTGGCTGGAATACTGTCTCTGCTCTGCTTGGTTGTGGGAACTTGGTTTCTCAGGAGTTAACTCTTCTCCTGGTGACAATCTTCTGAGCTAACGCTGGCTCAGGAACCTCAGGCAGGCTAGACTGCACTCACTAGCCTCCTGGGCTGCACTACACTTTCCTGTCTGGGCCTAACTATGTCAATTAGGGGTTCCCTAGCTCCCGCTACTGTCTAGGAGGAGGAACTACACCCTAACAGGCCTGTCACACAGATACACATAAAAACATCATATCAGGTACAATGGTCATATTAACCCTTGTGTAGTGCCCACATTTACCCAGTGGGACACTACATTCCCCGTTGCTTTAACGTTGACCATCCTCGGCAAAACACAAGGGGCCCGCCCAGCTGGAGACTGCAACATGAAAGACAAAAACGGAAAGCAGGCATATACAACAACCACTACTTTCGCAATATAAAACATATTTGGCAGCTCCGCTGGCAAGTGCAGTGAAAAGGGGCGTAGTTCTCTTCATACAGGATATAACAGGGAACAGGCGCGCTAACCTGGAACAGCGTATCAAGGATAACCAGGATAGTCAATAATGGATAGAAAATGCAAATATAACATAAGTTCCTGGAGGCTCAAAGAAAAAAATGAGTCCATACCCGGGTCTTGTAAATAGTTAAACAGGGGTTTCCCTGGAGGAGCTACCTGGGCCCACAATGTAGTCTCCAAATCTCACAGGTGGGTGCCCCTTAGTAGACCGCGTGGACCTTCTTATTGGCAGAGGTTCTTCCTGCCTTGGTTCTGGAGGGTCAGAGGAGTCCACAGGCTCTGGAGCTCCTTCAGGTACATTCTGGGACAGGTCATCCTGGGGTTGAGGACTAGCAGGAACTGGTACCACCAAGTTCAACCAGGGTGTGAGGAACCAATGAAGTGGCTCTTTGTCATGTATCAAGTTCTCAACAGCCTGCATAGGATCAGCAGGTTGGGCTGGCAACTCGGGCTCAGGAGACTATGGCTCAATATCCTCTGCTGCAATTTCTCCTTCCATACAGGGTTTTAAACGGTTCCTGTGTACAATTTGGGAGCCTTTATCTTCCCTAGAGAGTTGATAAATGTGGGCCCCAGCATTAGGAATAGCAGAAATAACGTAGGGAGTCCTTTCCCACTTACTGTCCAGTTTGCTGGTTCGGTGGTTATTTTTCAACCACACCATGTCTCCTACAGCTAGAGGCTCTGCATGAGCAGCTAGGTCATAGTCTCTCGGGCACTTTCCATGCACTCCTGAACAATCTCCTTAGCATTAAGGAGACGCCTTTGATGCTCCACCACCCAATCAGTCCTTGGTAGTGGATTGATGACATCAGGCACTTGTACATACAGGGAGTGGTCAGCAGGCAAGCTCCCCTGATGGCCGAACATCAAATAGAAGGGCGTGTATCCGGTGGAGCAGTGAATTGTATTGTTATAGGTATACATGAGCTGTGGCAGCAGAGTAGGCCAATCACCCCTTGTCTCAGGGGGTACTGCTCTTAGCATCTCAATGAGAGTTTGATTCATCTTTTCACAGAGTCCGTTACCTTGCGGATGATAGGCTGTGGTCCAGACTTTCTGGCAGTTATGTAGCAGGCACATCTCCTGGAAAAACTGTGATTCAAACACAGACCCCTGGTCGGTGAGGATCCTCTCTGGGCAGCCGTAGGGCAGGAGGAAATGCTTCCAGAATGCATCCGCCGCAGTCTTGGCTGTCAGGTCTTTCACAGGCACTGCTACGACAAACTTAGTGAAGTGATCAATAATGGTCATGGCATAAGTATACCCTGAGCAACTTGGCTCCAACTTCACATGATCAATGGCAACAAGTTCTATGGGTGTTTTACTCATGATAGGATGGAGAGGTGTTCTCTGGTCATGGCATTCACTTCTCCCAACAGCACAGGCAGTACATTCCCGGCACCATCTTTCAATGTCTTCTCTCATCCCGATCCAATAGAACCTCCTGCGAATGGTGTCCTCGGTTTTCTGCACGCTGAAGTGTCTGGACTGGTCATGATACATCTCAAACACCAGACTGGCATCTCAAAGTGGTACAAGGATCTGGTACACTCTATCGCAGGACACTGGATCCAGGCTCCTCCTAAGCAACAGGCCTTTTTGGAGGAAGAGTTGGTGGCAATGTCTCCACAGTCTCATTAGTTCTGGGTCTGCACTTTTCCTGCGGACTCTCTCAGGAGTTCTCCCACTAGTAAGGAAGTCGAGCAGTTCACCGAGGACTCTACTTTCTGACTGGAGCTTAATCCACCTCTCTTGTTCGCCCCTGGACTCAGGAGTATTTAATGAAGAAGGATCAGCAGCCGAGTGATTTTCAGTGCGAACATTATCTTGCTGAGCAAATTTTCTGTAAAACGCCGGCATCTCCACTTCTTCCCAGGCATCCTTAGGTTCATCTGGTGCTTCGACAGTGGGTAGCCATGACATGGCATCAGCATTATCATTGGAGCGGCCTGCCCTGTATTTCACAGTGAAGTCATAGTTGGCAAGGCGGGAGGCCCATCTTTGCTCCAGCGCCCCTAACTTGGCTGTATTCAGATGCGCCACCAGATTGTTATCTGTGAAGGCGACAAACGGAGTGGCCGCAAGATAGTCTTTAAACTTTTCAGTCACAGCCCACACTAAAGCAAGGAACTCCAGCTTGAAGGAACTATAGTTCTGATTGTTTTTCTCAGCTCCCCTCAGGGATCTGCTGGCATAGGCAATCACTCTGTCTTTGTTGTCTTGCACCTGAGCCAGCACGGCTCCCAGGCCTCTTTTACTGGCATCTGTGAAACAGCTTCTGATAATCCGGGTAACTCAGGACAGGGGGTTCAGTCAGCTTGTTCTTTAGGAGCTGGAAGGCAATCTCCCGTTCTTCATTCCATTCAACAGAGATAGGAGTCTTTGGACTCTTTTTGGGATGCCCCCTTAGGAGTTCCTGGATTGGATCCGCAATTTGTGCAAAATGCGGGATGAAGCGCCTATAATATCCTGCAAAGCTAAGGAAACTTCTTACCTCTTTCACGGTGGTGGGCATAGGCCAATTACGTACAGAGGCAAGTTTATCAGGCTGGACTCCTTCAGCACTAACAACGTGCCCTAGATACTTTACTGATGGCACTTGGACGGCTTGATTTTAAGGCCGTATTTAGCAAGGACTTGAAACACTTCGGCCAGGTGTTTTAAGTGGTCCTCATACGTCTTGGAGTAGATAATGAAGTCATCTAGGTATAGTAATACAGTCTCAAAGTTCCTATGGCCTAAACAATGCTCCATCAACCGCTGGAATGTCCCTGGAGTGTTACACAATCCAAACGGCATATAATTAAACTCGAACAGGCCCATAGGCGTAGTGAAAGCAGTCTTCTCCCGGTCTTCCGGGGCCATGGGTACCTGCCAGTATCCGCTGGTTAAATCCAGAGTGGAGAAGTAGGCTGATGACCCCAGGGTAGTTAAGGACTCTTCAATGCGTGGCAATGGATAAGCATCCTTATGGGGGATTTGATTGATTTTTCTATAATCCACGCAGAACCTAATGCTGCCTCTTTTTTCCGGACAAGAACTAGGGGCGCAGCCCAAGGACTATGACTGTCCCGGATTATCATTTCCTGTATCATTTCTTTTACGGATTGATAGGTAGTAGGTGGTATGGGCCTGTATCTCTCCTTGATAGAAGGATGAGAGCCAGTGGGTATGGTGTGTTTGATTACACTGACCTCTCCGAAGGCCATGGAGTGCTTGCTAAAGGCCTTGTGGTGTTCTTTCACCAGCTTCAGAATTCCCTCTATTTGGTCCTTTGGGGTGGATTCGTACCCCACATGAAGTTCCTCCCACCAGGTTACTGAAGAGGTGCTGGCAGGTGTGCTGTTGCTCTGTGCAGTCTGGAACATCTCTGTGGCAGGCAGATGGATCACATCCTGGAAGGATACCTGGAAAAGCTGAGCAACGGGGCAATGCTTAAAAAGAGTAACGGGGTGATCACCGAAATTAATCAAACGGACAGGCACTTTACCTTGAGATACAGTCACTAGACTCTTGACTGTTTGCACAAAGGGGTGATTCTCAATTTGGATAGGTTCTACTAGGGCTTGATAGTTCTGGCCCTGGATCTTTAGCACAGTACGGCACCACAGGATGATTTGTGCATTCGGAGGCAGAATTACCGTCCAGTTATCCCGGATCCGGACAGTACAGATTTCTCCTCTTCCGTTTGCGAACCTTTGCTGAGCACACAGCACACTGATAGTCTTTTGAATGACCCTTTTAGAAGCAGGTGAAGCTGAGGGTATGGATTAATTCAATGCCTCAAGTACCTCGGAGTAACAATTTTTAAAGACATTAGTCCCTAAGATCACGGGGTGTCCCCCTTTATCTCCTGCTTGTACCACAATCACACCTTGCTGCGGTAGGGTGGCTTCTCCCACTTGAAGGGTAGGTTCCCAGTACCCATGAACTTTCACTGGCTTGCCGTTGCTGGCAATGATATCTAGCCAGGATTCTGGCGGCTGGGTGAGGAGACTGGAATCCCAGAATTTGTCAAAGGCCGGTCGTTGGATGGTGGTGACCTGAGACCCAGTATCCAGCAGGGCTTCAAAAGGTATCCCGTTAATGCATATGTTAATTTTTGGGCGAGATCCTACGTATCTGGGCATCCAGCTTGGATCCTATGGACCTATTGTTCTACCTCCTGAGGGGCGGTCCTCGGCCTCGGGGGTGGCCTGTTTAACTGCCAACACGTTGATTCAGTGTGTCCATACGTTTTACAATAATGGCAGACAGGCTGCTTGCAACTCTTAGACCTGTAACTCGGTCGCCCATCAAGTTCTCTGGGGTATACCTCTTTATATGCAGGCGGGAGCCTTGGAGGAAGGGAGCTTTCATCTTCCAGTAACAATGGTCTTTCCTATTCCTCTATTTTCTTGCACACCTTCTCCAGGCTCTTAGTGAGATGGTGTCACGGCTGTTAAAGGGTAACCAGAGCATACACAGTAAGAAGAGCTACTGACCGGACCCAAACTAGGGAAGAGAAAGGGTGACCCCTGTCAGACCCTCAACACTCTCCCTATGCTGCTAAAGCACATGCCCGGATCCAAATGGTGGAACGAGGCATGCCCGCGTACCTTAGACTGATGAGCCCTGTAACCCCTACAATAGTGGAAGGGGCACGGCCACCGATGCCCTGCTCAGAATATGGAGGGAACCGTGGCCACCTCAGAACCAGTCAGGAAATCACCAGGTACACAACAAAGTCTGCACACTTAGCTGATGAAGCTGCAGCCGCAGAGAAGACGGATCCAAGGGCCGCTGGCAATATCCGGAGTGCTTGCAGCAGCAGAACACAGGTCCAGAGAACTAGTAGCTTAAGAAGTGAAGATACTCAAGGCAGAGCTACAACTGAAAAGAGAAATATAATCCACGCCCTGCAATAGGAGGAGGGGTGATTTAAAGGCAGGGAAATCAAACGCAGGAGAGACAGCTGGGAGTAAAGACCTCACAGGGGCGGAGAAACAGATAAGTGAGAACACCTCCAAACTCTAAGTGACATCATCACAGGGGTGGAGACACAGAGCTGTGAGAACGTCTCAAAGCTCTGGTAGTGACAGTACCCCCCCCCCTCTACGGGTGGACTCCGGACACTCAGGACCCACCTTCCCAGGATGAGCCCTATGAAATGCCCTGATAAGGCGAGTGGCTTTAATGTCCGACATCGGAACCCACATCCTCTCCTCAGGACCATAACCCTTCCAGTGAACGAGGTACTGAAGAGAACCGCGGACAATGCAAGAGTCCACAATTCTGGAAACCTCAAACTCCAGATTGCCATCAACCAAAATCGGAGGAGGAGGCAAAGAGGAGGGTACCGTGGGCTGGACATATGGTTTTAAGAGAGATCTGTGAAATACATTATGTATCTTCCAAACCCCTGGAAGATCAAGACGGAAGGCAACAGGATTGATGACTGACAAAATTTTATAAGGCCCAATAAACTTGGGACCCAATTTCCAGGAGGGAACCTTCAGTTTAATATTTCTTGTAGACAACCACACCAGATCACCCACATTCAGGTCCGGACCAGGCACACGTCTCTTATCAGCCACACGCTTATACTTCTCACTCATCTTTCTGAGATTACTCTGAATCTTTTGCCAAATGGTAGACAAAGACGAGGAAAATCTCTCCTCCTCAGGTAAACCAGAAAGAGCCCCTCCCGAGAATGTCCCAAACTGCGGATGGAACCCATATGCACCAAAAAATGGTGACTTATCAGAAGATTCCTGACGACGGTTGTTCAAAGCAAACTCAGCAAGAGGGAGAAATGAACACCAATCCTCCTGGTTCTCCGCCACAAAACAGCGCAAATATGTCTCCAGATTCTGATTGAGGCGCTCAGTCTGACCATTCGACTGCGGGTGAAAAGCAGAAGAGAAGGACAGCCGAACCCCCAGGCGAGAGTAGAAAGCCTTCCAGAACCTGGACACAAACTGCGTGCCTCTATCGGAAACAATATCAGAGGGAATGCCGTGCAATTTAACAATATGGTCGACAAAAGCTTGCGCCAACGTTTTAGCATTGGGTAAACCAGGGAAAGGAACGAAATGAGCCATCTTGCTAAAACGGTCCACGACCACCAGGATCACCGACTTCCCCGAGGAACGAGGAAGATCCGTGATAAAGTCCATGGACAGGTGTGTCCAAGGACGGGAAGGTATGGGTAACGGGAGAAGGGAACCTGAAGGTCGTGAACGAGGGACCTTAGCGCGAGCGCACGTCTCACAAGCAGCCACAAAACCCTCCACAGACTTACGAAGAGCCGGCCACCAAAATCTCCGAGCAATGAGATCTACCGTGGCTCTACTCCCGGGGTGACCAGCAAGAACCGTATCATGATGTTCCTTAAAGAGTTTGTGACGTAGCTCAGGAGGCACGAACAACTTCCCGGAGGGACAACGGGCAGGTGCCTCAGTCTGGGCAGCCTGGACCTCGGCCTCCAAATCGGAATATAGAGCAGAAACAACTACCCCCTCCGCCAAAATGGGACCCGGGTCCTCGGAATTTCCTCCTCCCGGAAAACAGCGAGAGAGAGCATCAGCCTTCACATTCTTGATCCCAGGGCGGAAAGTAACAACAAAATTGAATCTGGAGAAGAACAGAGACCATCTGGCCTGTCTCGGATTCATACGCCTGGCCGACTCCAAGTATGCCAGATTCTTATGGTCGGTAAAAACGGTGATAGGGTGCCTGGCCCCCTCCAACCAATGGCGCCATTCCTCGAAAGCCAACTTGATGGCCAACAACTCCCTATCTCCCACATCATAGTTTCTCTCTGCCGGGGAGAGTTTTCTAGAGAAAAAGGCACAAGGTCACCATTTGGCAGGAGAGGGGCCCTGGGACAAAACTGCACCCACACCCACCTCGGAAGCATCCACCTCAACAATAAAAGGTAAGGAAACATCGGGATGCACCAAGATGGGAGCAGACGCAAAACTCTCTTTAATCTTAGAAAAGGCTGCAAGCGCCTCCTCCGACCAAGAGGAAAAATCCGTCCCCTTTTTTGTCATGTCAGTAAGGGGTTTGACAATAGAGGAATAATTAAAAATGAACTTTCTGTAGTAGTTAGCAAAACCCAGAAAGCGCATCAATGCCTTCTGATTTTCAGGAAGCTCCCACTCCAGCACAGCACGGACCTTCTCCGGATCCATGCAAAAACCAGAAACAGAGAGGAGAAAACCCAGAAATTGAATCTCCGATACCATAAAAAGAAATTTCTCCAGCTTGGCATACAGTTTATTCTCCCGCAGTATCTGCAGGACCTGAAAAAGATGATCCTGATGGGTCTGAACATCAGGGGAAAAAAACTAAATATCATCAAGATACACCAATACAAATTTCCCCATTAAATGATAGAAAATACTATTAACAAAATGCTGAAAGACGGCCGGAGCATTCATCAGGCCGAAAGGCATAACGAGATTCTCGAAATGCCCATTAGGGGTATTAAAGGCCGTTTTCCATTCATCCCCCTCTCTGACCCTGACCAGGTTGTATGCGCCTCTCAGATCCAATTTGGAAAACACCTTGGCCCCAACAATTTGGTTGAAGAGGTCCGGGATCAGAGGAAGGGGATAGGGATCGCGAATCGTGATACGGTTCAGCTCCCTAAAATCTAAACAAGGTCTCAGAGAGCCATCTTTTTTTTTAACAAAAAAAAAAACCCGTGGCAACAGGTGACTTTGAGGGACGAATATGCCCCTTCTCGAGACTCTCGGAGATATAGGTTCGCATTGCGAGTCTTTCCGGTTGTGAGAGATTGTAGAGGCGTGCTTTTGGCAGCTTGGCGCCGGGAATGAGGTTAATGGGACAGTCAAACTCCCGGTGAGGAGGTAGCTCCTGAACACCGCTCTCGGAAAACACATCCGAGAAATCTGAGAGACATGATGGCACAGTTTTAGTAGACACCTCTGCAACAGTCGCTGTGAGACAATTCTCTCTACAAAAGTCACTCCACTCATTTATTTGCCTTCCTTGCCAATCAATAGTGGGGTTATGTCTAGTGAGCCAGGGTAGCCCCAAAACTAGAGGAGAAGGCAATCCGTTAAGGACAAAACAAGATATCTCCTCCACATGAGTGTCACCTACAGCTAGTCGGATATTGTGAACAATGCCTTTCAGAGATCTCTGCGAGAGTGGAGCAGAGTCGATAGCAAAAACAGGTTTATCCTTTTCTAATGTACAAACCTGAAAACCATGCAAGGCTACAAATTGAATGTCAATAAGATTGACGGCCGCTCCACTATCGACAAAAATCTCACAAGGTATGACTTTGCTCTCTAGCGCCACCCTGGCAGACAGGAGAAAACGGGAACTGCAGGTCAGAGGAATAGCATCAATTCCCACATCAAGTTTGCCCAAAGTAGCAGATGAAGCAGAACTTGATGATCTACCTCTTGAGGTTTTTCTCTTATTATCGCTCTTAGTACAGTTCAGGAATCTCCTAGACGGACAAACATTTGCCAAATGACCTATGCCCCCACAACAAAAACACACCATATTCTGAGGACTAAATCCTCTTTTATCAGGGGCAAGTTGGCCTAGCTGCATGGGCTCCTCCTCAGAGGGGAGCGAGACAGGATGAGACCCCTGCATACTGAATGAGTCCGCACCATTGCCCCTAGACTGACAATGGCTGGACGGAGAGGTCTTGTTTTTTTCCCTTAGACGCCTGTCAAGGCGTACCGCCAATGACATGGCAGACTCTAAGGACGTTGGTCTCTCATGGAAAGCAAAGGCATCTTTCAAACCCTCTGAGAGACCATGACAGAACTGACTTCGGAGTGCAGCATCATTCCAGCCTGAATCAGCTGCCCATCTCCGAAATTCGGAACAATAAAGCTCCGCAGACAGTTTGTTCTGGCATAAAACACGTAAGTTCGATTCTGCCAGAGCAACACGATCCGGGTCATCATATATCTGCCCCAGGGCCACAAAAAATCTTTCCACGGATCGAAGGGAGGGATCCCCTGATGACAGCGAAAAAGCCCAAGTCTGAGCATTACCCCTGAGCAGGGAGATGACAATCCTCACCCTCTGTTCCTCATTACCAGAGGAGTGGGGACACAAAAAAAAATGGAGTTTACATGCCTCTCTGAAGCGAACAAAATTCTCACTGCCCCCGGAGAACGTTTCCGGAAGTGAGACCTTTGGCTCGCAACAGACTCCATGAGCCGGAGCAGAGCCCAATGTTTGTAGCTGAGTCACAGATTGACGGAGATCCGCTACTTCCAAAGAAAGACCCTGCATGCGGTCAACCAAGCCAGAAAGTGGATCCATGTCAACAAGGACGGTTTTGGTGGATTATAATGTCACGGCTGTTAAAGGGTAACCAGAGCATACACAGTAAGAAGAGCTACTGACCGGACCCAAACTAGGGAAGAGAAAGGGTGACCCCTGTCAGACCCTCAACACTCTCCCTATGCTGCTAAAGCACATGCCCGGATCCAAATGGTGGAACAAGGCATGCCCGCGTACCTTAGACTGATGAGCCCTGTAACCCCTACAATAGTGGAAGGGGCACGGCCACCGATGCCCTGCTCAGAATATGGAGGGAACCGTGGCCACCTCAGATCCAGTCAGGAAATCACCAGGTACACAACAAAGTCTGCACACTTAGCTGATGGAGCTGCAGCCGCAGAGAAGACGGATCCAAGGGCCGCTGGCAATATCCGGAGTGCTTGCAGCAGCAGAACACAGGTCCAGAGAACTAGTAGCTTAAGAAGTGAAGATACTCAAGGCAGAGCTACAACTGAAAAGAGAAATATAATCCACGCCCTGCAATAGGAGGAGGGGTGATTTAAAGGCAGGGAAATCAAACGCAGGAGAGACAGCTGGGAGTAAAGACCTCATCACAGGGGCGGAGAAACAGAACAGTGAGAACACCTCCAAACTCTAAGTGACATCATCACAGGGGTGGAGACACAGAGCTGTGAGAACGTCTCAAAGCTCTGGTAGTGACAGATGGTTTATCTGCTCCATTAGTGCCGCCACCACATCTGTTACTGGAGCCTGCGTGGCTTGACTGGCCCCAGCTGGCCTTACATTGACAGTTTTTGACTGGCAGGCCTGAGGTTCAAAGGAGGCCGCTGGCCCCGTGGGCGGGTGTTGGCCTAAAATACTGATGGCCAGCTCCTTAAAGTCTAAAAACGCACAATTGGGGTGCTGGGCTGACAGCATCCTTAGCTGGCCCCTTAAATGCTCAGTGTTTACACCCGCAAGGAACTACTCTCTTAGAGTCCGGTCCTGGTCCTTAGCCTCCCGGGGGTCCACTTGGACCACAGCCCTCAGAGTCTCTTGCAGGGACAAAGCAAAATCACGGAGTGACTCACCCGGCTGTTGTTTCCTGCTGAAGAATCGCATCTTAACCATTCTTGCCTCAAACGTGGTGCTGAGGAGATCAAACATTTGTTCTAGGCTACTCTTTTCAGAATGGGGCCATGACATGACTTCCCTGCGGGCAGTCCCTTCTAACTGGGCTAAGAGGATCTCCATTTGTTGCTCAGCAGAGATGGGGTACAGCCGGAATAGGGCCAGGATCTGGTCCCTAAAGTCTTTCAATTTATGTGCTTCCCCGGAATATCGTGGGAACAAGGGGGCCCCAAAATAATATGGCATGGTCAGTGGCATCAGGCTTGAGGCTGCCGCAGCGGCGGGCGCCCTATTTTCAGCTGCGTGCACTTCAGAAGGCACATTGGGGGCCACCTGCCCCGCTTCTTCAGGTGTGGACATAGCGTTGCTAAGGGGGCTATGGGTTGAGTATGGCCCTTTAAGGAGCAACACATCAGGTCAGATCTAAGTTGGACGTAATTCCCCCCCCCCCCACCGGGTTCAGTCTCTTATTACTTTGCAAGAATCGGAAACTCCCCGGTGCGAAGATATAAAGGGATCGGTGAATACGAAAATTTTTACTTACTCCGGCAATGCTCAGTCCAAATCTCGCAAGGTGTGAGGTTATGCCGTGCGAGAGTCTCACTCGCAGCGTCAGAAGATAGCGCACGGCCTCTTGGAGCTCCGAGATTCAAGGTAGGCGGTATCGCCTTTTACAGACAGGGCGGTGTCTTTCCTTCTTGCAGGCTGGGCGGTACCTTCTCTTTGTCTTTTTCACGCCAAACAGACACAACGAGGCGCACAAGTAATTCCGTCCACTTAGGCGGCCATCTTTGATTAGAACGCTGTCTATTCACTGACAGCAAGCGGTGACTTAGAAGCGGTAAAACAGTCCATGCAATACAGTTTTTCACACCGCGATTATTAGAGTTCTTTTGGCCCAATAATTTCAAATAAACAGATGGGGCCTTTTCACTTTATGGGCAATAACGGCACACAGTTTATATTCCACAATGGCGCAGGAATGATCCGTAAATCCTGTTCGTGATGCCAAAATATGCAGTACGCCGCCCTGCAGGGTATTGTGATAGTGAGGTCACGGTACTTAGGCAAACGAGGGTTGCTCTTGGTTACTCACAGTTTATGGGGAGACCCCGGGCAGGCGTAGAGCAGTGATGGAGAGGCTGGCACATGAGTCCTCTGGGGCACTCTCAATGTATAGGGACCAGGCCAGATGTTGGGTGAGGTGCCCTGGATGTTGCAGATGTTTAATGTGCCGGGGCCAAGGTCCCTTTAAGATTCGTGACGCCAGTGCCTGTAACGGTGGCACACCGATTTATAGTAGTAATAAGTGAGGAACATGTTGTTGTTGTGAACCAGAACTTCCTTTACTGGAAACAGTTAACTTTATACAATCTTTTGTAAAGTTCCATAAGATAGCAGCAGATATAAGCAGGCTTTCAAAACAATGGCAGGTACAATGTTCTTTGCAAGATACTCAGAGGGTGAAAACAACACTTACAGACCAGGCTGCACTTTTCCTCAGAAATCCTGTGCACTATTCCTCAGAACTCCTGGCTGTCTCAGTCCCAAGGCCCGTATGCCCTAATACTGGCTTTATCCTTGGTAGAAAACTTCCTCAGGTATATATCCCTGCTTTGGGTAAATAATCCTTCTGCCCTTCAGCTCCTCTCGGGTTGGCTGTAATACTGGCTCTGCTCTGCTTTGTTTTGGGAACTTGGTTTCTCAGGAGGTAACTCTTCCCCTGGTGACAATCTTCTGAGCTAACTCTGGCTCAGGAACCTCAGGCAGGCTAGACTGCACTCACTAGCCTCCTGGACTACACTACTCTTTCCTGTCTGGGCCTAACTATATATATTAGGGCTTCCCTAACTCCCTCTACTGTCTAGCAGGAAAAACTACACCCTAACAGGCCTGTTACACAGATACACATAAAACATCATAACAGGTGCAATGGTCATATTAACCCTTGTGTAGTGCCCACATTTACCCATTGGGACACTACATATATACTCAGCTTTATATATTAGATAAAGGCCGCCGCCGGCTGTTTCTCGGAACTGCCTGCTCCCAGTGACCGCATTTGTTTCAGACTGGCTCGCGCACAGGCACAGGTAAGGACTTACCTGTGCATCGCCAGACTTGTGAGTTAAGATGGCAGCCTGCATGTGTTCGCTGGCGAACACTGCGAACTGACCATCACTGAATATATACACTGCCTGTCCTTAAAAAAAAAGTCGCCACCTGGATTTAACTAAGGAAATAGTTATAAGCCTCCTATTGGATAATTACTGCATGGGCGATTATCTTTCAGCTGGCAATATGTTATTTAACCCCCACTGGTGCAATAAGTTGCTTCTCATTTCTTAAACAACCATGTCAAAAGGCACATCTCATGGTCGTGGAAAAGATGTTAGTCTGTTTGAGAAGGGTCAAATTATTGGCATGCATCAAGCAGAGTAAACATCTAAGGAGATTGCAGAAACTACTAAAATTGTGTTAAGAACTGTCCAACGCATTATTAAAAACTGGAAAGATAGTGGGGACCCATCGTATTCGAAGAAGAAATGTGGCGGGGAAAAAATCCTAAATGATCGTGATCGGCGATCACTTAAACGTTTGGTGAAATCAAATCGAAGAAAAACAACAGTATAACTCAGGGCTATGTTTAATAGTGAAAGTAAGAGCATTTCCACACACACAATGCAAAGGGAACTCAAGGGATTGGCACTGAACAGCTGTGTAGCCTTAAGAAAACCATTAATCAGTGAGGCAAACCAGAAAAAAAAAGACTTCAATTTGCTAGGGAGCATAAAGATTGGACTTTGGAGCAATAGAAGAAGGTCATGTGGTCTGATGAGTCCAGATTTACCCTGTTCCAGAGTGATGGGCGCATCAGGGTAAGAAGAGAGGCAGATGAAGTGATGCACCCATCATGCCTAGTGTCTACTGTACAAGCCTGTGGGGGCAGTGCTATGATCTGGGCTTGCTGCAGTTGGTCAGGTCTAGGTTCAGCAACAGTATGTGCTCCAAGTATGTGCTCAGCTGACTACCTGAACATACTGAATGACCAGGTTATTCCATCAATGGATTTTTTCTTCCCTGATGGCACGGGCATATTCCAAGATGACAATGCCAGGATTCATCTGGCTCAAATTGTGAAAGAGTGGCTCAGGGAGCCTGAGACATCATTTTCACACATGGATTGGCCACCACAGAGTCCAGACCTTAACCCCATTGAGAATCTTTGGGATGTGCTGGAGAAGGCTTTGCGCAGCAGTCAGACTCTACCATCATCAATGCAAGATCTTGGTGAAACATTAATGCAACACTGGATGGAAATAAATCTTGTGACATTGCAGAAGCTTATCAAAACAATGCCACAGCGAATGCGTGCTGTAATCAAAGCTAAAGGTGGTCCAACGTAAAATTAGGGTGTGTGACTTTTTTTTTGCGTAGCGACTTTTTTTTTTGGACAGGCAGTGTATATATACACACTAGCTGAAGGACCCGGCTTTGCAAGGGTATATTTAATCTATTTCATTTAAAGGGCTTCTGTCACTCCACTAAACTCATTATTATTTTTTTTTGTCTCCTTAAAATCCTTATGCTGCGATTTCTCAATATATATGGCTATTACTCCGTTTGGTTCAGTAGTTATATAAAAAAAACTGACTTTTATAATATGCAAATTACCTCTCTAGCAGCAGGTAGGGCGGCTACCTGCTGCTAGCAGCCGCATCCTCCATTCATAATGACGCCCCCTCCTCATGTTGATTGACAGGGCCAGTGGACGCGCTCGTTCTCTGACTGGCCCTGTCTGCGTTTTAAATCTCGCACCGGTCTTCAGTTGGTGCAGGCGCACTCAGTGGAGGACGCTCGCTCGGCCGCTCCATCCTCATTGCGCCTGCAGCGGGTGTACATGTGACTATATACAGGGTGGGCCATTTATAAGGATACACCTTAATAAAATGGGAATGGTTGGTGATATTAACTTCCTGTTTGTGGCACATTAGTATATGTGAGGGGGGAAACTTTTCAAGATGGGTGGTGACCATGGCGGACATTTTGAAGTTGGCTATTTTAAATCCAAATTTTGTTATTTCAAAAGGAAGAGGGTCATGTGACACATCAAACTTATTGGGAATTTCACAAGAAAAACAATGGTGTGCTTGGTTTTAACGTAACTTTATTCTTTCATTAATTATTTACAAGTTTCTGACCACTTATAAAATGTGTTCAATGTGCTGCCCATTGTGTTGGATTGTCAATGCAACCCTCTTCTCCCACTCTTCACACACTGATAGCAACACCGCAGGAGAAATGCTATCACAGGCTTCCAGTATCCGTAGTTTAAGGTGCTGCACATCTCGTATCTTCACAGCATAGACAATTGCCTTCAGATGACCCCAAAGATAAAAGTCTAAGGGGGTCAGATCGGGAGACCTTGGGGGCCATTCAACTGGCCCACGACAACCAATCCACTTTCCAGGAAATTTTTCATCTAGGAATGCTCGGACCTGTATATATATCGACAGTATCCCTATAACAGTTATATCTACAGTACCCCGCCCCCTTAACAGTGATCTCCACAGCCCCCCACCACTTAACACTGACCCCCCCCCCCCCACAGTGCCCCATCTCTTTAAAATGGGACCTCCACAGCAGGCCACCCCCTTAACTTTGACCTTCATAGCAGCCTACCCATTTAACAGTGAGTTCCACAGCACCCCACCACCTTGACAGTGACCTCTAAAAGGGCCCACCCCCTTAACAGTGACCTCTGCAGCAACTGCCCTTTAACAGTGGCTTCCACAGTACCCCGCTACCTTAACCCCTTAGGGACGCATGACGTACCGGTACGGCATGTTTCCCGAGTCCTTAAGGACCCATGACATACCGGTACGTCATGGGTTTAAATCGCGATTGCTGCGCGGCAGGGGTTAATCAGAACAGGATGCCGGCTTAAATCATTAAGCCGGCATCCTGTCACAACGCCGGGGGGGGGGGTCATTTGACCCCCCGTATCGGCGATCGCAGAAAACCGCAGGTCAATCCGATGAACCGGAAAAAGACTGTGATCGGTGGTGTGATTACCAATCACAGTCCGTGCATTTGGGAGAGGCGGTGCTGGCCCTGGTGCTGAATGCTGCTGTCCAGGGTGCTAATTGTTGGAGGGAGAGAGGCGCGAGATTCAAACTTCCAGCGCTCCTCTCTCCCCTCCTCTTCCTGTTCAGCACCCGCACCCTGCAGCACCGTTCTGCACCAGCTCCTGGGATCCCTCCATCGGCACCCATCACCCTCCTGCACCCATCACCCTCCAGGTAGGTTAGGGTCAGTGAGGGAGAGACACCGTTAGGCAGGGATAGAAGGGAAAGTTAGTTAGGAAAAAAAATTACTTTTATCTAAACTTTTTTTTTCTTCAGCTTTGAGACCCCCCCTGCCACTTGTTTCTACTCTAGGGGTGCAGCAGGGGGCTTGAAAGGGTACATGGTGTAAATAAACTTTCCAGCAAAATCTGCCTTCCAAAAACCATATGGCGTTCCCCTTCTTCTATGTCCTGCCGTTTAGCCAAATAGTAGTTTACGGCCACATATGGGGTGTTTCTGCAAACTACAGAATCAGGGCAAACCATATTGAGTTTTGTTTGGCTGTTAACCCATTTTTTTCCAGTAATATAGTAAGGGTTAAAATGGAAAATTTTCCAAAAAGTAGAAATTCCTAAATTGTTTCTCCATCTGCCATTAACTCTTGTGGAACACCTAAATGGTTAACAAGTTTGGAAACCACGTTTTGAATACCTTGAGGGGTGTACTTTCTTAGATGGAGTCACTTTTTTGGAATTTCTATTCTAGGGGTGCGACGGGGGGCTTGAAATAGGACATGGTATAAACAAAACCAGTCCTGCAAAATCTGCCTTCCAAAACCCATATGGCGTTCCCCTCCTTCTATGTCCTCCCGTTTGGCCAAACAGTAGTTTACGACCACATATGGGGTGTTTTTGCTAACTACAGAATCAGGGCAACCCATATTGAGTTTTGTTTGGCAGTTAACCCTTACTTTTTTACTGGAAAAAATGGGTTAAAATTGAAAATTTTCAAAAAAATAGAAATTCCAAAATTGTTTCTCCATCTGCCATTAACTCTTGTGGAACACCTAAATGGTTAACAAGTTTGTAAACCCAGTTTTGAATACCTTGAGGGGTGTACTTTCTTAGATGGAGTCACTTTTTTGGAATTTCTATTCTGGGAGTGCAATGGGGGGCTTGAAATGGGACATGGTATAAACAAAACCAGTCCTGCAAAATCTGCCTTCCAAAACCCATATGGCGTTCCCCTCCTATGTCCTCCCGTTTGGCCAAACAGTAGTTTACAACCACATATGTATGCAAACTACAGAATCAGGGCAACCCATATTGAGCTTTGTTTGACAGTTAACCCTTACTTTATTCCTGGGAAAAATTTATTATATTGGAAAATTTTCCAAAAAAGCGAAATTCTTAAATTTTATGTCCATTTGCCATGAAGTCTTGTGGAAGACCTAAAGGGTTAACAAAGTTTGTAAAATCTGTTTTGAATACCTTGAGGGGTGTAGTTTCTAAAATGGGGTAATTTTTGGATGGTTTCTATTACATAGGTTTTACAAAGTGACTTCAGACCTGAACTGATCCATAAAAAGTGGGATTTGGAAAATTTCAGAAAATGTTTGAAATTTGCTTCTAAACTTCTAAGCTATGTAACATCCCCAAAAAATAAAATATCATTCCCAAAATGATACAAACATGAAGTAGACATATGGGGAATGTAAAGTCATCACAATTTTGGGGGGTATTACTATGTATTACAGAAGTAGAGAAACTGAAACTTTGAAATTTTAATATTTTTAAAAATTTGGGGTAAATTTGGTATTTTTTTATGCAAAAAATTTACTTTTTTGACCCAATTTAAGCAGTGTCATGAAGTACAATATGTGACGAAAAAGCAGTCTCAGAACGGCCTGGGTTAGTAAAAGCGTTTTAAAGTTATCAGCACTTAAAGTGACACTGGTCAGATTTGCAAAAAATGGCCAAGTCCTTAAGGTGAAATAGGGCTGAGTCCTTAAGGGGTTAACAGTGACCTTCACTGTAAACTGCTTCCTTAACAGTGTTCTCTCGGTACCCCGCTGCTTTAACAGTGACCTCACAGTACCCCCCTGCCCCTTTAATAGTGGCCTCCACAGTCCCCTCCTCCCTTAACAGTGACCTCCACAGCAGCCTGCCCCTTAATAGTAACATCCACAGTGCTCTCCCCTTTAACAGTTACCTCCACAGCGGCATGCCCCTTGATATTAACATCCACAGCGCTCTCCCCTTTAACAGTGACCCCCACAGCGACCTCCACAGGACCCTGTCCCCTTAACAGTGACCTCCACAGAGCTCCATTCCCTTAAAATGCAACCTCCTCAACACCCGCCCTCTTAACAGTGACGTCTACAGCACCCCGGCCCTTAACACTGACCTCCATAGCACACCGTCCCCTTAACTGTGACCTTCACCATTCCATGCCCCCTTAGCAGTGACCTCCACAGCACCCGCTTCTTTAACAGTAAACTCCACAGCATCCTGCTCCCTTAACAGTGACCTCCACAGTGGTCCGCCCCTTATTAGTGACCTCCACAGTATCCCGTCTCCTTAACAGTGATTTCCACAACATCCCGCCCTCTTAACAGTGGCCTATACAGCAATCTCCCCTTTAACACTAACCTCCATAGCGGACCATCCCCTTAACTGTGACCTCCACAGCAGCCTGCCCCTTGGGTGGCGATAGGTCCTTTTGAACAGCTCACTCTCATACAGCAGCACAGTACTGTCTGAGCGTGAGCTACAGAGAGAAGTTCACCCTCCCTCCCACCCCTGCAGCTGACAGAAGTTGATTTTTACCTTCATTTTTTCAATCCCCGTCGGCTACAGAGTGGGAGAGGTGTGGCCTAACTGAGTTGGGGGCGTGGCTTAGCATGCCATGGGCGGGGGTTTTTAGTCTGTCTTTTGAGGGTGGCCTAAATGGCCACCCTACCTTCCCCCTTAACTCTGACCTCCACAGCACTCCGCTCCCATAACAGTGTCATCCACAGCGCCCTGCCCCTATAAAGCTGACCTACAGCAGTGAAGAAAAATGGCTCGGTTGTTGTGGAAACCTGGTTTAAAACTGTGTGTATGTGGAGAATAAGGGCCTGCAAGCTTCTATTGGCTGATAAGGGACATGTGACCTGGCTTCTATTGGCTAATGCATTTTTTTGGGAATATCTCAGGAATGGTACGTGCTAGAGAGGTTAGACCCGGTCTAAAACCTTCCAGGACACCTGATGTACCTGTGTGCCAATTTTTGTGATTCTAAATACGACGGTGCGGATTCCTTTATATATATATACCTATATATATTATGCACTTCTCACAAAAAGTTAAGGATATTTGACTTTTGGGAGAAAAGTATGGAAAACTTAAAAAGTTCATGCTACAGTGATATTATATAATGAAACTAGCGCATTTAAGTATAAGCAGCAATGGTAATTTCCTCATTTCAGACAATTTATTGAAACAAGTAGATAAATAAATTGAAGGAAAGGACGGCTCACCTCTGGTTCAAGATGGCAAGGTGCACCAATCAGATGTCGTACCCCAACCACCAAGAAAACAATTGTAATATAGAAAAGAATGGGCACTCTTATATCTGGACCACAAAGTTAGTCAAGCGATATTAATTTATTATAAGCAATATATAAGCAATAAACGCCATACATAAAATTAATAAATGATAAAAACTAATAACTAATAAAAACTAATAAATGATAAAAAATTTATTGAAACAAAACTTAACAGTGGTAGGTATACCCCGCATAGAATGTCAATGTCATAATAACTTGTCATGTGGCCTTGAGCATCAATTACAGCTTGACAACGATGTCTCATGCTGTTTACAAGTCGACTTCTTGTCTGCTGAGGCATGGCATCCCACTCTTCTTGAAGGGTGGCCCACAGGTCATTGAGGTTCTGGGGTACAGAGTTAATTCCTCTACATTATGACTCAGCTGATCCCATAGGTTTTTAATAGGATTCAGGTCTGGAGAAAGTGCAGGCCACTCCATTTGAGGTCCCCCAGTCTCCAGCAGTCGTTCCCTAATGATGCCCATAGAAACCAATCAGATTACACCTTTCATTTTCCAAAGGAGCTGTCCAAAATGAAAGGTGGAATCTGTTTGGTTGCTATGGGCAACTAAGCAGTTCTACTTTACACCAGTTTGATAAATAACCCCCTAAAACACGCCAGAGATGTTAGCTGAAGAGCTTTATATGAGGAGCCCTTTTTTGGTGCCAAATGCATAGAATAAGGCTGTGATGAGGATTAGATGTCATCTTGAACAAATTACGGCATAATAAAAATATAAAACCTGATGTCTCTCCGATGTAATAATGTGCATATGTGCTGTCCTGACTTGAAAGCGTACCATTTTATTAGGATTTTTGTAAAAAAAAAATCTTATGTATTTAATTTTAGTTTCATTTAACATGTACAAACTGAAATGAATGGTGTGATATTAAACAGGCAGGACGTGCTCAAACCCACATGCAGTTGTGCATATATACAGGTCCTTCTCAAAAAAATTTGCATATTGTGATAAAGTTCATTATTTTCTGTAATGTACTGATAAACATTAGACTTTCATATATTTTAGATTCATTACACACCAACTGAAGTAGTTCAAGCCTTTTATTGTTTTAATATTGATGATTTTGGCATACAGCTCATGAAAACCCCAAATTCCTATCAAAAAAAATTAGCATATCATGAAAAGGTTCTCTAAACGAGCTATTAACCTAATCATCTGAATCAACTAATTAACTCTAAACACCTGCAAAAGATTCCTGAGGCTTTTAAAAACTCCCAGCCTGGTTCATTACTCAAAACCGCAATCATGGGTAAGACTGCCGACCTGACTGCTGTCCAGAAGGCCATCATTGACACCCTCAAGCAAGAGGGTAAGACACAGAAAGACATTTCTGAACGAATAGGCTGTTCCCAGAGTGCTGTATCAAGGCACCTCAGTGGGAAGTCTGTGGGAAGGAAAAAGTGTGGCAGAAAACGCTGCACAACGAGAAGAGGTGACCGGACCCTGAGGAAGATTGTGGAGAAGGACCGATTCCAGACCTTGGGGGACCTGCGGAAGCAGTGGACTGAGTCTGGAGTAGAAACATCCAGAGCCACCGTGTACAGGGGTGTGCAGGAAATGGGCTACAGGTGCCGCATTCCCCAGGTCAAGCCACTTTTGAACCAGAAACAGCGGCAGAAGCGCCTGACCTGGGCTACAGAGAAGCAGCACTGGACTGTTGCATGTCATTCGGAAATCAAGGTGCCAGAGTCTGGAGGAAGACTGGGGAGAGGGAAATGCCAAAATGCCTGAAGTCCAGTGTCAAGTACCCACAGTCAGTGATGGTCTGGGGTGCCATGTCAGCTGCTGGTGTTGGTCCACTATGTTTTATCAAGGGCAGGGTCAATGCAGCTAGCTATCAGGAGATTTTGGAGCACTTCATGCTTCCATCTGCTGAAAAGCTTTATGGAGATGAAGATTTCATTTTTCAGCACGACCTGGCACCTGCTCACAGTGCCAAAACCACTGGTAAATGGTTTACTGACCATGGTATTACTGTGCTCAATTGGCCTGCCAACTCTCCTGACCTGAACCCCATAGAGAATCTGTGGGATATTGGGAAGAGAAAGTTGAGAGACGCAAGACCCAACACTCTGGATGAGCTTAAGGCAGCTATCGAAGCATCCTGGGCCTCCATAACACCTCAGCAGTGCCACAGGCTGATTGCCTCCATGCCACGCCGCATTGAAGCAGTCATTTCTGCAAAAGGATTCCCGACCAAGTATTGAGTGCATAACTGAACATAATTATTTGAAGGTTGACTTTTTTTGTATTAAAAACACTTTTCTTTTATTGGTCGGATGAAATGTGCAAATTTTTGGACATAGGAAATTTGGGTTTTCATGAGCTGTATGCCAAAATCATCAATATTAAAACAATAAAATGCTTGAACTACTTCAGTTGGTGTGTAATGAATCTAAAATATACGAAAGTCTAATGTTTATCAGTACATTACAGAAAATAATGAACTTTATCACAATATGCACATTTTTTGAGAAGGACCTGTATACAGGGGAGCAAATCCTGCACTTGTGGCCCGTTGCTAATGATGATCCCCAGCAAAAATGCATACAGTGGAGGATGCCCGCAGCGAACCACAAGTACCACAATAGACATCCTACACAAGATAGCAATTATGTGGATGTGATAATCAATATAACAATACTGTATAACAAAATAATAGCAAAGACAGGTGCACTCTGCAGTCTTACTAAACCCTCAAACTGATTTTAAAATTGAGAGATTAGCCAACATGTCCTACGGTGTAGGACATGTCTGAGCCCAAGCACTATCAATGGTGTTCCAGACGGATCTGTCTTGGTTACGTTAAAGATAATACAAATAGATCCGTTCTGAACGGATGCAGACGGTTGTATTATCTCAAAGGATCCGTCCATGACGGATCCACACAAAACGAGAGTGTGAAAGTAGCCTAGTACAGAAGGCACCTGCCGGCAGTAAATGGGATTGGCAATGAAGTCAAACTCAGTCAGTCAGATGCCACTCTCAATAGTGACCGCGGCATCTGTGAGGTTACACAGATGGAGGGGGCTCCCTTTGTCCTCTGATCAGAGCATTCAACGTAGAAATCATGGTGTTCTGATTAGTTGTGATGATAGCCTGAGGCCTTGTGAAGATTCACAGGCCTGTCATGGCTAACTGCCTGAAAAGCTGTGCCTGAGGAACAGCTTCTCATGCAGGCTGGCAGAATCCCATAGACTGCAATAGTATTCCATTGCAGTGTATGGGATATGCATAGATTGCATGTTCCAGTCTTATAAGGCGACTAAAAGATACTGTAAAAAAAAAGTTTGAAAAACCCTATAAAGATATTAAAAATTAAAATCAGCTCCCTTTCCCAATTTTACATATAAAAACAAACAAAAAATAAACATAACAGGTATTGCTGTGTTCCAAAATGCTTAAAAACTATTAAAATATAAAAAATATTTTTCCTGGGAATTCCATAATGAAAAAAAAAAAATCCAACCACAAATACTAAATATACGTGTCCCCTAAAAAAAAAAAAAAATCATGTGTGAATGGAAAATGTAATAGGTTATGGCTGTTGCACAGTGGCGTACATAGAGAAGTAAGGGCCCCCCAATGATCAAAGCAAGGATCAAACCAGGCCCCCCACACAGGACAGAAGGGTTTCCACCTAAACCCCTTTCAATGAACCTTGGGCCATTTTTTCCACTGTTTCATTTGCTAAAAGTAGTTTCTTTAGAGGGTAGAGTCCTGACCATGTTTTCACCCCGAGTAGAAGAGGAGATGATCCCAACTGGGCCCCCTCTTGTCCTGGGCCCCAGAGCAGTTGCATGGTCTGCCGCTATGGTAGTTATGCCCCTACTGTTAGAATGAAGGGAGGAAAAATGGAAATGTAAAAACAAAAATGTCGCCACATCACTTCTGAAAGCAGTCATTGGCTGCAGTGGAGCATGCGACCATGCATATGGAGTGCTGAAAGAAAAAAAAACGGGGATCGGAACATAGACACAGCAGAGACATTGTGAAAGACCAGAGCAGCGGGCAGCAGGTATGTGTGAACCTTCTGTTTAAGGAGGTGGGTTGCGGGTGCCGTCTAAAAGATCAGTATTCCTGAACAGTGATGGCCAGTTCGCAGTGTACGCCAACGAACATATGCGGGCTGTCATCTTAACTCACAAGTCTGGCGAGGCACAGGTAAGCCCTTACCTGTGCCTGTGCTGCGAGCCGGTCTGAAACAAATGCGGTCAGCGGGAGCAGGCAGTTCCGAGAACAGCCCGATGGAGGCTCCCGGCGTCTGTTCTCGGAACTGCCTGCTCCCAGTGACCGCATTTGTTTCAGACCGGTTCGCAGCACAGGTAAGCCCTTACCTGTGCCGGACTTCTGAGTTAAGATGGCAGCTTGCATGTGTTCGCGGGCGAACACTGCGAACTGGCCATCACTGTTCCTGGAAAATGGGTTAAAGGGTTAAAAAACTTCAATGGAAGCTGCCATATTGAACACCTACTCCCTACATTGTCTGCAGTGCAGTTAAATGATTTTGCTTTATCGCTGCTGTAGTAATTGGAAGCCAATGGTAATTGAAATGACGAAGGCCTGTTAGAATATATTCACAAATGGCAGATTTGATTCAGAAATTTCTCCAACTGATTACAAGTTCCATTATTCTGTATCAGACTGCTTTGGTGGCAAGCAAATGGATTTCTACAAGTCCCATTAAGATGAATTATGGATATTTCTGAACCTTACATTCTTCAGGAAAAAATAGTTTGACGGTAATCTCTCTGGACCCAACCATACATATGTGTGCTCTGCTCAGCTGAGTGTGCCTGTGCCCTGAAAGCGTAAGAAAGTCGCTACCAGACACGGGGGAGAGTTGAGTTTTTCCTATGAATTGGATAGTCTGAGGGTTTGGCCGACATTTATGTAATGTGTATGGACAGCTAAAGAGTACAGTCCTCTCCCCCAGTGAACAGGCAGTGGCATTTCAGCTGATTTGAGCAGATTTGTATGTTGCATTATCTAGGCTTCCAGCAGTGCAATAGGGTTGATGTGTCTCAGTCTGTACAGTAAAGCTGACACGGAGCTGCAAAAAGTGCTGAAAAACATAAAAAGTAAAAAACAATGTAAAAAGAATTGTCATGATAGAAACCAAATTTAAATATGTCAGTTTTGGACAGTACATTTTAATGAACAGAAAATTTCTGCAAAAGCGGTAAACTTTCAAGAAAGCACGCAATAAAAGGGAATGCACACAGATCTTTGGGTATGCCATGTTCTCAGTTGAACTTACATTCCGATTATATTTGAGACTGAAATGAACATTTAAAGGGAACCTGTCACCAGTTTTTGGCTCCATTCACACGTCCGCAATTTCGTTCCGCAATTTGCGGAACGGAATTGCGGACCCATTCATTCCCATGGGGCAGCACGATGTGCTGCCCGGACACGGAGTTGCAGACCCGCACTTCCGGGTCCGCAATTCCGCTCCCGAAAAAAATAGAACATGTCCTATTCTTGTCCGCAATTGCGGACAAGAATAGGCATATTCTATAGTGCCGGCAATGTGCGGTCCGCAAAATGCGGAACACACATTGCCGCTGTTCGTGTTTTGCGGATCCGCGGCTCCGTGGATCCACAAAACACGTTGCGGACGTGTGAATGGAGCCTTATGGTGTCCTAACTAAGGGCAGCAAAAATAAGTGACTGATTCTCTTAGCAAAATGCTGGGTCACTTTCTTTAACCACCTCCGGACCGCCTAACGCAGATGTGCGGTCCGGAGGTGGCGGCCCTGCGCAGAGTCACGCATATACGCGTCATCTCGCGAGGGCCGGGATTTCCTGTGAACGCGCGCACACAGGCGCGCGCGCTCACAGGAACGGAAGGTAAGCGAGTGGATCTCCAGCCTGCCAGCGGCGATCGCTCGCTGGCAGGCTGGAGATCCGAATTTTTTAACCCCTAACAGGTATATTAGACGCTGTTTTCATAACAGCGTCTAATATACCTCCTACCTGGTCCTCTGGTGGTCCCTTTTGTTAGGATCGACCACCAGAGGACTCAGGTAGGTCAGTACAGTCGCACCAAACACCACACTACACCCCCCCCATCACTTATTAACCCCTTATAAACCCCTGATCACCCATGATCACCCCATATAAACTCCCTGATCACCCCCCTGTCATTGATCACCGCCCAGTCATTGATCACCCCCCTGTCAGGCTCCGTTCAGACGTCCGTATGATTTTTACGGATCCACGGATACATGGATCGGATCCGCAAAAAGCATACGGACGTCTGAATGGAGCCTTACAGGGGGGTGATCAATGACAGGCGGGTGATCACCCATATACACTCCCTGATCACCCCCTGTCATTGATCACCCCCTGTCATTGATCACCCCCCTGTAAGGCTCCATTCAGACGTCCGCATGATTTTTACGGATCCATGGATACATGGATCGGATCCGCAAAACACATGCGGACGTCTGAATGGAGCCTTACAGGGGGTGATCAATGACAGGCGGGTGATCACCCATATACACTCCCTGATCACCCCCCTGTCATTGATAACCCCCCTGTAAGGCTCCATTCAGACGTCCGCATGTGTTTTGTGGATCCGATCCATGTATCCATGGATCCGTAAAAATCATGCGGATGTCTGAATGGAGCCTTACAGGGGGGTGATCAATGACAGGCGGGTGATCACCCATATACACTCCCTGATCACCCCCTGTCATTGATCACCCCCCTGTCATTGATCACCCCCCTGTAAGGCTCCATTCAGACGTCCGCATGATTTTTACGGATCCATGGATACATGGATCGGATCCGCAAAACACATGCGGACGTCTGAATGGAGCCTTACAGGGGGTGATCAATGACAGGCGGGTGATCACCCATATACACTCCCTGATCACCCACCTGTCATTGATCACCCCCCTGTCATTGATCACCCCCCTGTAAGGCTCCATTCAGACGTCCGCATGTGTTTTGTGGATCCGATCCATGTATCCATGGATCCGTAAAAAATCATGCGGATGTCTGAATGGAGCCTTACAGGGGGGTGATCATTGACAGGGGGGTGATCACCCTGATCACCCCCTGTCATTGATAACCCCCCTGTAAGGCTCCATTCAGACGTCCGCATGTGTTTTGTGGATCCGATCCATGTATCCATGGATCCGTAAAAAATCATGCGGATGTCTGAATGTAACCTTACAGGGGGGGTGATCATTGACAGGGGGGTGATCACCCTGATCACCCCCTGTCATTGATAACCCCCCTGTAAGGCTCCATTCAGACGTCCGCATGTGTTTTGTGGATCCGATCCATGTATCCATGGATCCGTAAAAATCATGCGGATGTCTGAATGGAGCCTTACAGGGGGGGTGATCAGTGACAGGGGGGTGATCACCCTGATCACCCTGATCACCCCCTGTCATTGATAACCCCCCTGTAAGGCTCCATTCAGACGTCCGCATGTGTTTTGTGGATCCGATCCATGTATCCATGGATCCGTAAAAAATCATGCGGATGTCTGAATGGAGCCTTACAGGGGGGGGTGATCAGTGACAGGGGGGTGATCACCCTGATCACCCCCTGTCATTGATAACCTCCCTGTAAGGCTCCATTCAGACGTCCGCATGTGTTTTGTGGATCCGATCCATGTATCCATGGATCCGTAAAAAATCATGCGGATGTCTGAATGGATCCTTACAGGGGGGTGATCAGTGACAGGGGGGTGATCACCCTGATCACCCCCTGTCATTGATAACCCCCCTGTAAGGCTCCATTCAGACGTCCGCATGTGTTTTGTGGATCCGATCCATGTATCCATGGATCCGTAAAAAATCATGCGGATGTCTGAATGGAACCTTACAGGGGGGGTGATCATTGACAGGGGGGTGATCACCCTGATCACCCCCTGTCATTGATAACCCCCCTGTAAGGCTCCATTCAGACGTCCGCATGTGTTTTGCGGATCCGATCCATGGATCCGTAAAAATTATACGGATGTCTGAATGGAGCCTTACAGGGGGGTGATCAATGACAGGGGGGTGATCACCCATATACACTCCCTGATCACCCCCTGTCATTGATCACCCCCCTGTCATTGATCACCCCCCTGTAAGGCTCCATTCAGACGTCCGCATGATTTTTACGGATCCATGGATACATGGATCGGATCCGCAAAACACATGCGGACGTTTGAATGGAGCCTTACAGGGGGTGATCAATGACAGGCGGGTGATCACCCATATACACTCCCTGATCACCCCCCTGTCATTGATAACCCCCCTGTAAGGCTCCATTCAGACGTCCGCATGTGTTTTGTGGATCCGATCCATGTATCCATGGATCCGTAAAAATCATGCGGAGCCTTACACCCCCCTGTCATTGATCACCCCCCTGTCATTGATCACCCCCCCCTGGTAAGGCTCCATTCAGACATTTTTTTTGGCACAAGTTAGCGGAAATTTTTTGTTTGTTTTTGTTTTTGTTTTTTCTTACTAAGTCTCATATTCTACTAACTTGTGTCAAAAAATAAAATCTCACATGGACTCGCCATACCCCTCACGGAATCCAAATGCGTAAACATTTTTAGACATTTATATTCCAGACTTCTTCTCACGCTTTAGGGCCCCTAAAAAGCCAGGGCAGTATAAATACCCCACATGTGACCCCATTTCGGAAAGAAGACACCCCAAGGTATTCCGTGAGGGGCATATTGAGTCCATGAAAGATTGAAATTTTTGTCCTAAGTTAGCGGAAAGTGAGACTTTGTGAGAAAAAAACAAAAAAAAATCAATATCCGCTAACTTATGCAAAAAAAAAAAAATTCGAGGAACTCGCCATGCCCCTCATTGAATACCTTGGGGTGTCTTCTTTCCAAAGTGGGGTCACATGTGGGGTATTTATACTGCCCTGGCTTTTTAGGGGCCCGAAAGTGTGAGAAGAAGTCTGGGATCCAAATGTCTAAAAATGCCCTCCTAAAAGGAATTTGGGCCCCTTTGCGCATCTAGGCTGCAAAAAAGTGTCACACATGTGGTATCGCCGTACTCAGGAGAAGTTGGGGAATGTGTTTTGGGGTGTCATTTTACATATACCCATGCTGGGTGAGAAAAATATCTTGGTCAAATGCCAACTTTGTATAAAAAAATGGGAAAAGTTGTCTTTTGCCAAGATATTTCTCTCACCCAGCATGGGTATATGTAAAATGACCCCCCAAAACACATTGCCCAACTTCTCCTGAGTACGGCGATACCACATGTGTGACACTTTTTTGCAGCCAAGGTGGGCAAAGGGGCACATATTCCAAAGTGCACCTTTCGGATTTCGCAGGCCATTTTTTACACATTTTGATTGCAAGGTACTTCTTACACATTTGGGCCCCTAAATTGCCAGGGCAGTATAACTACGCCACAAGTGACCCCATTTTGGAAAGAAGACACCCCAAGGTATTCCGTGAGGGGCACGGCGAGTTCCTAGAATTTTTTATTTTTTGTCACAAGTTAGCGGAAAATGATGATTTTTCATTTTTTTTCTTTTTTCCTTACAAAGTCTCATATTCCACTAACTTGCGACAAAAAATAAAAAATTCTAGGAACTCGCCATGCCCCTCACGGAATACCTTGGGGTGTCTTCTTTCCAAAATGGGGTCACTTTTGGCGTAGTTATACTGCCCTGGCAATTTAGGGGCCCAAATGTGTGAGAAGAACTTTGCAATCAAAATGTGTAAAAAATGCCCTGCAAAATCCGAAAGGTGCACTTTGGAATATGTGCCCCTTTGCCCACCTTGGCAGCAAAAAAGTGTGACACATCTGGTATCGACGTACTCAGAAGAAGTTGGGCAATGTGTTTTGGGGTGTCATTTTACATATACCCATGCTGGGTGAGAAAAATATCTTGGTCAAATGCCAACTTTGTATAAAAAAATGGGAAAAGTTGTCTTTTGCCAAGATATTTCTCTCACCCAGCATGGGTATATGTAAAATGACACCCCAAAACACATTCCCCAACTTCTCCTGAGTACGGCGATACCAGATGTGTGACACTTTTTTGATGCCAAGGTGGGCAAAGGGGCACATATTCCAAAGTGCACCTTTCGGATTTCACCGGTCATTTTTTACAGATTTTGATTGCAAAGTACTTCTCACACATATGGGCCCCTAAATTGCCAGGGCAGTATAACTACGCCACAAGTGACCCCATTTTGGAAAGAAGACACCCCAAGGTATTCCGTGAGGGGCATGGCGAGTTCCTAGAATGTTTTATTTTTTGTCGCAAGTTAGTGGAATATGAGACTTTGTAAGGAAAAAAGAGAAAAAAAAAATCATCATTTTCCGCTAACTTGTGACAAAAAATAAAAAATTCTAGGAACTCGCCATGCCCCTCACGTAATACCTTGGGGTGTCTTCTTTCCAAAATGGGGTCACTTGTGGCGTAGTTATACTGCCCTGGCAATTTAGGGGCCCAAATGTGTGAGAAGTACCTTGCAATCAAAATGTGTAAAAAATGGCCTGCAAAATCTGAAAGGTGCACTTTGGAATATGTGCCCCTTTGCCCACCTTGGCAGCAAAAAAGTGTGACACATCTGGTATCGCCGTACTCAGGAGAAGTTGGGGAATGTGTTTTGGGGTGTCATTTTACATATACCCATGCTGGATGAGAGAAATATCTTGGCAAAAGACAACTTTTCCCATTTTTTTATACAAAGTTGGCATTTGACCAAGATATTTTTCTCACCCAGCATGGGTATATGTAAAATGACACCCCAAAACACATTCCCCAACTTCTCCTGAGTACGGCGATACCAGATGTGTCACACTTTTTTGCTGCCAAGGTGGGCAAAGGGGCACATATTCCAAAGTGCACCTTTTGGATTTCACCGGTCATTTTTTACACATTTTGATTGCAAAGTTCTTCTCACACATTTGGGCCCCTAAATTGCCAGGGCAGTATAACTACGCCACAAGTGACCCCATTTTGGAAATAAGACACCCCAAGGTATTCTGTGAGGGGCACGGCGAGTTCCTAGAATTTTTTATTTTTTGTCGCAAGTTAGTGGAATATGAGACTTTGTAAGAAAAAATAAAAAAAATAAAATCATTATCATTTTCCGCTAACTTGTGACAAAAAATAAAAAGTTCTATGAACTCACTATGCCCATCAGCGAATACCTTAGGGTGTCTACTTTCCGAAATGGGGTCATTTGTGGGGGTTTTCTACTGTTTGGGCTTTGTAGAACCTCAGGAATCATGACAGGTGCTCAGAAAGTCAGAGCTGTTTCAAAAAGCGGAAATTCACATTTTTGTACCATAGTTTGTAAATGCTATAACTTTTACCCAAACCATTTTTTTTTTTTGCCCAAACATTTTTCTTTTATCAAAGACATGTAGAACAATAAATTTGGCGAAAAATTTATATATGGATGTCGTTTTTTTTGCAAAATTTTACAGCTGAAAGTGAAAAATGTCTTTTTTTTGCAAAAAAATCGTTACATTTTGATTAATAACAAAAAAAGTAAAAATGTCAGCAGCAATAAAATACCACCAAATGAAAGCTCTATTAGTGAGAAGAAAAGGAGGTAAAATTCATTTGGGTGGTAAGTTGCATGACCGAGCGATAAACGGTGAAAGGAGTGTAGTGCCGAAGTGTAAAAAGTGCTCTGGTCATGAAGGGGGTTTCACCTAGCGGGGCTGAAGTGGTTAATTGACCCAGTCAATCTGCCAACATCTTGTATTGAAAAGCTCCAGCTGATAATGATGAATCCTGAATATTCATGAGCTCCCGACTCTCCCCGCCCACCTGCTGCTGAATGACAGTTTGCTTCCATATGAATCAGCAGCAGGTGGGCGGGGGAGTGGCTATAGCTCTGAATTAAATATACGCTAGACTCAATGACATCACGCTGGACTCAAATCAGCTCATTAGCATGCAGCATCTTTGTGTGTATATTATGAGGTAACTATCACACACCAGTAAGTGAATACATCTAAGGCACTTTTTAGTAGTTAATAATTGTATATAATTAGTTAGATTATAATCAAATATCCACATGACAGGTTCCCTTTAAGATATGAAATTTTTATAGGTTTATTTACACATTGACTATGTAATAAATTATGTTGATGTTATGATGCTCTTAGAATGACGTTGTGGTCATTTCAATTATATGTTATCATTAACACTGTTCACCACCAGAAAATATCGAAACCGTGACAGCATTCAGAGATTAAGCCTCAGGTGCAGGGAAGTCGAGTGAGACCAGAAGGACTTACTGATGCAGAACAAGAGAATGTAATGTTGTTAGTAAGTGAAGATGAGCACCGAACATTTGCAGAGATTGCATTCTGAAAGACTTGGGGAATCACTGGGGTGCAAACAATCACTGTCCACTTAAGACCAAGAGCTAGATAGATAGTAGATAGATAGTAGATAGATAGATAGATAGATAGTAGATAGATAGATAGATAGTAGAAGGGTCTTCAGTTTGTTTTGTTTTTTTCATTTATTTGTTTTTATAATAGGAAATCATACCATTTTCTAATTTGCATGTATTTAAAATTGTGCATTCATACCTTTCTTATATCAGGCAGTTGACCCCTATATGCAGAAGAATGGTACAGCCCATGTATCAGTCCTAGGTAATGCATCCATTGCCTAAACTGAAACATGGCATCAGTCATGTGACTCTTTATACCCTGGCATTCTGGAAGCAGCAGTGTTACATGACATGTGCTGGGTCATTACACAGAACATATTCATGCAATAAGTCAATAGGATTAGTGGTGGAATTATGATTTTATTGTGGTTATTACAGTAACTACATTATAAGGTGCCTGTCTGCAGTCATTTGTAAAATAGCTGCCTGTCGCTAAGGTGATGTTGTCATGTAACATTAGTAACATAGTTTATATGGCCGAAAAAAATACATTTGTCCACCCAGTTCGGCCTGTCATCCTGCAAGTTGATTCAGAGGAAGGCAAAAAAAAAAAAAACAGTGAGGTAGAAGCCAATTTTCCCCACTTAAGGGGAAAAAAATTCCTTCCCGATTCCAATCAGGCAATCAGAATAACTCCCTGGATCAACGACCCCTCTCTAGTAGCTATAGCCTGTAATATTATTACACTCCAGAAATACATCCAGGCCCCTCTTAAATTCCTTTATTGTACTCACCATCACCACCTCCTCAGGCAGAGAGTTCCATAGTCTCACTGCTCTTACCGTAAAGAATCCTCTTCTATGTTTGTGTACAAACCTTCTTTCCTCCAGACGCAGAGGATGTCCCCTCGTCACAGTCACAATCCTGGGGATAAATAGATGATGGGAGAGATCTCTGTACTGACCCCTGATGTATTTATACATGGTTATTAAATCTCCCCTCAGTCGTCTTTTTTCTAAAGTTAATAACCCTAATTTTGATAATCTTTCAGGGTACTGTAGTTGCCCCATTCCAGTTATTACTTTAGTTGCCCTGCTCTGAACCCTTTCCAGCTCTGCTATGTCTGATTTGTTTACAGGAGCCCAGAACTGTACACAGTACTTCATGTGTGGTCTGACTAGTGATTTGTAAAGTGGTAGGACTATGTTCTGATCACAGACATCTATGCCCCTTTTGATGCAACCTATTATTTTATTGGCCTTGGCAGCAGCTGCCTGACACTGGCTTTTACGGCTTAGTTTGCTGTTCACCAAAATTCCTAGCTTCTTATCCATGTCAGTGTTACCCATGGTTTTACAATTTAGTATGTACGGGTGACTTGCATTATTCCTTCCCATGTGCTAACCTTACATTTTTCGGTGTTACCTCATCTGCCACTTCTCTGCCCAAGCCTCCAATCTATCCAGATCCGACTGTAGCAGTATACTGTTCTCTTCCGTGTTTATTACTTTGCACAGTTTAGTGTAATCTACAAAAATTTATATTTTATTGTGCAAGCCTTCTACAAGATCATTAATAAATATATTGAATAGAATAGGGCCCAATACTGACCCTGAGGTACACCACTAGTGACAGTGACCCAATCTGAGTGTGTATCGTTAATAACCTCCCTCTGTTTTCAATCACTGAGCCAGTTACTTACCCACATGCAGACATTTTCTCCCAGTCCAAGCACTCTTATTTTATATACTAACCTTTGTGCGGTACAGTGTCAAATGCTTTGGAGAAGTCTAGATATACAACATCCATTGATTAACCGCGGTCAATTCTAGAACTTACCTCCTCATAGAAACTGATTAAATTAGTTTGACATGACTGATCCCTCATGAAGCCATGCTAATATGGCGTTATTTGCTTATTTTGATTGAGGTACTCCAATATAGCATCTCTTAGAAAACCTTCAAACAGTTTACCCACGACAGATGTTAAACTTACCGGCCTATAGTTTCCGGGCTCTGTTTTTGCACCCTTTTTGAATATTGCCACCACATTTGCTATGCGGCAATCCTTTTGAACGTTCCCTGTCAGTATAGAGTCCTTAAATATCAGAAAAAAGGGTTTGGCTATGACATTACTTAATTCTCTTAGGATGGTGTATGCCATCTGGTCCTGGTGATTTTACTATTTTAATCTTTTTTAAGACACCGCTGTACTTCTTCCTGGGTCAGACAGAGCACTTTTAATGGGGAATTTACTTTAACATTCTGCACTTCATCTGACAGTATATTTTCTTCAGTGAATACAGTGGAAAAAAAAATATTTAACAGCTTTGCTTTCTCTTAATCGCTCTCAGCAATCCCCCTAATTACTCTGTAAAGGCCTGACACCTTCAGATTTATACTTTTTACCATTTATATATTTGAAGAACATTTTACGGTTAGTTTTGCTCTTTTTGGCAATTATTCTCTTGGTCTCTAGTTTGGCTACTTTTTTTTTTTTTTTTTTTACATATTTAGTTTTTTTCCTATAGTTTTTCAGTGCTTCCTCGCTACCCTGCTGTTTTAGTGATTTAAATGCTTTTTTTTGTTATTTATTGCTTTCTTTATATTTCTATTTATCCACATTGGGTTTTCTTATTCCTTAATCTTTTATTCCCACAAGGTATGTACCTCTCACAATTAGATTTTAGGATGCTTTTAAAAATATCCCATTTTGTGGCTGTATTTTTATTTTTGAGGACTTTGTCCCAGTTAGGCTTATGGCCTCTCTTAGTTGGCTAAATTGAGCTTTTTTGAAGTTTGGTATTTTTGTTCCTCCCTAAAGAAACACTCTTTTGAATGACAATTGGAAGGTTATTATTTTATGGTCACGATTTCCCAGGTGTCCCCCAACCTGCACATCTGTTGATCTGTCAGGTCTATTGGTTAATACTAAGTCCAGTATGACCGCCACTCTAGTCGGGTCCTGAACCAGTTGGGAAAAATTATTGTCTTTGGTTATTGCCAAGAAACTTTTTCTTTTATGAAATGTACAGGTTTCAGTTTGCCAGTCGATATCTGAGTAGTTGAAGTTCCCCATAATAACCACCTCATTATGATCTGCCGCCTCATCTATCTCGTTTAGTAGTAGATTTTCTGTGGACTTTGGTATTTTAGGTGGTTTATAATAAACTCCTATAAGTATTTTATTATTGTTTTTTCCTCCTTGTATTTCTACCCACAGTGACTCCACATGTTCGTGTCCCTTAGTCATATCTTCTCGGACTGTGGGCTTTAGACAGGACTTTACATAAAGGCAGACCCCTCCCCGGTTTTGACGATCCTTTCTAATCAGACTGTAACCCTGTACGTTAACTGCCCAGTCATAGCTATCATTCATCCATGTCTCAGTTATTCCCACTATGTCATAGTCCTCCTCACACATCACTAATTCCAGTTCCCCAGTTTTATTAGTCAGGCTTCTGGCATTAGTATACATACAATTAAGAGGTTTATGTATCTTCTTTACCCTACACCTTTCCTTCTGAACTGTTCTAGTCCCTCCTTCCATTCCTCCCCCAGTTCCATTAACTTGCCCCCGTTCTCTATCTGCATTATTTTCCCATCCTGTAACGTAATAACCCTCCCCCCAGTCCCTAATTTAAACACTCCTCCAACCTACTAGTCATATTCTCCCCCAACACAGCTGCCCCTTCCCCATTGCTGTGCAGCCCAACCGTACGATAGAGCCTGTAGCCGATAGAGAAGTTAGCCCAGTTCTCCAGAATCCCAAACCCCTCCTTCCTACACCAGTTCTTGAGCCACTTATTAACCTCCATAATCTCCCGCTGTCTTTCTTGGGTGGCTCGTGGTACAGGTAGTATTTTGGAAAACATTACCCTTGAGGTCTTTGCCGTAAGCTTTTGACCTAAATCCCTAAAATCATTTTTAACCACTTCAACCCCGCTAGCTGAAACCCCCTTAATGACCAGGCCACTTTTTACACTTCTGCACTACACTATTTTCACCGTTTATTGCTCGGTCATGCAACTTACCACCCAAATGAATTTTACCTCCTTTTCTTCTCACTAATAGAGCTTTCATTTGGTGGTATTTCATTGCTGCTGACATTTTTACTTTTTTTGTTATTAATCGAAATTTAAATTTATTGTTCTACATGTCTTTGATAAAAAAAAATGTTTGGGTCCAAAAAAAATGGTTTGGGTAAAAGTTATAGCGTTTACAAACTATGGTACAAAATGTGAATTTCCGCTTTTTGAAGCAGCTTTGACTTTCTGAGCACCTGTCATGTTTCCTGAGGTTCTACAATGCCCTGACAGTACAAACACCCCACAAATGACCCCATGAACTTCCATGAACTCACTATGCCCATCACAAAATACCTTGGGGTGTCTTCTTTCCAAAATGGGGTCACTTGTGGGGTAGTTATACTGCCCTGGCATTCTAGGGGCCCAAATGCGTGAGAAGAAGTTTGCAATCAAAATCTGTAAAAAATGACCGGTGAAATCCGAAAGGTGCACTTTGGAATGTGTGCCCCTTTGCCCACCTAGGCTGCAAAAAAGTGTCACACATCTGGTATCGCCGTACTCAGGAGAAGTTGGGGAATGTGTTTTGGGGTGTCATTTTACATATACCCATGCTGGGTGAGAGAAATATCTTGGCAAAAGACAACTTTTCCAATTTTTTTATACAAAGTTGGCATTTGACCAAGATATTTATCTCACCCAGCATGGGTATATGTAAAATGACACCCCAAAACACATTGCCCAACTTCTCCTGAGTACGGCAATACCAGATGTGTGACACTTTTCTGCAGCCTAGGTGGGCAAAGGGGCACACGTTCCAAAGAGCACCTTTAGGATTTCACCGGCCATTTTTTTACAGATTTTGATTTCAAACTACTTTGCACACATTTGGGCCCCTAAATTGCCAGGGCAGTATAACTACCCCACAGGTGACCCCATTTTGGAAAGAAGACACCCCAAGGTATTCCGTGAGTGGCATGGTGAGTTCCTAGAATTTTTAATTTTTTGTCACAAGTTAGTGGAATATGAGACTTTGTTAGAAAAATAAAAAAATAAATAAATCATCATTTTCCGCTAACTTGTGACAAAAAATAAATTCTAGGAACTCGCCATGCCCCTCACGGAATACCTTGGGGTGTCTTCTTTCCAAAATGGGGTCACTTGTCGGGTAGATATACTGCCCTGGCATTCTAGGGGCCCTAATGTGTGGTAAGTAGTTTGAAATAAAAATGTGTAAAAAATGACCTGTAAAATCTTAAAGGTGCTCTTTGACATGTGGGCCCCTTTGCCCACCTAGGCTGCAAAAAAGTGTTACACATGTGGTATCGCCGTACTCAGGAGAAGTTGGGGAATGTGTTTTGGGGTGTCATTTTACATATACCCATGCTGGGTGAGAGAAATATCTTGGCAAAAGACAACTTTTCCGATTTTTTTATACAAAGTTGGCATTTGACCAAGATATTTATCTCACCCAGCATGGGTATATGTAAAATGACACCCCAAAACACATTCCCCAACTTCTCCTGAGTACAGCGATACCAGATGTGTGACACTTTTTTGAAGCCTAGATGCGCAAAGGGGCCCAAATTCCTTTTAGGAGGGCATTTTTTGACATTTGGATCCCAGACTTCTTCTCACGCTTTAGGGCCCCTAAAAAGCCAGGGCAGTATAAATACCCCACATGTGACCCCATTTTGAAAAGAAGACACCCCAAGGTATTCAATGAGGGGCATAGCGAGTTCATTGAAAAAAAAAGTTAGCGGAAATTTTTATTATTTTTTTTTCTCACAAAGTCTCCCTTTCCGCTAACTTGGGACAAAAATTTAAATCTTTCATGGACTCAATATGCCCCTCACGGAATACCTTGGGGTGTCTTCTTTCCGAAATGGGGTCACATGTGGGGTATTTATACTGCCCTGGCATTTTAGGGGCCCTAAAGCGTGAGAAGAAGTCTGGAATATAAATGTCTAAAAAATGTTACGCATTTGGATTCCGTGAGGGGTATGGTGAGTTCATGTGAGATTTTATTTTTTGACACAAGTTAGTGGAATATGAGACTTTGTAAGAAAAAAATAAAAAATAAAAAATTTCCGCTAACTTGGGCCAAAAAAATGTCTGAATGGAGACTTACAGGGGGGGTGATCAATGACAGGGGGGTGATCACCCATATAGACTCCCTGATCACCCCCCTTGTCATTGATCACCCCCTTGTCATTGATCACCCCCCTGTCATTGATCACCCCCCTGTAAGGCTCCATTCAGACGTCCGTATGATTTTTACGGATCCACGGATACATGGATCGGATCCGCAAAACACATACGGACGTCTGAATGGAGCCTTACAGGGGGGTGATCAATGACAGGGGGGTGATCAATGACAGGGGGTGATCAGGGAGTGTATATGAGGTGATCACCCCCCTGTAAGGCTCCATTCAGACATCCATATGTGTTTTGCAGATCCGATCCGTGGATCCGTAAAAATCATACGGACGTCTGAATGGAGCCTTACAGGGGGGTGATCAATGACAGGGGGGTGATCAATGACAGGGGGGTGATCAGGGTGTCTATATGGGTGATCACCCCCCTGTAAGGCTCCATTCAGGTGTCCGTATGCGTTTTGCGGATCCGATCCATGTATCCGTGGATCCGTAAAAATCATACGGACGTCTGAATGGAGCCTTACAGGGGGGTGATCAGGGAGTCTATATGGGTGATCACCCCTCTGTCATTGATCACCCCCCTGTAAGGCTTCATTCAAGTCATGTAATCTAAAGTCACACACTTAATACAAACACACACATTAGAACTCTTAAGCACGCGAAAGCTCACAAACTCGCGTTGTTTGGCTGCTTGTATAAGTGCAGCTCTCAAACCAGTCTGCTTTTATTTCTCTGGATTCAAGTTTGGTATCCAACAAAAAAGGCACACCCAGAAATGCTTCTACACTGATACTGATAGACATGAGATACTGCTGCAAGTAGTACTGTATATATTGTACATTTTATGCTCCTCAATACACTACTTTTCACCTGACAGAAACCTAGGCAGTTAACTGAAAGCCAGGTCACATGATACTTTTCAAGGTCACATGGCTGATCATATGACTGATGCCATGTTTAGTCCTATCTGGCGATAGTCCTATCTAGCCCATCTACAGATGCATTTTACAGGACTAAAATGGACTGTATCTTTTTTTAGGGAGAGGCAAATGCACACATATAATAAAAGTCTGCAAGCTAAATTTTAAGTAGATATAAATTAGAAAATTGTACAACATCCTATTCTCTACATAAATAAATGTAACTGTCATTTTTTTTATTTATTTGCTAGTTTATCAGAGCTAGGCATGTATACCTGAGTTAGTCTGTCAATAATTGTCAAACGATCTGTAATTACCTTATAATAACAGCTTTCATTAATGTCCTCTGTCCCTTTCCACTGCTCCCTTAAAAGTCCATTGCTACAGGTTGTCTGTCTTCCTTTTAGTATAAACAGAAGACAAATGGGCGGTCTTCCACACTGCATGCCTGCATTAGGCTTCAGAGTGAGGAGGCGTGTCTCTCAGTAACCCAAACTGATTGGCTGGCAGGGAGCTGCTGGCTACACCAAGTGTGTATGGGAAGGTGGGGAAAGCAGTTTTGGCCTCAGAGAACTGTCAGAGGAGCCATCTTGAGAAGGTCCTCATTTTTCTCAATATTTAAACAGCCGTAACTAAGGGAAAAACTCAAGGAAAACAGTGGTATGTGAAGAAACTAAAGATTGCCTTATGCATAATGCTGCAGCAGCAGAAACATATGCTAAAATAGATTTGTTGATGAAAACATGCCATGCCGGAATAAGTCTATAACCTGTACGCCCTGATTTCCCGATCTTTATGGACACAGGGCGTACCGGTACCTCCTATGTATTTCCGATCACCACCGCTCGGCTGGCGGTGATCGGAACCCGGTGCCTGCTGAAATCAATCAGCAGGCACCTAGGGTCAATGCCCAGTGACCCCCCCCCCCCGCCCCGTATAGGCAATCGCTTTAAACCGCAGGTGAATTCAGACCTGTGGTTTGCAGCGCTTTTGGGAGGTTTCTGATCCCCGCGGATCAGAAACTTCAAAATTGCTTTATTTTATGTTTAAACGCCCCCTACCCCTGCAGCCCTCTGTGTTATGTGCCATAGGGACTGCTGTATTTAAGAGGTTAACAGGGAGGGAGCTCCCTCCCTCTCCCATCGGGGGCTGCTGTGCCTTTTCAGCCCCCAATGCTCTGCTGTGGCAGCGAGTGATGGTTACCATGGCAACCGGACACCTTCACAGGTGTCCGGCTGTCCATGGTGCTGATCAGAAGCTGTCCATGGTGCTGATCAGACTTCTGCTAAAGGCAGAAGTCTAATCAGGCTTTGTAAGTGAAAATACAGTACAGTACACTATATAGTGTACTGTACTGTATTATACAGACATCAGACCCACTGGATCTTCAAGAACCAAGTGGGTCTGGGTCAAAATAAATTAAAAGAAGCGAAAAAAAGTAAAAATAAAAAAACACATTTATCACTGATTAAAAATGAAAAAAAAAAAATTCCCTACACATGTTTGATATCACCACATCCATAACGACCTGATCTATAAAACGGTCATGTTACTTTCCCCGCACAGTAAATGCCATAAAAATAAAAAATAAAAACTATAATGAAATTTAAATTTTGCCCACCTTACTTCCCAAAAAAGGTAATAAAAGTGATCAAAAAAGTTGTATGTATGCCAAAATAGTACCAATCAAACCGTCACCTCATCCCGTAGAAAAATTAGCCCCTACATGAGACAATGGTCCAAAAAATAAAAAAAACTATTGCTCTCAGACTATGGAGACACTAAAACATGATTTTTTTTGTTTCAAAAATGATATTATAGTGTAAAACTTACATAAATTTAAAAAAGTATGCATATTAGGTATCGCCGCGTCTGTAATAACTGATATAAAAATATCACATGATCTAACCGCTCAGGTGAATACCGTAAAAAAAAAACATGTAAAAAAAGCCCTTTTTTGTCACCTTACATCACAAAAAGAGTAATAGCAAGCAATCAAAAAGTCATATGCACCTCAAAATAGTGCCAATCAAACCGTCATCTCATCCCGCTAAAATCATACCCTACCCAAGATAATCTCCCCAAAACTGAAAAAACTATGGCTCTCAGACTATGGAAACACTAAAACATGATTTTTTTCCTGTTTCAAAAATGAAAACATTGCATAAAACTTACATAAATAAAAAAAAGTATACATATTAGGTATCGCCGCGTCCATAATAACATGCTCTATAAAAATATCACAGGACCTAACCTGTCAGATGAATGTTGTAAATAACAACAACAAAAAAACGGTGCCATAACATGCAATTTCTTGTTACCTTGCCTCACAAAAAGTGTAATATAGAGCAACCAAAAATCATATGTACCCTAAACTAGTACCAACAAAACTGCCACCCTATCCTGTAGTTTCTAAAACGGGGTCATCAGGGGGGCTTCAAATGGGACATGGTGTCAAAACTCAATATTTTATGGCTCTGATTCTGTAGTTTACAGAAACACTCCATATGCGGTCGTAAACCGCTGTACGGGCACACGGCAGGGCGCAGAAGGAAAGGAATGCCATACAGTTTTTGGAAGGCAGATTTGGGAATTTTAAGTGATAACTATTTTTGTAGGTATTACTATGTATTATAGAAGTAGAGAAATTGAAACGTGGAAATTTGCTAATTTTTTGCACATTTTTTGCAAATTTGGTATTTTTTTATAAATAAAAATGAATTTTTTAGACTCCATTTTACCACTGTCATGAAGTACAATATGTGATGAAAAAACACTTTCAGAATGGCCTGGATAAGTCAAAGCATTTTAAAGTTATCACCACTTAAAGTGACACTGGTCAGATTAGCAAAAAATTGCCAGATCCTTAGGCTGAGTTCACACGGGCGAGATTTCCGCGCGGGAGGTGCAATGCGGTAGGTGAACGTATTGCACCCGCACTGAATCCGGCACCATTCATTTCAATGGGGCTGTGTACATGAGCGGTTTTTTTCACGCACATCCAGTAGGTGAAAAACAGTGGGATCCTTTATTCACCCATGCAACGTTTCGATCCGCTTGCTGGGACCATTTTCAAGCGGATCGCTTGAAAATGGTCCCAGCAAGCGGATCGAAATGTTGCATGGGTGAATAAAGGATCCCACTGTTTTTCACCTACTGGATGTGCTGCGGTGTATTTATTCATTTCTTGGATCATCACTTTGGTAAAGTGCAATACCGCTGGCACCCAACTGCTGTTTCACAAGGTGTGCTGCCCTGAATTTTTTTTAAGTATATATATATATATAAAGAAGGACTTAAATATATATACAGTCAGGTCCATAAATATTGGGACATTGACACAATTCTAAATTTTTGAGCTCTATACACCACCACAATGGATTTGAAATGAAATAAACAAGATGTGCTTTAACTGTAGACTGTCAGCTTTAATTTGAGGGTATTTACATCCAAATCAGGTGAACGGTGTAGGAATTACAACAGTTTGCATATGTGCCTCCTGCTTGTTAGGGGGCCAAAAGTAATGGGACACAATAATCATAAATCAAACTATCACTTTTTAATACTTGGTTGCAAATCCTTCGAGTCAATTACAGCCTGAAGTCTGGAACGCATAGACATCACCAGACGCTGGGTTTCATTCCTGGTGATGCTCTGCCAGGCTTCTACTGTCTTCAGTTCCTGCTTGTTCTTGGGGCATTTTCCCTTCAGTTTTGTCTTCAGCAAGTGAAATGCATGCTCAATCGGATTCAGGTCAGGTGATTGACTTGGCCATTGCATAACATTCCACTTCTTTCCCTTAAAAAACTCTTTGGTTGCTTTTGCAGTATGCTTTGGGTTATTGTCCATCTGCACTATAAAGCGCCGTCCAATGATTTCTGAAACATTTGGCTGAATATGAGCAGATAATATTGCCCGAAACACTTCAGAATTTATCTTGCTGCTTTTGTCAGCAGTTACATCATCAATAAATACAAGAGAAACAGTTCCATTGGCAGCCATACATGCCATGACACTATCACCACCATGCTTCACTGATGAGGTGGTATGCTTAGGATCATGAGTGGTTCCTTTCCTTCTCCATACTCTTCTCTTCCCATCCCTCTGGTACAAGTTGATCTTGGTCTCATCTGTCCATAGGATGTTGTTCCAGAACTGTGAAGGCTTTTTTAGATGTCGTTTGGCAAACTCTAATCTGGCCTTCCTGTTTTTGAGGCTCACCAATGGTTTACATCTTGTGGTGAACCCTCTGTATTCACTCTGGTGAAGTCTTCTCTTGATTGTTGACTTTGACACACATACTCGTACCTCCTGGAGAGTGTTCTTGATCTGGCCAACTGTTGTGAAGGGAGTTTTCTTCACCAGGGAAAGAATTCACGACCATTGTTTTCCATGGTCTTTCGGGTCTTTTGGTGTTGCTGAGCTCACCGCTGCGTTCTTTTTTAAGAATGTTCCAAACAGTTGTTTTGGCCACACCTAATGTTTTTGCTATCTCTCTGATGGGTTTTGTTTTGTTTTTTCAGCCTAATGATGGCTTGCTTCACTGATAGTGACAGCTCTTTGGATCTCATCTTGAGAGTTGACAGCAACAGATTCCAAATGCAAATAACACACTTGAAATGAACTCTGGACCTTTTATCTGCTCATTGTAATTGGGATAATGAGGTAATGACACACACCTGGCCATGGAACAGCTGAGAAGCCAATTGTCCTATTACTTTTGGTTCCCTAACAAGTGGAGGCACATATGCAAACTGTTGTAATTCCTACACCGTTCACCTGATTTGGATGTAATACCCTCAAATTAAAGCTGACCGTCTGCAGTTAAAGCACATCTTGTTCGTTTCATTTCAAATCCATTGTGGTGGTGTATAGAGCCAAAAATGTAGACATCTGGCACCAGATATTAAAGAGACACTATCCAAAACGCTGGCACTGTCCCTACAGCAGCTGCATGAAACGGTGGCGCAGCATGACACGTGCCTAGTGGATCTGGAACAGAGGTGTACATCGATAGAAGAGGAGACTTCCAAGTCTAATATGGCTATCCAAGAATTGCAGAAACACAACATTATCCTGAGGGATCGCCTCGAGGATTTAGAAAACCGTTCCAGGCGGAACAACTTGAGACTTCTCGGCTTACCGGAGGGGATTAAAGTACAGGCCCTTAAGGAGATATGTGAAATTGATCTACCAAGAGCTCTGGGGCTGGATGGAAAGCATAAAGTGGAGCGGGCGCACAGGATCGGTCCGCCTCCAGACCCTCGCAGTTCTCCTAATCGGGACAGTAATAGTTTATCACAGAGACCCCGTCCAGTAATTATGAGGTATCTGGACTATTGTGACAAAGAGGCGATTCTCAGGGCCTATAGAATCAGGAGAAGTCCATTGAAGATCAAAGGACAGACCATATTACTATTTGCAGACTACTCCGCACAAGTCGCTAAGCAAAGGAGGGAGTTCAGTAGCCTATGCTCTGCCTTATTTCGCCGACAAGTCAAATTCCAGCTACAATACCCGGCCACGCTGAGAGTGACCATGATTGATGGTACTACCGCTGTTTTCTATGACCCCTCTGTTGCGACAGAGGCATTACAGGACTTACTGACCGCAGAGGACGTGAGGGACTTGGCGGGCCGAGAAGGTGCTAATTCCAAGCGGAGGGAAAGTCCAAATGGCCCGGAGGAGAAATACCTTCCTCAGAGAGAACGAGACCGCAGAGGCAGGGAGCAGTCATCAGGAAGAGGTCGGATGTCTCGTGTAAATTAAGGACTGATTTTCGTCGGTCATGGCGGATTGCAGACCACGGCTCTCCTAGGGACATGGGACGATAAAGGCATAGTTATTATTACAGGCGCTAACATGTTTTAATATGTTTTAGTTAAATTATGTTTATTGATGATGTGCAGGCCGTCAGTTTCACCGGATAGGTGACGTACTAGGATGTAATAACACGGCAGGGCATGGGAGGTGAGGGATGGGGAGTTCCTTGCAGCTCAGAAAAAAGGGAGTCTCAATAACAGAAGTAATAAGGTTGAGGAGTAGAGGTTGCAGGGGTTGTTGACGTTTAACGTCTTAAAGTTAAGAGGGGGGGAGGGAATATTCTGTAATTGTAGGGGATTCGCTGTCCGATCCTCCAGGGAGACATAGTCTAATAGAAGGAGTGCAGAGGTTTAAGGTTTATTGTCTTTATAATATACATCACCAGAGGAAATAGGAACATGAAGGTCATTTCCTGGAATGTGAAGGGCCTTAGGTCACCCCAAAAGAGGTGGATGGTACTGCGACACTTGAAGAGGGCAAAACCGGATATAGCGTTACTTCAGGAGACGCACCTATCAAAAGATGATTTTACAAGAATGAATAAATTGTGGGTGGGCAAAGTATATGGTTCGGCCTCGGTAGCTAATAAGGCTGGAGTATTGATCCTTATTAACAAGGATTTGAATTGCCAGGTCCAGGAAACATCATTTGATGAAGAAGGACGTTTGATCCAAATTCACATTGTAGTCCAAGATGTCCATTATAGTGTTTACAACGTCTATGGTCCCAACAAAAATAACGGGAGTTTTTTTACAGATTTAGAATCTAAATTGTTATTGGACTCATGTGAGAACAAAATTGTGGGGGGAGACTTCAATGCAGTGGTGAAGGGGGAGGAAGATAGGCAGCGAGGTATCTCCCTAAAGGTGGTGGCCAGCAGGCATGATAAAGCACTAGGGAGGTTGATGGAAGGGGTGACTCTGGTGGATCCATGGCGACAATTACACCCTGATGAGAGTTCCTACTCCTTTTATTCCCACTCACAGGATTCATGGTCGCGTATCGACTACATATTGACCAGCTCCAATTTGATGAGGAGGGTGGAGAAGGCTGATATTGGCGACTTGGTGATATCAGATCACTCCCCGGTCTGGATTCAGTTTAGGGATACATACCCTAAGGGTCAGGATTATTTGTGGAGATTTCCTTCACATTTAACAAAAAGTGAGGACTTTGCCAATAAATTGATTGCTTGGTGGGAGGAGTATGTGGGAGACAATCAGGAGCATGCGGATTCGCCGGAACTGTTGTTGAATGCTTCTAAAGTGGTGATACGGGGGAGGATTATGAGCTATGTTTTTGGTCAACGAAAACAAGCTCAAGCACGATTTGAGCAAACTAGTCTGCTGGTACGGATTGCGTGTCAGGAGTATAGGAAGATTCCAACCGCTGCGAATAGGCAGAAATGGGTAGATGCGAGATGTGCTTTCGAGGCCAATGAAAAGGATAGGGAGCTGCTAAATAACGCAAATCTTTCAGCAACGTTACACAAGTTCGGAAATAAATCTGGACGCCTGCTGGCAAACCTTGCAAAAGGCAGACGAGCCCCTCAGTTTATAGTTGGGCTCAAGGACGGAAAAGGGCGTGTCACTACTGACCCATGTCAAATAAATTTAATGCTAGGTGAATACTATGAGGCATTATACAAGGATGATACTAAACCTGACCTTAAAGATTCCTTATTGGAAAAGGTCAAATTGCCGAGCCTCACCACGGAACAACTACATTATCTTAATGGAGAGGTTAGTCTGGAAGAACTACAGTCTGTTATTAAAAAGTTAGGGAATGCAAAAGCGCCTGGCCCGGACGGTTATACAGGGGAATATTATAAGGCACTGCTAGATCAGGTATCCCCGGTTCTGGTGAAATGGTATAATGAAGTATTAAGTGGCACAGCGTCCCCAGATAAAGATAATATCTCTTATATTAAACTGCTTCCCAAGCCCGGTAAAGACCCCTTACTGCCAGGGTCTTATAGGCCAATCTCACTTATCAATGTGGATACTAAAATACTTTCAAAGATTATTGCAGATCGTTTGGCTACTATATTACCATCAATCATTGGCACAGAGCAGGTGGGATTTGTGCAGGGCAGGTCGGCAGTTACCAATATACGCACGGTATTAACGGTTCTGGATAGGGTCTGTCACCAGCCAAGACACGGGGAGACTCCAGTCATGCTCACGTTGGACGCGGAGAAAGCATTTGATAATGTAAGGTGGGCATGGCTGGAGGCAGTTCTGGATAGGATGGGTTTCACTGGGACTTTCAGGGTTTTCCTTTCAAAGTTGTACAGACTCCCCAGAGCACGGGTATATACTCCGGGATTTTTATCCAATGCATTTCACCTCCAAAAGGGGACACGCCAGGGTTGCCCTCTATCACCCCTCTTGTTTAATTTGTCAATAGAGCCATTGGCTAGATTCTTGTGTCATTCAGATCTATATGATGGAGTAGGGATAGGCGCTAGGCAAATCAAGGCGGCGTTGTTCGCAGACGATATATTACTATTTGTAGCTAACCCGAAAAAGCACGTGGAACGGATTTTCCTAGCATTAAACCACTTCGGATCCTATTCAGGGTACAGATTAAATGCCTCAAAGTGTGAGTTGTTAGCCCTATCCCAGAAAGATTCAGGGGAATGTCAGTTGCCTAAACGTTTAAACATAACAAGAGCGAAAAGGAGCATCAGGTATTTAGGCATAAACATTGGCAGAGAACCACATTCATTATATTCACTAAACTATCCCCCCCCCTCATTGCCAAGATTGTGCAAGAGCTAGATAGATGGCAGGGTTTGCCTTTAAATCTGGTGGGGAGATGCCATCTCATTAAAATGATGAGCATGTCCAAGCTCCTTTACCCACTCCAGACTATTCCACTTCTACTTCGTCATGCGGATATCCAGCTACTGGAAAGTAGGTTCACTCGATTCATATGGCAGGGTAAGAGGCCCAGAATATCGCTGGATAAACTTAAATTCAGAAAGGAGGAGGGGGGCCTGAATTTTCCTGATCTTAGAGGTTATAACCTGACGTGTATAAGTAGGCATATTTTAGATTGGGTTAATGGGACGAATCACTACTCAAACCTGACATTAGAAAGGGAGTTGGTACGGCCATGGGAATTGGTGGCTTTGCTACATGCTAGAAGGCCCACTTTACCGGCACACATCAAATCCTCTCTTGTAGTGAGGGATACGGCAGTTGTATGGAAAAGACTTAGAACCCACTTCCACCTTCCTTACCAGATTTCCAAACACCTCCCCCTGAGGGGAAACCCTTCCTTTAAACCAGGCATTGATAATATGTTTTTCAAAGACTGGATCCTTAAGGGGATAAATAAAATAGGAGACCTGTTCCACGAATCTGAAGGGAGATGGGCGACTTTATGTGAACTAGAGGGCAAATTTGCATTGGGAAGGTCCTCGTTTATGCAATACGCTCAAATAAGAAATCACTGTAGGGACTTATCTAGGGATCTGTCAAAAGAATGGAAGCAGAATGACTTTGACTCATTCCTTAGGACCTCGGCAAAGAGATCACTCTCAATGTTGCATCAGGTGCTGAGAGACAGGTGGAGAACTTTAGACCCTAAAGGAATATTTAAGAAATGGGCCCGAGAATTGGGGGTGGCAGAGATTCACGAGACAGTATGGTCGGGAATTGTAGCTTTGCGCAAGGCCATAATTAATGAAACTTGGAGGGAGACACATGTGAGGATTTTACATCATGCCGTTTACGGATTTGACATACCTGCTACTCCAACCAATCTAGAGAGAATAACAGCATGCCCCAAATGCGACACTCCCAGGACTGACTTATATCATGGTCTATGGGCCTGTCAGAAACTAAACAGGTATTGGAATGAGATCAGCCAGATATTAAGCAAGATTAGTAGAGTGCGCACTGCAATTACACCATCGCTGGCAATACTACACTGTGATGTGGGTAACCAAGTTGCCAATCAGAGCTCAGAGGAGAAAGGAGATGACTTATCCAAGGTATCATTGGTGGGTCATAAACTGATAATGGTCGCTAAAAGATGCTTACTGAAACTGTGGTTGTCAACTGAGGTCCCCACTAGGGATATGGTAGTGGCACAAATGCGTAATCTATTTCATTTGGAAGGGCTGGAAGCGTTAAACTGCAAGGAGGCACTAGGTTGGCGTTTTTTTCAAACTTGGAAACTGTTTACATTATCGTATGTGCCAAGTTCAGAATACACAAAAATAATTAGCCCATTTAGGTTGACGGAGTGGTATCTTAAGGAGGACCTGAAGGGAGATTTGGGGCCTTTTAAAGTATCCGGGTGAGGCCCAGTAGGTATCATTAGAAGTCGGAAGTACAGATAGGAGATAACACTTTGTTCTTTTCTCTTGCCTAGGGGATGGCACCTCTATTGGACATATGTTTCTCTGGAAATTTATGGGGCAATAAACAACATAAGTTGGGGGGGGGGAGAAGGGGGGGAGATATATCAGTTTTCGGGAAAGGGTAATTGAAGGGGGGGGGGGTGAAAATAGAAAATGAGATTCCAACTGTAATATGTGATTTGCTTTATCATTGCTTTATTTGATTTATTGCAATACTGAATGGAAGAAAATGTAACACTTCCTATTTGCTTATTGTCATGCTGTTGTTTTGACATTGTATGGAATCTCACGAAACTTAATAAAAATATATTTTAAAAAAAAAATGTTACAATTGTATCGATGTCCCAATATTTATGGACCTGACTGTATGTATGTATGTATGTATGTGTGTATGTATGTATGTGTGTAAGTATGTTCCACGATCACTCAAAAACGCAACCATCAATTTCAATGAAACGTATATTATACACATCCCTTGCTACCTGGAAAGAAATCTTGTAGGGGTCACAGCTCTCTAGAACGTACCGTTCCTGAGATATTTCCAAAAAAATGACCTGCATTAGCCAATACAAGCCTGCAAGTCTTTCTCTTCATATCCCAACTGCCATATACACGGTCACATGACCCTTATCAGCCAATAGAAGCTCACAGGCCCTTAGTCTCCACATACACATAGTTCCAGGTTTCCATGACAACCCAGCTATTTTTCTTCACTGCTGTAGGTCAGCCTTACGCTAGGGCCACACAATGACATATGTCACGCGACAATAAGTTGCACGACACTTAAGGCACAACTAACTACACTGCTACATGTGTCGCATGACATGTGACATGCTGCGACGTGACAGCAACATTTTAAGTAGATATAAATTAGAAAATTGTTCAACATCCTATTCTCTGCATAAATAAATGTAATCATTAAAATACCTTTTTAAGGCTTAGGCAGAGAAACGGCCTGCCTGAGTTCCCACAAAAAAACAAGTGCTCATACAGCTATGTCAACACAAAAATAAAAAAATTATGGCTCGCCATGTCAGGGAGGGGTTAATATAGTATTCAACATATTCTCCACTCCATGGGCTCTATGTGGACCATTTATCTAGACTGGTGTTCCCATATGCCACATTTGATCCCTCTGTGCTGGAGCAAGATATGCCTAATTTATTAAGAGGCATATACCATTCAAAGGGGTTCTACAGTTTGTTTTAACTGATGATCTATCCTCTGGATAGATCATCCGCATCTGACTGGCGGGACCCCTGCCAATCAGCTGTTTGAGAAGGCTGCAGAGCTCCAGAAGCGCCGAAGCCTTCTCACTGTTTACCGCCGGCCCAGTGATGTCACGACTAATGTGAACTTGCCTGGGCGGGGCTAAGCTCTATTCAAGTGAACAGCACTTAGCCGCGCCCAGGCTAGTTGATACTAGTTGTGACGTCACTGGGCCAGCGGTAAACAGTAAGAAGGCCGTGGCGCTGCTGGAGCACCGCTGCCTTCTCAAACAGCTGATCGTGGGGTCCCGGGTGTCGGACCTCCGCCGGTCAGATGCTGATGATCTATCCAGAGTCTGGCTATGAGTTGGTTTCTAGCACTGTTCAGACCCTGTTCACACATCACGGGCAGTTGAGTGGTAGGACCCCATGCTTGCTGAGACACCGTGACTTGGTGCATGAGGGGCTCCGATATGTTCCTGACTGGAAGATATTGCAAAGTTATCCGCTTTTAACATCGGCTTGAAGAATTAGCTAGTATTGTCAGTTGTGTATCCTTTTGGTGCATTTTTTGCAGTGATTTGTGTATGTATCTATTTTTTCATCTGCACAATGTATCATTTTGTGTAAGATGTCCTTGTGATGCATGTGGTCCACCCCGGCATCCTCCATTTAAAGCATTTTTTGCTGGGGATTGCCGTTATCTGCGGAACGCATGCGGAGGAATTGCTCACCCGGTTATAGACGCACTATAGTGTCTGGGTTTGAAGCATTTCCACCCGTTTAGGCCACTTTTTTCAGTGAGTTTTTGTCTTTATGTGTATGGAATGTGCCACTTTATTTTGTTGGTAACATTCTTTTGCACCTGGTAGCTTCTGTGTCACATGGTCTGTTGTGGGTGCGGCTCACAGCTTTATTCTACCTCACAGTGCATTGGTGATACCACTATGGAGGCATGTGAGAGCCTGGCTGTGAGTTAATTTCTAGAACTGTCCAGACCTTGTTCACACACCACTGGTAGTTGAGTGGTAGGATCCCATACTTGCTGAGACACCGTGACGTGGTGCATGAGGGGCTCCAATATGTTCCTGACTAGAAGATATTGGCAAAGTTCTCAGCTTTTAACATCAGCTTGAGGAATTAGCTAGTATTGTCAGTTGCGTATCATTTTGGTGCATTTTCTGCAGTGATTTGTGTATGTATATATTTTTTTCATCTGCACAATGTATAATCTTGTGTAAGATGTCCTTGTGGTGCATGCGGTCCGCCCTGGCATCCTCCATTGTACGTATTTTTTGCTGGGGATTGCCGTTATCTTCGGACCGCATGCAGAGGAATTGCTTCCCCGGTTATAGACACGCTACAGTGTCTGGGTTTGGAGCATTTCCACCAATTTAAGCCACTTTTTTCAGTGAGTTTTTCTTTTTTTCTTTTTTTTACATCATCAGTTAAAACAAACTGCAGAACCCCTTTAATAAATTAGCCGCATCTCTGGCACACCATGCTTCGGGAGCTAGTGTAGACTTCAGCTATAACTTACACCACTTTCTACCACAAGATATAGTAAATCTGGCAGGGGGTGGAAAGCCCTTCCCCTGGTGCTATACCCCACCCCTCTAAACATCAAAAAAGTGGCGAAAGGTAAAACAATTTGTGACTTTTTACTCCACAATAGTGACTTAAAAGCTTCAGTAAATGACCCCCTGTGTATAGTGAGGAACAGAAGTATTTGAACACCCTGCTATTTTGCAAGTTCGCTCACTTAGAAATCACGGAGGGGTCTGAAATTCATTGTAGGTGCATTCCCACTCTGAGAGACAGAATACAAAATAAAAAATATCAGGAAATCACATTGTATGATTTTTAAAGAATTTATTTGTCTTGCAACAACACCAAGAATTCTGGCTCTCAAAGACCTGTTACTGTGCCTTTAAAAAGTCCACCTCTACTCCACTTATTAATCTAACTTTGTAGCACCTGTCTGAGCTCTTTAAAGACCACTGTCCATCCCACAGTCAGTCAGACACCAACTAATACTACCATAGGCAAGACCAAACAGCTGTCAAAAGACACCAGAGACAAAATGATGGACCTCCACAAGGCTGGAAAGGGCTACGGGGCAATTGCCAAGCAGCTTGGTGAAAATAGATCAACTGTTGGAGCAATTGTTAGAAAATGGAAGAGGCTAAAGATGACTGTCAGTCTCCCTCGAACTGGGGCTCCATGCAAGATCTCACCTCGTGGGGTTTCACTGATGATAAGAAAGGTGAGGAATCAGCCCAGAGCTACAAGGGAGGAGCTGGTCAATGACATGAGGAGAGCTGGGACTTCAGTTTCAAAGGTCACTGTCAGTAGAACACTACGCCATCATGGTTTCAAATCATGCATTGCACAGAAGGTTCCCCTGCTCAAGTCATCACATGTCCAGGCCCGTCTGAAGTTTGCCAATGACCATCTGGATGATCCAGAGGAGGCATGGGAGAAAGTAATGTGGTCAGATGAGACCAAAGTAGAACTTTTTGGTCTAAACTTCACTTGCTGTGTTTGGAGGAAAAAGAAGGATGAGTTGCATCCCAAGAACACCATCCCTACTATGAAGCATGGGGGTGGTAACATCATGCTTTAGGGGTGATTTTCTGCAAAGGGGACAGGACGACTGCACTGTATTAAGGAGAGGATGAATGGGGCCATTTATTGTGAGATTTTGAGCAACAACCTCCTTCCCTCAGTCAGAGCATTGAAGATGGGTCATGGCTGGGTCTTCCAACGACTCAGCCATGACAACGACCCGAACCACACAGCCAGGATAACCAAGGAGTGGTTTCATAAGAAGCATATCAAGGTTCTGGAGTGGCCTAGCCAGTCTCCAAACCTAAATCCAAGGGAGCTAAAACTCTGTGTTGCTCAGCGACAGCCCCGAAACCTGACAGATCTAAAGGAGATCTGTGTGGAGGAGTAGGCCAAAATCACTGTTGCAGTGTGTGCAAACCTGGTCAAGAACTACAGGAAATGTTTTACCTCTGTAATTGCAAACAAAGGCTTCTGTACCAAATATCAACACTGATTTTCTCAGGTGTTCAAATACTTATGTTCAGCAGTGCAAGACAAATACATTCTTTCAAAATCATACAATGTGATTTCCTGATTTATTTATTTTTATTCTGTCTCTCAGTGCGGGAATGCACATTTCAGACCCCTCCATGATTTCTAAGTGGGAGAACTTGCAAAATCGTATTCCTTTCAGAAAGTGCAAGAAAGGCATTAACTCAAAGCCCTGCAGATGGGAATCTATGAAGATCTGAGGAGATTTACAGTGCGCTTTTTGCTGTCACGCTTTTAGTCCTACAAGCAACTATTAAAAACATGAACAATTAACCTAATTAATCCACACTGGAAAGAGCACACCCAGTAGCAAGCTGTGCATTAGCTCTTTGGTGCACAGCATCCATTTAACCTTATTGTGTCATTCTTTGAGAAACCAGAAATAAACAGATCCCATGCGAAAGCTGATAAAATACTTCTTTTGTAATGTTAATACTACTGTCTAAGTAAATCCCTGATTTATCCATAGTATAAGCTTTTCTTTTGCCTTTGATTTATGAGTAAATTGACCTCAGACTAACCCTGTCAAGTTTCTTTCGCATACACGGGCATGGATTATGGGGTTCGGCTACAGTCAATATAAAAAAAGGTTGCTGAGGACTCTCCATATCATGTGGCCTGAGAAATATATCTCATTCTGCATGCTATAGAAAAAGTAAGCTACCATACAAAATAATAGTTTTCATTTTAAAAAAATAGAAAATATTTACTATGCCCCTGTATGCTGTAAACTGGCATAAAAAAACATTGCAAGTCTGAGGTTTGCTACATTTTAAATGCCACTGCACCTAAATTTCGGCGAACATTGTAGTTGTCCAGCACCCTTGCCACAGTCTGAAAAGGGGAAGTGGTGAGGCGGAGCATAGTAGGGTTGATGTGGTTGAGGCCATCATTACTATCATTTACTGACGTAAATCACTACTGACATGGATTTCAGACTCAAATTATACACATCCTCTGGAAGTGTGGGGCATCTCTCAGACCGGCATAAAACACTGGTTTTTAGTAAATGACAGCCATTACATTTTTGAAAGGTTCACCCTAAACTATTTTTTATATGCTACCATGCATGTAAAATGAAGCAATTTTGCAAATAGTCTAAATGAAAAATCTGTCTATCTAAGGTAACAGCCTACAAACAATTCCTGTGTAGAGTTGAGCGAACACCTAGATGTTCGGGTTCGGGGAGTTCGGCCGAACTTTAAAAAAAGTTCGGGTTCGGGACCCGAACTTGATCCGAACTTGGACCCGAACCCTATTGAAGTCAATGGGGACCCGAACTTCACTTTATTATTTTCTGTTATAACATGGTTATAACGGAAAATAATAGTATTAGCTTTTTCAGATCTGAGTTTTCACTATCGTGAAAACTCAGATCCGACAGTATATTCTAACACAGAGACGTTCCCATGGTGATGGGGACGCTTCAAGTTAGAATATACTAAGAACTGTGTACATAACTGCCCCCTGCTGCCTGGCAGCACCCGATCTCTTACAGGGGGCTGTGATCCGCACAATTAACCCCTCAGGTGTAGTCTGAACCTGCAGCCATGCTTCTTTCTGTCCCTCTACTACTTCTTTTTGTCTTACTGTCCCTCTACTACTTATCTTCTTACTTACATTTGGTACGTTAGACAGATAGAATGGAGTATGACTATGAGATCAGACTACTCTGAGTTTGTTTGTTGTCTGCAGCCATACAGACAGAGGTCTCTCTGATAGGTTTTGACCTACCTCCTGCACATATTTTGACTTTCTATATGATATCCATGAAGATCTGATCGCATTTTTATGAACATTTCTAGCATCACAGTAGATTATTATGCAATATTTACTGTATACGGATGACAGAAAATAATTGCTAGAAATTCTAACGCACTTCCTAAGACGTCTGCATATTGCAGTACTGAGACATTTATTTGTTGTTACTTGTCACCTGTGCCAATAATCGAAAAATGTGAAGAAGTGAGAAGTGATTTTGATACAATGTGTATACATTTCATGGCACTGCAGCTGTAACACTTCAGTGGGTGCTGTACCGCAGCAGCTTGGAGACATATGCCAATTTTTAAATATTTAATGAGTTTCTTTTAATTATTTATATATTTGTTTTTTCCCTATCTTAAGGGATTTCCAAGACAAATGACAATATGCGACAAGCATACAAGAGCAGATCATGTTTATGGTGAACGCAGCCTGCTGAGTTAACTAAAAAAAATCTGTGATTCTGTCTCTTCATGTCACCAAACAATATTACCAGGCAAGCTGCTCCTTACTTTACATGGGTTTTCTGCAATTTACAGTCCCTTTAGTTAGAAGGTTACTAGATAATACCATGATGATCACAGTGGGACAGATTTACTAACACTGTCTAAAAGTAAGACAGTGTACACTTAGGTTAGTTTCACACTGGCCAAAAATGATCCAGCAGGCTTTTCCGGTAGAGGAACAGCCTGCTGGAGTTCATTGTATCTGGCATTGCAGGATACTACCTTTCTCAGCCAAAGCCTTTTGACTATAATACTATAATGAGACCCGGCGGGGATCTGGCTTGTTTCCGGCATTAGTGCTGGGATTCAGCAAGACAAAAAGCTTCATTGGAGGACTGCCAAAGATAGCCAAGTACAACCGCTCAGGTATCTCTGGCAGCACCACAGAGTTGAATGGAATGGCGCTGTACAAAGGTGTCTGCTGCTCCTTTCTTTTGAAAGCACCAGTGGTTGGATTTCCACTGATAAAATGTGTATCACTTACCTGTGAGTAAGAGTAACACTAAAGGGGTTGTCTCACAAAAAATATTCAATTTTTTTTTTTAAATCAGCAGCTGGGTCTGAATACTTTTGTAATTGCATCTTATAATAAATTTGGTATAGCCACTGAGTTATTCACTGAAATCTCGCTATATAGCGCCACCTGCTGTTTGCTCTTTTTCTAATTTCTCTGTCCTTCTCACCCCCTGAGAAAGAAGGGATGCAAATGAGCTCTTAACAAGCTCTGCCTCTAATGCCACCAGATGTAAGGCAGCTATCCTATAAGTCAATATTCAGCTCTTAAAATAAGTCTTGAGACATGACTTGGATATTAAATAAGCCAGCACCTCATCTGCAGACAGCTGATTCGGGGTGATTTCCCCTCATCAGTGCAGAGCAGAGAGTACTAGCTTAACTGAATGAGAGAGGCCTGTGTCAGGGGGGAACTAACTCTTCTTTCCATTAAGGTGCTCTCTCCCTAAGGAGAGTTAGTTCCCCCCTCCCCCTGAGAAAGGAAAGTTTCCCTGAGCTGCGAGCTTGAAATTAATGTAGCAGAGCAAACAGAGCAATGAATGGGGAGATATCTGGATCCTTGTGAGGTACAGGGCTGGTTCTAAGTTTGTTAGAAATATATTTCCATGTACTATATGATATCATATTTATATATTTACATTACTCATGGAACAACCACTTTAACCTCTTGCAGACACATGACGAAACAGTACGGCATGATGTCCTGGTACTTAAGGACACATCACATACCGGTACATCATGTGTATATCCGATCACCGGTGATCGGAACAAGGTGCCTTCTCAAATCATTGAGCAGACACCTTGGGTCAATGTGCGGGGGGGGTCCTCTGCCCCCCTCCCCCCCATGTCGGCGATCGCCACAAACTGCAGGTCAATTCAGACCTGCGGTTTGCGGCTTTTACTGTAGGTTGCAGCGGTGCCATGGGGTCCCCATGCGGCTGTAGGGGGGACCCGATGGCATGGAAGGCAGCGCGATGCCTTCCTTAGGCATCGGCACTGCCTTCCGGTAACGAGCCTGTGAGATCCAGCCCCCTGGATCTCACAGACCGGAAGCTGTATGAGTAATACACACTGTATTAGGCCCCATGCACACGGCCGTTGTTCACAGCCGTGTGCGGGCCGTGGAACCGCGGCCTGGATTCCTCCTGAGAGCAGGAGCGCACGGCGTCACTGGTTGCTATGACGCCGTGCGCTCCCTGCTGCCGGCACAGTACAGTAATACACTGGTACGATCTATACCAGTGTATTACTGTACTGTGCCGGCAGCAGGGGGTGCACGGCGTCATAGCAACCAGTGACGCCGTGCGCTCCTGCTCTCAGGAGGGATCCAGGCCGCGGTTCCACGGCCCGCACACGGCTGTGAACAACGGCCGTGTGCATGGGGCCTTACTCATACAGCCAATGCATTCCAATACAGAAGTATTGGAATACATTGTAAAGGGGATTAGACCCCCAAAAGTTGAAGTCCCAAAGTGGTACAAAACAATTAAGTGAAAAAAAGTTAAAAAAATAAAGTTTCCCCCCCAAAAAATTTAAATTTTCAAGTAAAAAAAAAATAATAATGTAATTTTCCCCAAATAAAGTTAAAAAAAATTGGTAAAAATTAGGGGGGGGGGGAAATATTTACATAGACATATTAGGCCTGGTCCTAAAGGTGAAAATGAGCCCGGTCCTTAAGGAGTTAATATGGTAAGGGCTGAGACTGGTGAAACTAATCTACTGTGAGCAATACTGGTCACAGTGTGGACAAAGTCAATTACTTCCTTTGTAATGTGCACAATAGCCCAGGGATCACAATCACCAAGGTGATATTAAAATACTAATAGCCCTGAGCTAATAAAGGCCTCCGTAGCTGTCTAGTATCAGTGACTATACCTTAGATACTATATGCCCTAACAGATGCATGTGTATTTTATTAGTGATGAGCGGGAGGTGCCATATTCGATTTGAACGAAATTCGCGAATATTCGCTAGAATATTCGTTTCATATTCGTCGAGATCGAATATTCGTAATTTTTCTAGTTATCGCGATTATTATGCGATTTAAATAATTGCGTATTGCGATTGTAACTTAAGGCTACTTTCCTATTGGTTTTATATCTAGAATTAGCGAAGATGACGAATATGACGAATGTATTCGTCATATTCCTCAAAACGAAGATAACAAAGTATTCTGCATCTTCGTTTTAGCTACCTATTCGTCAACTTCGCTAATTCTAGCAATCAAATAGAAAAGTTTACTATAGAGACAGCTAAGTTTAATTTGCTATGCGATTTATATTACTTTGCTTTTTTTTTAAATAAACAGAATAATTATAATAGTTGATAATTATTATAATTATTCTATTTATAAAAAAAAAGCTAAGTAATATAATCGCATAACAAATTAAACTTAGCTGTCTCTATAGTAAACTTTTCTATTTGATTGCTAGAATTAGCGAAGTTGACGAATAGGTAGCTAAAACGAAGATGCAGAATACTTTGTTATCTTCGTTTTGTGGAATATGACGAATACATTCGTCATATTCGCTAATTCTACCAAGCCAACCATAGTAAACCAGGTCCAAGTTGAAATCGCAATTCGATTATTATAACTTGAATTAATCGAATTGCGATTTCAACGTAATTCTCAAATCCGACAGTACATTCTAGTATGGAGATGTTCCCATGGTGATGGGGACGCTCCATGAGCACGGAAGTCGGCAGAAGCGGCAACGGGCACTGACTGGAGCAGCCAGGAAGCTAGGAATCCTAAGGACAGGTAAGAACTACTTTAGGGAAGTGGTAAAGAAAAAAATATAACAATAAAAAAAAAAAAAATATGAATATTCGAAATATCGAATTTATAAGCATAGATTCGAAATATTCGCGAATTAGCGAAGTGCCGATATTCGCAAAAAAAGAAAATTTATATACATTGTACTTTTTTTTTAATCATGGCAAGGTCATCTCAGCAGAGGGGAACCCCAAAGGAGATGTACTGTGCATGCACCATGTGCATGTGCAGGGTTTAAGGGCCATGACAGAGCACAATGATGATGCCTGGTCCTGTCAGTCAAAGGAAAGGGGTAGGGCCAAGTAGGGAAATTAGAGGTTCTATGGTATACCTAGAGGCTAGGCCACATCCTTGGGTGCACTGAAGTACTAATTAGCTTATTAATTAAAAGTAAGATATCTCTACAACACATCATTGGAAAATAAAGGAAACATATCAATTAGCAGGATCAACTTAATAGGGTTGTGTAAAGAAAAAGTGATGAGGAAAAAAACAAGGTCACTGTCTGGGACCACCACCAGCAAACTGTAAATCTTCTACCTATCTTAATTCACCTCTTTAGGTAGTAGATCTAAGCCTACCCCAGGTGTTCACCAGGGCCCACTGGTTGGATATGGCCCAGGTTACATCTGTAGAGTAAGGCAGCAGAAAAAGGTGCAATCTCACATCTAGCAGACATATCAGATGCCAAGGAGTATCAGGAGAGATATACAAGCCAGAGTCTAAGACAGGAAAGTCAGTAGGAGCAAAATCAGTGGGTAGGGGTTTATTCCAGGGGCAGATAAATGTCAGTTCACAAAGAGAGACAATAGAAGTTAAATCAGTAGAAAAGGGGTTAATCTTGGGACAAGCCAAGTCTGTACAAGTACAGACAAGTCAATACACAAGAAGATCCAACAGAAATGCAACACACAGAACTAATAAGATCCAGGAACAAAATCACAGGCAAAGACAGAGAGCAAATGCCAGTCTTAAATCCCCTGCCTAGCTCTGAGATGAGACCTGATTGGCTCGGTGTCCAGATTCACAGAGAGGCTAAGCCGCTGTGGTTTGGTTGATCAGTATATTGAGCTTACTAAAACATTGCACTGGCAGGTAAGTTCCTAATAGGTTGATCTTGATGACAGGTCCTCAGATAATTAGCAAAATTTGCATATTTTGTATGGAATTCATAGGGGAGAAATAGAGAATTTAAGAAAATACTCTTACGCATATTTATAAATACTTACTCATATTCACTGGGACCAAATTTATGTTGTATTGTGTAAGAATATCAATATACACTCACCTAGAGAATTATTAGGAACACCTGTTCTATTTCTCATTAATGCGATTATCTAGTCAACCAATCACATGGCAGTTGCTTCAATGCATGTAGGGTTGTGGTCCTGGTCAAGACAATCTCCTGAACTCCAAACTGAATGTCAGAATGGGAAAGAAAGGTGGGCTACAACAGCAGAAGACCCCACCGGGTACCACTTATCTCCACTACAAATAGGAAAAAGAGGATACAATTTGCACAAGCTCACCAAAATTAGACTGTTGAAGACTGTAAAAATGTTGCCTGGTCTGATGAGTCTCGATTTCTGTTGAGACATAAAAAATGGTAAAGTCTGAATTTGGCGTAAACAGAATGAGAACATGTATCCATCATGCCTTGTTACCACTGTGCAGGCTGCTGGTGGTGGTGTAATGGTGTGGGGGATGTTTTCTGGGCACATTTTAGGCCCCTTAGTGCCAATTGGCCATCGTTTAAATGCCACGGGCTACCTGAACATTGTTTCTGACCATGTCCATCTCTTCATGACCACCATGTACCCATCCTCTGATGGCTACTTCCAGTAGGATAATGCACCATGTCACAAAGCTCGAATCATTTCAAATTGGTTTCTTGAACATGACAATGAGTTCACTGTACTAAAATGGCCCCCACAGTCACCAGATCTCAACCCAATAGAGCATCTTTGGGATGTGGTGGAACGGGAGCTTTGTGCCCTGGATGTGCATCCCTCAAATCTCCATCAACTGCAAGATGCTATCCTATCAATATGGGCCAACATTTCTAAAGAATGCTATCAGCACCTTGTTGAATCAATGCCACGTAGAATTAAGGCAGTTCTGAAGGCAAAAGGGGGTCCAACACCGTATTGGTATGATGTTCCTAATAATTCTTTAGGTGAGTGTATAACACTACACAGGAAGCAATGAATTTTAGCAAAATTGTAGTGATGTAGCAATATTAAAATATATTGATGGTCCATATACAGCACATGCTTCAGCAGCTAACGATGACAACATCTGATATTTTCCCTGGCTTAACTAATGCAATTTATTCTCTAACAGAAAAGCGAGGCAATCCACCGTGATATTTTTACAGTATATCCATTGCTAAACAAGATTAGATCAATTTATAAAAAACAAGTTGAAATACTTTGGCAAGTACAGTCTGAAATGCAGGTGGTAAAACTGAGCCATGTTCTTTAGCAATTTATCATCATCATGAAGTTATTACCCATCAAGGATATAGCATATTTACTCAGTGGATTCTACTTGGGAAGAGGATACATTTTATAAATGCATTAAAACTTCACAAAGAAATACTGATTATAATTAAGATGGAGATAAAAAAATAGACATCATAAATTCCATATAATACACAAAATTCTGGTATTAATGCCCAGTCCTATTGACGTTAGCTGCAATACTCCACACAACCAGGATCAAGAGTGGCCACATTCGAGGGTAAAAATCTCTTAATCGCTGATCTCTTAAACTGGTGGCATAATCAGGATATGACATCACTTGTTGACTGGAGATGGTCTGGCAGCCAGGAATCCGGAAAGAAAATGTGTCACCAAAATTTTTATCTGCCATTTAACATCAGATGGCGACATGTCTCCTTTTTTCTAATCTGTCTTTATTTTCTGATTACAGATTTTTCTATTCTATCTTCTGAACACGATTATAGGGGTGGCCATCTTGCATGAGCTGTTCTTAACAGCATCTAGAAATTGATTTACGGCAGCTGCATGTCACAATGTAGGTGGTGGGGAGGAATGCCAGAATGACCACAGAAGGAAAATGACCCAAAACTAGGCCTCACAGATAGGGAAAAAAAAGTCACCACTTAGGAAACCCTAAACCTAGCCCTGACTCCTGTCAGTATGATTAGACCCTGAAGGTGGCAATATTCATACACCGTAAACCTAGGCCCTAGAAACCCTGAAAATCCCTAGGCGTAGTGACAGGGTCTGAGACCACTGGTTCCTTCCCAGGTGAACAAACCAGCGTTTCCCTGAGGCCTAGGAAACAATGAGCAGAAGGGGACAGCACAATACAAATGGGAATACACTTATATAGAAAATGGATTAGCAGGAACTCAGAAGAGGACAACACACCAGCTCTTCCAACTCCAGGCAGATAATGTCAACCGCATGGTATGAAGTGTGAGTCCGGACTAAATAGAGGAGCAGTGATTACCACGAGCTATGCCTGAAACAAGAGGTGTGGTCATACCAGCAAAAACACTGTCTGATAAACTCACATGATGCAAGTCTTTCAGATCTTCTAACCTCTGTCACGGGAGGGATCGTGACACCCAATGGGCCATAGACACAATTGTCGCATTGACTTCTATGGGAGAGTTTTCTAGGCATGCTCTGTGACCTGTGCAGAGGTCATTGTACAAGGGAAGAATAGATAAGCTTTGACAATCACCTGAATGGTGGATCCTGTCTTATCTATATGCAGAGGTGATACCATTACAGGCAGGATTAGAATGATCGATAAGCAGATAACTACAGTAAAGTGATCTGTACAGACCAAGAAGTGGTGCCTATTATTAGCTTAGTGGCCAATGTGAAAACTGAAGGATTTTATGGTGTTTGTTTAAAAATAGTGACATTGGAAATTAAAAAGATCATTAAAATTTATTTCAAAATATGTTAAACAATTTGTTAATAGGTAATTTTCTGATGACACACTTCCTTTAAAGATCCTGAGAATAAAGGGCTTCATAGAGGAACTAAAAGCATTGCCTTGTGAACATGGGTGGATAAAACTCTGATTTCACTATATTCACTGCTTCTTTTACTGGGTTTATAGGCACCGTTAGCAGTATTTCAGCTGCCAGTTCTTATTCACTTTATACTATTGTCAGCTGAACCCACAGTTTTTGGCTGGACCAGCCACCAGTCTAACATGTATGGGGAGCTTCTAACTCTCTCCCTGACCGATGATGGCCAAGAGAGAGATGTATTTTGGATGGAGATGGATGGCAATTTGAACTCCAACAACTGATTCTTCTTGCTTCTCATCTCATTGAAAACACCTACACACTCTGACAAACCAAGCACGTACATTTGCAGCACGCCAGACCTGCAGAGTATAGCGAGAGTGAGGTCACGGTTATGGGCAATCGAGGGTTACTCACTTTTCTGAGGAGAACCCTGGGCAGGCATGCGACAGTGAAGGAGAGGTAGACACTAGTTCCTCTGGGGCACACTCTGTAGATAGGGACCAGGCCTGATGGTATGTGAGGTGCCCTGGATGTTGCAAGTATTTGGAGTGCCTTAGGTAAGGTCCCTTTAAGAATTGTGACGCCAGTGCCTGTAACGGTGGCACACCGGTTTGCAGGAGGATTAATGGAGTACACAGTTGGCAAACCAAACGTTGCTTTACTTTAGACAACAGTCCAACTTTATACAAGCAGTTGCAGTAGTGTATAATGCAGTCCTTTATAGTACAAATGCACAGCAGGTTTACTTGATAGCACAGCAGGTTTCAATTTTGCAAGATACTTGGAGGGTAAACAGTTAATGCTTTTCAGTACAATGCTGCTCTATCCCCACAGCTATTCTAGCTGGCTGGATCCCAAGGCCCGGATGCCTAATTGCTGGCTTGAATCCTTGGTATATATAATTCTTCCTCCAGTATTGGCACTTGCTTTAGATTACAGTACCTTTGTTTCCTAGCTGGCTTCTCTGCTGGAGTGGAAAGGTGGCTGCAGGTTTCTCCCAGGAGGCGCTCTCCTACTACTGGGGTGTCTCATCTGTGTTTGCTGGATTACTGGTCTCCAGGCAGGCTGTACTCCTTCTAGCCTCCTGGTACAACTAGAAGCCAGGACTATCTAGCTGCATGTCAGGAGGAGGCCCTCAGCATATCTTGGGCTGGTGCATTCTCACTTCTGTCTCCACAGACTCCTGACTATGATCTAACCCCTCCCTGTCTGGGCCTGGACATTTATACTAGGGGCTCCCTATCTCCCTCTAGTGTCTGGGATGTCTAATTACACCCAACTAGGCCTGCTGAGCATTAACAGGGGAAACATACCAATGCAAAAACACACAGGAAATACATTACAATGCATGGATAAATACAATATCACTGTCCCTTGTGAGCAGAAGTAACACGTTACCCAATTGACCCTTGTACAGTGCCCACTCCTACCTAGTGGGACACTACACATTTATGGGGGAGAGACAGTTGGCAGACAACTCTGTTTGTCCGAAAAGTAGAAATGAGCAAAGTTTTTCAAAATTCGATTTGGCTGCTTCGCTGGATTTTACCCAGTCAATGTTTTTTGTAAGTAGAGGGTGGAATGACCACTAGAGTTGAGCGAACACCTGGATGTTCGGGTTCGAGAAGTTCGGCCGAACTTCCCGAAAATGTTCGGGTTCGGGATCCGAACCCGATCCGAACTTCGTCCCGAACCCGAACCCCATTGAAGTCAATGGGGACCCGAACTTTTCGGCACTAAAACGGCTGTAAAACAGCCCAGGAAAGGGCTAGAGGGCTGCAAAAGGCAGCAACATGTAGGTAAATCCCCTGCAAACAAATGTGGATAGGGAAATGAATTAAAATAAAAATTAAATAAATAAAAATTAACCAAAATCAATTGGAGAGAGGTCCCATAGCAGAGAATCTGGCTTCCCGTCACCCACCACTGGAACAGTCCATTCTCAGATATTTAGGCCCCGGCACCCAGGCAGAGGAGAGAGGTCCCGTAACAGACAATCTGGCTTCATGTCAGCAGAGAATCAGTCTTCATGTCAAAGCAGAGAATCAGGCTTCACGTCACCCACCACTGCAACAGTCTATTTTCATAAATTTAGGCCCAGCACCCAGGCAGAGGAGAGAGGTCCCGTAACAGAGAATCTGGCTTCATGTCAGCAGAGAATTAGTCTGCATGTCATAGCAGAGAATCAGTCTTCACGTCAGCCACCAATGCAACAGTCCATTGTCAGATATTTAGGCCCAGCACCCAGGCAGAGGAGAGAGGTCCCGTAACAGAGGATCTGGCTTCATGTCAGCAGAGAATCAGTCTTCATATCATAGCAGAGAATCAGGCTTCACGTCACCCACCACTGCAACAGTCCATTTTCATAAATTTAGGCCCAACACCCAGGCAGAGGAGAGAGGTCCCGTAACAGACAATCTGGCTTCATGTCAGCAGAGAATTAGTCTGCATGTCATAGCAGAGAATCAGGCTTCACGTCAGCCACCAATGCAACAGTCCATTGTCAGATATTTAGGCCCAGCACCCAGGCAGAGGAGAGAGGTCCCGTAACAGAGGATCTGGCTTCATGTCAGCAGAGAATCAGTCTTCATATCATAGCAGAGAATCAGGCTTCACGTCACCCACCACTGCAACAGTCCATTTTCATAAATTTAGGCCCAGCACCCAGGCAGAGGAGAGAGGTCCCGTAACAGACAATCTGGCTTCATGTCAGCAGAGAATCAGTCTTCATGTCATAGCAGAGAATCAGGCTTCACGTCACCCACCACTGCAACAGTCCATTTTCATAAATTTAGGCCCAGCAGCCTGGCAGAGGAGAGAGGTCCCGTAACAGACAATCTGGCTTCATGTCAGCAGAGAATTAGTCTGCATGTCATAGCAGAGAATCAGGCTTCACGTCAGCCACCAATGCAACAGTCCATTTTCAGATATTTAGGCCCAGCACCCAGGCAGAGGAGAGAGGTCCCGTAACAGACAATCTGGCTTCATGTCAGCAGAGAATCAGTCTTCATGTCATAGCAGAGAATCAGTCTTCATGTCATAGCAGAGACTCAGGCTTCACGTCACCCACCACTGTAAGAGTCCATTTTCATAAATTTAGGCCCAGCACCCAGGCAGAGGAGAGAGGTCCCGTAACAGACAATCTGGCTTCATGTCAGCAGAGAATCAGTCTTCATGTCATAGCAGAGAATCAGTCTTCATGTCATAGCAGAGAATCAGGCTTCACGTCACCCACCACTGTAAGAGTCCATTTTCATAAATTTAGGCCCAGCACCCAGGCAGAGGAGAGAGGTCCCATAACAGACAATCTGGCTTCATGTCAGCAGAGAATCAGTCTTCATGTCATAGCAGAGAATCAGTCTTCATGTCATAGCAGAGAATCAGGCTTCACGTCACCCATCACTGTAAGAGTCCATTTTCATAAATTTAGGCCCAGCACCCAGGCAGAGGAGAGAGGTCCCGTAACAGACAATCTGGCTTCATGTCAGCAGAGAATTAGTCTGCATGTCATAGCAGAGAATGAGGCTTCACGTCAGCCACCACTTCAACAGTCCATTGGCATATATTTAGGCCCAGCACACAGGCAGAGGAGAGAGGTCCCGTAACAGAGGATCTGGCTTCATGTCAGCAGAGAATCAGTCTGCATGTCATAGCAGAAAATCAGGCTTCACGTCAGCCACCACTGCAACAGTCCATTGTCAGATATTTAGGCCCAGCACCCAGGCAGAGGAGAGAGGTCCCGTAACAGAGAATCTGTCTTCATGTCAGCAGAGAATTAGTCTGCATGTCATAGCAGAGAATCAGGCTTCACGTCACCCAACATTGGAACAGTCCATTGGCATATATTTAGGCCCCGGCACCCAGACAGAGGAGAGGTTCATTCAACTTTGGGTAGCCTCGCAATATAATGGTAAAATGAAAATAAAAATAGGATTGAATGAGGAAGTGCCCTGAGTCCAATAATATATGGTTAAGGGGAGGTAGTTAATGTCTAATCTGGACAAGGGACGGACAGGTCCTGTGGGATCCATGCCTGGTTCATTTTTATGAACGTCAGCTTGTCCACATTGGCTGTAGACAGGCGGCTGCGTTTGTCTGTAATGACGCCCCCTGCCGTGCTGAATACACGTTCAGACAAAACGCTGGCCGCCGGGCAGGCCAGCACCTCCAAGGCATAAAAGGCTAGCTCTGGCCACGTGGACAATTTAGAGACCCAGAAGTTGAATGGGGCCGAACCATCAGTCAGTACGTGGAGGGGTGTGCACACATACTGTTCCACCATGTTAGTGAAATGTTGCCTCCTGCTAACACGTTGCGTATCAGGTGGTGGTGCAGTTAGCTGTGGCGTGTTGACAAAAGTTTTCCACATCTCTGCCATGCTAACCCTGCCCTCAGAGGAGCTGGCCGTGACACAGCTGCCTTGGCGACCTCTTGCTCCTCCTCTGCCTTGGCCTTGGGCTTCCACTTGTTCCCCTGTGACATTTGGGAATGCTCTCAGTAGCGCGTCTACCAACGTGCGCTTGTACTCGCGCATCTTCCTATCACGCTCCAGTGCAGGAAGTAAGGTGGGCACATTGTCTTTGTAGCGTGGATCCAGCAGGGTGGCAACCCAGTAGTCCGCACAGGTTAAAATGTGGGCAACTCTGCTGTCGTTGCACAGGCACTGCAGCATGTAGTCGCTCATGTGTGCCAGGCTGCCCAGGGGTAAGGACAAGCTGTCCTCTGTGGGAGGCGTATCGTCATTGTCCTGCAAATCCCCCCAGCCACGCACCAGTGATGGACCCGAGCTGCGTTGGGTGCCACCCCGCTGTGACCATGCTTCATCCTCATCCTCCTCCACCTCCTCCTCATCCTCGTCCTCCTCGTCCTCCAGTAGTGGGCCCTGGCTGGCCACATTTGTACCTGGCCTCTGCTGTTGCCAAAAACCTCCCTCTGAGTCACTTCGAAGAGACTGGCCTGAAAGTGCTAAAAATGACCCCTCTTCCTCCTCCTCCTCCTCCTGGGCCACCTCCTCTTCCATCATCGCCCTAAGTGTTTTCTCAAGGAGACATAGAAGTGGTATTGTAACGCTGATAATGGCGTCATCGCCACTGGCCATGTTGGTGGAGTACTCGAAACAGCGCAACAGGGCACACAGGTCTCGCATGGAGGCCCAGTCATTGGTGGTGAAGTGGTGCTGTTCTGTAGTGCGACTGACCCGTGCGTGCTGCAGCTGAAACTCCACTATGGCCTGCTGCTGCTCGCACAGTCTGTCCAGCATGTGCAAGGTGGAGTTCCACCTGGTGGGCACGTCGCATATGAGGCGGTGAGCGGGAAGGCCGAAGTTACGCTGTAGCGCAGACAGGCGAGCAGCAGCAGGATGTGAACGCCGGAAGCGCGAACAGACGGCCCGCACTTTATGCAGCAGCTCTGACATGTCGGGGTAGTTGTGAATGAACTTCTGCACCACCAAATTCAGCACATGCGCCAAGCAAGGGATGTGCGTCAAATTGGCTAGTCCCAGAGCTGCAACGAGATTTCGCCCATTATCACACACCACCAGGCCGGGCTTGAGGCTCACCGGCAGCAACCACTCGTCGGTCTGTTGTTCTATACCCCGCCACAACTCCTGTGCGGTGTGGGGCCTGTCCCCCAAACATATGAGTTTCAGAATGGCCTGCTGACGTTTACCCCGGGCTGTGCTGAAGTTGGTGGTGAAGGTGTGTGGCTGACTGGATGAGCAGGTGGAAGAAGAGGAGGAGGAAGCCGAGAAGGAGGAGGTGGCAACAGGAGGCAAAGAATGTTGCCCTGCGATCCTTGGCGGCGGAAGGACGTGCGCCAAACAGCTCTCCGCCTGGGGCCCAGCTGCCACTACATTTACCCAGTGTGCAGTTAGGGAGATATAGCGTCCCTGGCCGTGCTTACTGGTCCACGTATCTGTGGTTAGGTGGACCTTGCTACAGATGGCGTTGCGCAGTGCACACTTGATTTTATCGGATACTTGGTTGTGCAGGGAAGGCACGGCTCTCTTGGAGAAGTAGTGCCGGCTGGGAACAACATACTGTGGGACAGCAAGCGACATGAGCTGTTTGAAGCTGTCTGTGTCCACCAGCCTAAATGACAGCATTTCATAGGCCAGTAGTTTAGAAATGCTGGCATTCAGGGCCAGGGATCGAGGGTGGCTAGGTGGGAATTTACGCTTTCTATCAAATGTTTGTGAGATGGAGAGCTGAACGCTGGCGTGTGACATGGTTGAGACGCTTGGTGACGGAGGTGGTGGTGGTGGTGTTGGTGGTACATCCCCTGTTTGCTGGGCGGCAGGTGCCAACGTTCCTCCAGAGGCGGAGGAAGAGGCCGAGGCGGCAGCAGCAGAATAGGCCGAGGCGGCAGCAGCAGAAGAGGTAGCAGGGGGAGCCTGAGTGACTTCCTTGGTTTTAAGGTGTTTACTCCACTGCAGTTCATGCTTTGCATGCAGGTGCCTGGTCATGCAGGTTGTGCTCAGGTTCAGAACGTTAATGCCTCGCTTCAGGCTCTGATGGCACAGCGTGCAAACCACTCGGGTCTTGTCGTCAGCACATTGTTTGAAGAAGTGCCATGCCAGGGAACTCCTTGAAGCTGCCTTTGGGGTGCTCGGTCCCAGATGGCGGCGGTCAGTAGCAGGCGGAGTCTCTTGGCGGCGGGTGTTCTGCTTTTGCCCACTGCTCCCTCTTTTGCTACGCTGTTGGCTCGGTCTCACCACTGCCTCTTCCTCCGAACTGTGAAAGTCAGTGGCACGACCTTCATTCCATGTGGGGTCTAGGACCTCATCGTCCCCTGCATCGTCTTCCACCCAGTCTTGATCCCTGACCTCCTGTTCAGTCTGCACACTGCAGAAAGACGCAGCAGTTGGCACCTGTGTTTCGTCATCATCAGAGACATGCTGAGGTGGTATTCCCATGTCCTCATCATCAGGAAACATAAGTGGTTGTGCGTCAGTGCATTCTATGTCTTTCACCGCTGGGGAAGGGCTAGGTGGATGCCCTTGGGAAACCCTGCCAGCGGAGTCTTCAAACAGCATAAGAGACTGCTGCATAACTTGAGGCTGAGACAGTTTCCCTGGTATGCATGGGGGTGATGTGACAGACTGATGGGGTTGGTTTTCAGGCGCCATCTGTGCGCTTTCTGCAGAAGACTGGGTGGGAGATAATGTGAACGTGCTGGATCCACTGTCGGCCACCCAATTGACTAATGCCTGTACCTGCTCAGGCCTTACCATCCTTAGAACGGCATTGGGCCCCACCATATATCGCTGTAAATTCTGGCGGCTACTGGGACCTGAGGTAGTTGGTACACTAGGACGTGTGGATGTGGCAGAACGGCCACGTCCTCTCCCAGCACCAGAGGGTCCACTAACACCACCACGACCATGTCACCGTCCGCGTCCCTTACTAGATGTTTTCCTCATTGTTATGGTTCACCACAACAACAAAAATATTATTTGGCCCAATGTATTGTATTCAAATTCAGCGGGATATAAATTTGAGGCCTAGTATTTAGGCGCTGGGTGACCGGTATGGATTTAGTGACAGAATTAGACTTGGAAATGCACAGTAGCGTGTGTGTGAAGTTATTCTGAATGACCCTATGTGCACCTTGAATATTATATACCCTTTTAGGGATAGATTTCATATAGCTCTGATATAGCAGAAACCACTAAATTATGAAATTGCTAAATTGGGAATTGTATTTCAACCCAGAACAAAAAATGTGCTTTGACGGACACTAAATAACTTGCCCAGCCACAACAGTACAGCGGTAACGACAGATGTAGCGGGATATAAATTTGAGGCCTAGTATTTAGGCGCTGGGTGACCGGTATGGATTTACTAACAGAATTAGACTTGGAAATGCACAGTAGCGGGTGTGTGTGAAGTTATTCTGAATGACCCTATGTGCACCTTGAATATTATATACCCTTTTAGGGATAGATTTCAAATAGCTCTGATATAGCAGAAACCACTAAATTATGAAATTGCTAAATTGGGAATTGTATTTCAACCCAGAACAAAAAATGTGCTTTGGCGGACACTAAATAACTTGCCCATCCACAACAGGACAGCGGTAATGACAGATTTAGCGGGATATAAATTTGAGGCCTACTATTTAGGCGCTGGGTGACCGGTATGGATTTAGTGACAGAATTAGACTTGGAAATGCACAGTAGCGTGTGTGTGAAGTTATTCTGAATGACCCTATGTGCACCTTGAATATTATATACCCTTTTAGGGATAGATTTCAAATAGCTCTGATACAGCAGAAACCACTAAATTATGAAATTGCTAAATTGGGAATTGTATTTCAACCCAGAACAAAAAATGTGCTTTGACGGACACTAAATAACTTGCCCATCCACAACAGGACAGCGGTAACGACAGATTTAGCGGGATATAAATTTGAGGCCTAGTATTTAGGCGCTGGGTGACCGGTATGGATTTAGTGACAGAATTAGACTTGGAAATGCACAGTAGCGTGTGTGTGAAGTTATTCTGAATGACCCTATGTGCACCTTGAATATTATATACCCTTTTAGGGATAGATTTCAAATAGCTCTGATATAGCAGAAACCACTAAATTATGAAATTGCTAAATTGGGAATTGTATTTCAACCCAGAACAAAAAATGTGCTTTGACGGACACTAAATAACTTGCCCAGCCACAACAGTACAGCGGTAACGACAGATGTAGCGGGATATAAATTTGAGGCCTAGTATTTAGGCACTGGGTGACCGGTATGGATTTACTAACAGAATTAGACTTGGAAATGCACAGTAGCGTGTGTGTGAAGTTATTCTGAATGACCCTAGGTGCACCTTGAATATTATATACCCTTTTAGGGATAGATTTCAAATAGCTCTGATACAGCAGAAACCACTAAATTATGAAATTGCTAAATTGGGAATTGTATTTCAACCCAGAACAAAAAATGTGCTTTAACGGACACTAAATAACTTGCCCAGCCACAACAGTACAGCGGTAACGACAGATGTAGCGGGATATAAATTTGAGGCCTAGTATTTAGGCGCTGGGTGAACGGTATGGATTTACTAACAGAATTAGACTTGGAAATGCACAGTAGCGTGTGTGTGAAGTTATTCTGAATGACCCTATGTGCACCTAAATATTATATACCCTTTTAGGGATAGATTTCAAATAGCTCTGATATAGCAGGAACCACTAAATTATGAAATTGCTAAATTGGGAATTGTATTTCAACCCAGAACAAAAAATGTGCTTTAACGGACACTAAATAACTTGCCCAGCCACAACAGTACAGCGGTAACGACAGATGTAGCGGGATATAAATTTGAGGCCTAGTATTTAGGCGCTGGGTGACCGGTATGGATTTAGTGACAGAATTAGACTTGGAAATGCACAGTAGCGTGTGTGTGAAGTTATTCTGAATGACCCTATGTGCACCTTGAATATTATATACCCTTTTAGGGATAGATTTCAAATAGCTCTGATATAGCAGGAACCACTAAATTATGAAATTGCTAAATTGGGAATTGTATTTCAACCCAGAACAAAAAATGTGCTTTAACGGACACTAAATAACTTGCCCAGCCACAACAGTACAGCGGTAACGACAGATGTAGCGGGATATAAATTTGAGGCCTAGTATTTAGGCGCTGGGTGACCGGTATGGATTTAGTGACAGAATTAGACTTGGAAATGCACAGTAGCGTGTGTGTGAAGTTATTCTAAATTATGAAATTGCTAAATTGGGAATTGTATTTCAACCCTGAACAAAAAATGTGCTTTAACGGACACTAAATAACTTGCCCAGCCACAACAGTACAGCAGTAACGACAGATTTAGCGGGATATAAATTTGAGGCCTAGTATTTATGCGCTGGTGTGACAGCTTGACCAACCACACTACTGAGGGTTAAATGCACTTGGTGACGGGCGCAGCTTGCCCCTGATTTAGTATATGGCCAAAAAATTAACAGACTATTGCTGGTTAAATGCACTTGGTGTGACAGCTTCACCCTGATGTAGGCTTAAGCCAAAAAACAACCACACCATTGAGGGTTAAATGCACTTGGTGACAGGCGCAGCTTGCCCCTGATGTAGTATATGGCCAAAAAATAAACAGACTATTGCTGGTTAAATGCACTTGGTGTGACAGCTTCACCCTGATGTAGGCTTTAGCCAAAAAACAACCACACCATTAAGGGTTAAATGCACTTGGTCGCAGCTTGGATGCACTTGGTCGCAGCACCGCACAAGACACAAAATGGCCGCCGATCACCCCAGAAAAAAGTGACTGACAAACGGTCTGGGCAGCCTAAAAACAGTGAGCAATTGAATTTCAGCAGCTCAATGATGCACAGCTGCAGATCGATCGATTAATCAAGTCCTTTGGAGGAGTTAATCTGCCTAATCTCGCCCTACTGTTGCAGCCGCAACCTCTCCCTACGCTAATCAGAGCAGAGTGACGGGCGGCGCTATGTGACTCCAGCTTAAATAGAGGCTGGGTCACATGGTGCTCTGGCCAATCACAGCCATGCCAATAGTAGGCATGGCTGTGACGGCCTCTTGGGGCAAGTAGTATGACGCTTGTTGATTGGCTGCTTTGCAGCCTTTCAAAAAGCGCCAAGAAAGCGTCACAAAAGCTCCAAGAAAGCGACGAACACCGAACCCGAACCCGGACTTTTACAAAAATGTCCGGGTTCGGGTCCGTGTCACGGACACCCCAAAATTCGGTACGAACCCGAACTATACAGTTCGAGTTCGCTCATCCCTAATGACCACCCATGACCAATGACCGTCATTGAACCCCTCAGATGCCACATTCAGCATCTGAGATCAATATTAAAGCATTCTAGGGGTTACTCCTAAAAAAAAACAAAAAAAAAAACTTACCTTATCCATTTGAACACAAGGAGGCCACCATGGCCATCTTTCTGGAAGATCCAGCGTGAAATCTTGCTCAATTGCATTCAGTATGATTTTTAAAAAATAATTTTACCACCATTTCAGGGAAAATCACAAGGAAATTTGTCTTTGCGATGAAATAAATGTATCCTGAATTTCGTATCGAAGTCTACTTCGTTAACGTCGATTTGCTCAACACTACCGAAAACTATTGATGGTGTATTAGCACTTTTAGGGCATATGCACACAGAAGTGTAGTTTATGTGGATTGGATTTTTGTGCAGCTTTGTCTGCATTTCTGCACCAAATCTGCAGCAAAATCGACAAGTTATATGTGGACTTTGATGATAATTTGCCCCATATCTTACCATTGCAAAGGGTGAAAACTGCACTGAAACACGCCTAAACAATTGACATGCTGCGGATTTCAAAATCCATTCCGCAGATCAATTTCCACGTGGAGAATGTCCACACTGTGCAGATGAAATTTAGAAAATCTCATGTGCTTAGCTGGCACTGCATTACACTGTGTATTTTCCAAGTGTAATACACACTGTGTGCACATAGCCTTAGAAAGACATAGGAGTGTCACAGACTAATCTTGCAGTTTACCATAAAACATGTCAGCTGTGAAGCACATTTAAATTAGTTTTCTTGGCAAATGACTAGGTCTTCATAACATAATGAATAATTAGAAGTCAACAGGCAGAGGCAGAAAAACTGATTAAGGGAATAATACTATTCAATTTTATTTCCCGCAGGTGGAGTACACCATCATTATAGTATATTAGGTCCATGTGCTCTTCTCCAGATCTATCGCATAGTTTCCATTGTAGTTTTCTTATAGGGATACCTAAGCAAAACTTTCTTAATGTTCATATTTTAAACCTATTGTAAATCTATTCATTTACACTAATGGGAGGGCACCCCTTTATAACAGATCATACTGTAGAAATACAAGTCACAGAACTAGTGCAGCGAGCTCCCAAGCAGGCGGAGAAAAGGATGGGAGTGGTAGTGGCCCTGCTGATGACATGTCACGGTATACTACCTCAGGTCATTGCTCTCTGGTTTCGGTGCAGTGAAGGGGGGCACCCTGTGTTCCCTCAGGAGGCTCCCTGTATCTAGGGTTCCTAACTGATGGTAGTTTGGGTGTATCCTTGATGTTAATTGTCCTTGTGGATGCAAGGCAGGGCTTGAAATGACGCAATCGCCAATGTGTGGTGTTCGGAGAGTCAGTAACCAGTCCAGAATGAACTTAACAAATGTCTATATTTACTGTGCACCAGTTGTTGTACATCCAGAAATTATCTGTACACAGTGCAAATTCTCCCCAGATATCCAAGCATGAGCTAAGCAAGTAGTTTGCAGCATTGGTACTCTGATTATGCTTTCTCTTGCTACAGTCTGGAATTTCTGGCTAGCAACTGTTAGGCTACTTTCACACTCACGTTTTGTGCATATACTGTCCTCATACACTTCAGCACGGTGTGTAATCTGACATGTAGCTAAACCCCCTGTCTTCTAAAGAAAAATAGGGTGTGCAGCTTTAACCTTCTCTTTATTGCTAGTAGACTGTGACAGGAAAGGTGAAACTACAGAATAAAACAGTAGTATTTCAGAACATAAATATTCATAGTACATGGCATGAATACAGAATATCTGCTATACATACAGTACATGAGGTAATTCAATGACAATGCTATTAAATACAAAAAACATATAATAAACTACAGTGTAATGTCACATAGATACTGTCCTTACTCACTATGCTTGTAACAGATGATGAGCAGGAAAACAAGTGAGAGAGTGGCTTCTCACACAGACATAAAATGGTGTCTGCTTCTAAACCAGCTCAAGACACAAAGAACCAGGAAGTACCCGTAATGCACTGGGAACTGAGGCAAACAAAATACACAAACTCACCAGTAGATGGTGCTGTTACCACACAATATAATGCAGATGAAATACAACACAGGTAAATTGCAATGTCTAAACTGATAAACATGGACGGATCCGTTCGGATAATTCAAACGTCTGTATCCGTTCAGGAACGGATCCGTTTGTATTATCTGTAACATTGCCAAGACGGATCCGTCTTGAACACTATTGAAAGTCAATGGAGAACGGATCCGTTTTCTATTGTGCCAGATTGTGTCAGTGAAAACTGATCCGTCCCCATTGACTTACATTGTGTGTCAGGACGAATCCGTTTGGCTCAGTTTCATCAGACGGACACCAAAACGCTGCAAGCAGCATTTTGGTGTCCATCTTAAAAGCGGAATGGAGACTGAACTGATGCAAACTGAAGCATTCTGAGCGGATCCTTTTCCATTAAAAATGCATTAGAATGCAAACTGGTCCATTTTTGACCACTTGTGAGAGCCCTGAATGGATCTCACAAACGGAAAGTCAAAACGTGAGTGTCAAAGTATACTAATCTGTCACAATGTCCGCAAAGTGTGCAGTCCCGGAGGTGTGCAGTTCAAATAATACGACTGGTCAAAACATACCTGAAGTGTGCATTATGTCTTAACTCATTATCCCTCCACTGTCGCAAGGCCTAAAAATGCTATACACCAATCACCTTGTTAATTAAAATGTTGTAGCTCTTGAATCCACTAATCTGGGGTGTATATGGGGTCAACTTGTTTCCCCGATGCAGCAACAAAGTCTGTAGTGCTCCACACTGGTTACTTTGTTGACTCTCATGCTGTAGTCAAAATCTTCTCTCTCTCTCTGATGATAGCAGAGGGCACACAGGTATCTATTAGTCTCCAGAAGCTTTGAAGCTAAATTACTGAGAGGAGGAGCACATGCTGTTTTTCTCCTGATTCCTCCAGGCCCGTCATCACACTACTTTCTCCTAGAACAACTAGAATCTTCTCCTGAAACTATGGGAGGGGCCAGCCCACAACCTAAGCTCCAGAGAGGGCTGAGCCAGTGTACTTAACTCTGACCATACCTGTCTCATGCTTAAGCATATGTAGTGCCCTGGAGCAGGGGGCACTTTGACATGTGGACATTTGTGGACATTTGCCTATTTCCCCTATGCAAAGTTAAAAACGTCTTACTTTAATTTGAAAAGGTTAACTTGCACTGTTTAATACCGTGTAACTGCATTTTATATGTTGTGACTGTATCCTGTTCATTATCACTGTATTTGCAAGGCTCTGTGGAAAGGGTTAATGAATACTGAGAGACTGTTAGGACTTTAAATGAGAAGCTGGTGATTTTCCCACAGCTGACATAGGGTTAAAGAAGACCATGTTTTGGAGGGAAAAACCCAGACTTGTTAACCACCAAAAGCAGACAGACTGATCTCGTGACTGTCTGGTTTAGCTCTGTCTTTATGTGTGGAAACTTGTTTTTGTCTGGAAAAACTGCTGTGTCATTGCCATTGAGTATCATTGAACCTCTTATGTAAGTCTATGAGAGTTGGAAAGTGTAGCAATGTATCTGTTTGTGCTGAGTTTCTCCAATTCACCCCTCCCACTAGAAGGTTCCAGTCTAGCTAAAACTGTATATAAGGAGAGCAGTCAGAGCCCCTAGGGTGCTGCAGTTAGGGACCAGTGCTTGGAGTGAAAGACTTATGCCAGCCTGCATAAGTGATTAGTGATGAGCGGCAGGGGTCATATTCGATTTCTTGATATTTTGTGAATATTGTGTAGAATATTCATCGAATTTTCACGAATTCGAATATTCGCTATATTCTACATTCTTTTTTTCCCTCGAAAATCAGCAAGGTAATGATCGCGTAATATGCGAATATTACACGATCAATACAGGCGTGGGTCAAAAACGAATATATAGCATTATAGAATATACTGCTATATATTCATTTTTAGAATATTCATCATTTTTTTCCATCTGAACACATGATTCCTCCCTCATGACTTCAGATGGAAAAAAATGACGAATATTCTAAAATAAACAATATATAGCACTATATTCTTTATAGTGCTGCATATTCGTATTTTAGAATATTCGTAATTTTTTTCCTTCTGAAGTAAACACTGAACACTGTTCACTTCAGATGGAAAAAAAATGAGGAATATTCTAAAATACTAATATATAGCACTAGATTGAATATAGTGCTATATATACAGTCATGTGAAAAAATTAGGACACCCTTTGAAAGCATGTGGTTTTTTGTAACATTTTTAATAAAAGGTTATTTCATCTCCGTTTCAACAATACAGAGAGATTAAAGTAATCCGACTAAACAAAGAAAACTGAAGAAAAGTCTTTTCAAGATCTTCTGTAAATGTCATTCTACAAAAATGCCTATTCTAACTGAGGAAAAAGATAGGACACCCTTGCCCCTAATAGCGAGTGTTACCTCCTTTGGCTGAAATAACTGCAGTGAGACGGTTCTTGTAGCCATCTACCAGTCTTCGACATCGGTCTGAGGAAATTTTACCCCACTCCTCAATGCAGAACTTTTTCAGCTGTGAGATGTTTGAGGGGTTTCTTGCACGTACAGCCCTTTTCAAGTCACCCCACAGCATCTCAATGGGATTCAAATCTGGACTTTGACTTGGCCATTCCAGGACTCTCCATTTCTTCTTTTTCAGCCAATCTTTGGTTGATTTACTAGTATGTTTTGGGTCATTGTCATGTTGCATGGTCCAGTTCCGCTTCAGCTTTAATTTTCTAACTGATGGTCTCACATGTTCTTCAAGCACCTTCTGATACACAGTAGAATTCATCGTGGATTCTATGATGGTGAGCTGACCAGGTCCTGCTGCAGCAAAGCAGCCCCAAACCATGACACTTCCACCTCCATGCTTCACAGTTGGTATGAGGTTCTTTTCTTGGAATGCTGTGTTTGGTTTACGCCAAACATGTCCTCTGCTGTTGTGTCCAAATAATTCAATTTTGGACTCATCTGTCCAAAGAACATTATTCCAGAAGTCCTGGTCTTTGTCAACTTTATCTCTGGCAAATGTCAGTCTGGCCTCGATGTTTCTCAAGGAAAGCAAAGGTTTCCTCCTTGCACACCTCCCATGCAAGTTAAACTTGTACAGTCTTTCTGATTGTAGAGGCATGTACTTCTACATCAACAGTAGCCAGAGCCTGCTGTAGTTCTCGAGATGACACTTTAGGGTTTTTGGAGACCTCTTTTAGCATCTTGCGGTCTGCTCTTGGGGTGAACTTGCTGGGGCAACCAGTCCTGGGCATGTTGGCAGTTGTTTTGAAAGCCCTCCACTTGTAGACTATCTTCCGGACAGTGGAATGGCTGATTTCAAAATCTTTTGAGATCTTTTTAAATCCCTTCCCAGACTCATAGGCTGCTACAATCTTTTTTCTGAAGTCCTCTGACAGCTCTTTTGCTCTCACCATGGTGCTCACTCTCACTTCAACAGTCAGGAGCACACCAAACTAAATGTCTGAGGTTTAAATAGGGCAAGCCTCATTCAACATGCAGAGTAACGATCTACTAATTATGTGCACCTGGTGTGATATACCTGTGTGAGATCTGAGCCAATTTAAGAGGGAATACATGTGAGGGTGTCCTATCTTTTTCCTCAGTTAGAATAGGCATTTTTGTAGAATGACATTTACAGAAGATCTTGAAAAGACTTTTCTTCAGTTTTCTTTGTTTAGTTGGATTACTTTAATCTCTCTGTATTGTTGAAACGGAGATGAAATAACCTTTTATTAAAAATGTTACAAAAAACCACATGCTTTCAAAGGGTGTCCTAATTTTTTCACATGACTGTAGTTTTTTTTAGAATATTTGCCATTTTTTTCCATCTGAAGTCATGATTCCTTCCTGCTTAAGTTGCTTGTGGGACAATGACTCATTGGCCCACAAGCAAGAAGCAGGGAGGAATCAGATGGGAAAAATGACGAATATTCTATATAATGAATATATAGCAATATATTCTAAATATTCGCAAATTCTCAAAGTGATATTCAAGATAAAAATTTGCTTTTCGAATATTCGTGCTCAACACTATGAATGACCAGAAGATGGGGACGCTGAACCAAAGACCATGGGTCACTAGCCCTGTGACCAAGGAAGCATCCAAAAATAGCAGGCGTGCGCAGACACAAGGGACAGACATGCCGATTATTACAGTATACTCATCCCGTTTTTTCCCCCCACCAGCAGTCCACAAGGGCTACCAAAGTAAGTGATGACTATTACTTATATACACTTACCTAAAGAATTATTAGGAACACCACACTAATACGGTGTTGGAACCCCTTTTGCCTTCAGAACTGCCTTAATTCTACGTGGCATTGAATCAATAAGGTGCTGATAGCATTCTTTAGAAATGTTGGCCCATATTGATAGGATAGCATCTTGCAGTTGATGGAGATTTGAGGGATGCACATCCAGGGCACGAAGATCCCGTTCCACCACATCCCAAAGATGCTCTATTGGGTTGAGATCTGGTGACTGTGGGGGCCATTTTAGTACAGTGAACTCATTGTCATGTTCAAGAAACCAATTTGAAATGATTCGAGCTTTGTGACATGGTGCATTATCCTGCTGGAAGTAGCCATCAGAGGATGGGTACATGGTGGTCATGAAGGGATGGACATGGTCAGAAACAATGCTTAGGTAGCCCGTGGCATTTAAACGATGGCCAATTGGCACTAAGGGGCCTAAAGTGTGCCCAGAAAACATCCTCCACACCATTACACCACCAGCCTGCACAGTGGTAACAAGGCATGATGGATACATGTTCTCATTCTGTTTACGCCAAATTCGGACTCTACCATTTGAATGTCTCAACAGAAATCGAGACTCATCAGACCAGGCAACATTTTTCCAGTCTTCAACAGTCCAATTTTGGTGAGCTTGTGCAAATTGTACCCTCTTTTTCCTATTTGTAGTGGAGATGAGTGGTACCCGGTGGGGTCTTCTGCTGTTGTAGCCCACCTTTCTTTTCCATTCTGACATTCAGTTTGGAGTTTAGGAGATTGTCTTGACCAGGACCACAACCCTACATGCATTGAAGCAACTGCCATGTGATTGGTTGACTAGATAATCGCATTAATGAGAAATAGAACAGGTGTTCCTAATAATTCTTTAGGTGAGTGTATATGTCTACACATTTTGCCATGATGCTTAGTGTTACATTTGCAAGAAGTGTCCATGATGTATTACTATTTCTGACATATATGCCAGCTCCATGTTTTGTTTTCATGACACGTTTTTTGACATGCGTGTTAGCTCCTCCTAGAAGGAGAGTATTTAAGTCTGATAATGATGTATTGTCAGTTGCTTGAAAAAGACCGTCCAGGTCGAAACGTCGCATGAATTTGATGAAATAAAGGGATTAAAGAGACAAAGAGAGTGCTGCGGTTTTACTATTTTTGGATGCTTACTTGGAGGGACATTACAGACTGACGTTCAACACCGCATGCACCACCACATCAAGGCCGGTAGACCCTTAGTGCTGCTACACCATCTATCTCCTGTGACCAAGGAGCCACCTGAACTACTTAGCTACAGACCGTGGGCCCTTGACCAGGGTTTCAGCCTTCTGAGAGAGAGAGGGACAGCTAGCTAACCCTTCTTTTGGCAGGGAGGAGACTGGAGAAGCCAGTCCAATGGCTCACCTGTATTGTTTTGTACCTGAATTCCTCCAGTAAAAAAGCACACTGGTTTACTGCAGACCCTGGCTCTCTAAACTTATTTCCCATTGGGGTGCACAATGCCTTACCATCTTACTATCCCTTCCGGAGAGCAGCAACAAGTGATGACACCTCGACGGTGTCTGGGGGACCCAGCGTAGTGTTCGGGGCCACCCCAAACCCGGCCATTGCACATACTGGGTGCAACATTACACGATCAAACAGTTGCAGATACTCCAGATACTGTGGTACTGCACTGGCTACAAAGTGTTTTCACTTTTCAATTTAAATAGGTCCAGCATGACTTGCTGATTATAAGTTGTTGTTTTTTACTTTTCTGATTTCCTAAATTGTTCTGACTGGATTATGGACAATACAATAAACCGGAAAATACTATTATATACAAACCGGATTCCAAAAAAGTTGGGACACTATACAAATCGTGAATAAAAACTGAATGCAATGATGTGGAGGTGCAAACTTCTAATATTTTATTCAGAATAGAACATAAATCACAGAACAAAAGTTTAAACTGAGAAAATGTACCATTTTAAGGGAAAAATATGTTGAATCAGAATTTCATGGTGTCAACAAATCCCCAAAAAGTTGGGACAAGGCCATTTTCACCACTGTGTGGCATCTCCCCTTCTTCTTACAACACTCAACAGACGTCTGGGGACCGAGGAGACCAGTTTCTCAAGTTTAGAAATAGGAATGCTCTCCCATTCTTGTCTAATACAGGCCTCTAACTGTTCAATTGTCTTGGGGCTTCTTTGTTGCACCTTCTTCTTTATGATGCGCCAAATGTTCTCTATAGGTGAAAGATCTGGACTGCAGACTGGCCATTTCAGTACCCGGATCCTTCTCCTGGTCTGGCATTATCTTGTTGAAAAATGCAGGGTCTTCCCTGAAAGAGATGACGTCTGGATGGGAGCATATGTTGTTCTAGAACCTGAATATATTTTTCTGCATTGATGGTGCCTTTCCAGACATGGAAGCTGCCCATGCCACACGCACTCATGCAACCCCATACCATCAGAGATGCAGGCTGCTGAACTGAGCGTTGATAACAACTTGGGTTGTCCTTGTCCTCTTTGGTCCAGATGACATGGCATCCCAGATTTCCAAAAAGAACTTTGAATCGTGACTCGTCTGACCACAGAACAGTCTTCCATTTTGCCACACTCCATTTTAAAGGATCCCTGGCCCAGTGAAAACGCCTGAGCTTGTGGATCTTGCTTAGAAATGGCATCTTCTTTGCACTGTAGAGTTTCAGCTGGCAACGGCGGATGGCACGGTGGATTGTGTTCACTGACAATGGTTTCTGGAAGTATTCCTGAGCCCATTCTGTGATTTCCTTTACAGTGGCATTCCTGTTTGTGGTGCAGTGTCGTTCAAGGGCCCGGAGATCACGGGCATCCAGTATGGTTTTACGGCCTTGACCCTTACGCACAGAGATTGTTCCAGATTCTCTGAATCTTCGGATGATGTTATGCACAGTTGATGATGATAGATGCAAAGTCTTTGCAATTTTTCGCTGGGTAACACCTTTCTGATATTGCTCCACTATCTTTCTGCGCAACATTGTGGGAATTGGTGATCCTCTACCCATCTTGGCTTCTGAGAGACACTGCCACTCTGAGAAGCTCTTTTTATACCCAATCATGTTGCCAATTGACCTAATTAGTGTTAATTGGTCTTCCAGCTCTTCGTTATGCTCAAATTTACTTTTTCCAGCCTCTTATTGCTACTTGTCCCAACTTTTGGGGGATTTGTTGACACCGTGAAAATTTGAATCAACGTATTTTTCCTTTAAAATGATACATTTACTCGGATTAAACGTTTGATCTGTCATCTATGTTCTATTACAAATAAAATATTGACATTTGCCATCTCCACATCATTGCATTCAGTTTTTATTCAGAATTTGTTTAGTGTCCCAACTTTTTTGGAATCCGGTTTGTATTACATATTATATTACATATTATTTAGTGCCTTTTTCAATGATCACAATTCTGCTGGTGCATACCGGATTGATTACATCTGGTGCATTATTAGTTCCCAGCATGACAGCTCCCAGGCTGCACAGTGCTGATGTCTCAGCCAGCTCCAGATCTACTTAGGCTGGTGTCACATCTGTGTCTGTTCCGGCATAGAATGCTAGGAATTGGCCGGAAAAAAACAAAAACCTTTGTGTTTAGCGTTTTTTGTCAGACCAATTCCTGGCATATTTGGCAGATAGCGGCCAGATATCTGCTGGACCCCATTATAGTCAATCGGGTCTGACAGTAAGGAGGCAATATCTGGCAATGCCAGATCCAGAGAACTTCAGCAAGCTGTTCTCTTCTGCAACAGCCTGCCAGCGAGCTCTGACGCAGATGTGAAACTAGACTAATGCACCTATTTGGCAGTCCTGAAGCATGCTAACCCCATCTCCCAGTGCCATCTTTATCCTCCCCATCCTCTCAGTTCAGTGCCTTCAGAGCATGTGCCTAAGGTACTTGAGTCATCACATATCTTACAGGGAATAATAAGCAGTGGGAGGTTGAAACCAAACATCTGCTGAGCAAACAGAACAGTTCAGTAGTAGAGGCAGCAAGTCTGGCCAATTGTATGTGACATCAGAGATGGTGGTCTGCACTTTGAGCCGGACCCTGGATGTCAGTGTTACATGACCCATTGTCAAAGTGAAGAAACAGAATGCTTTTGGAGCCTTAAGTGTTTGCAAATTTGATTACTTTGAATTATTTTGTTAATGTATTCATGCATTCCCTGGACAAATAGTAGAGAAATAGCACAGAGAAAAAAATGCTCCATAATTAATATACTATAAGTAACACAAGTATTTACTAGCAGAGATATTTCAGGAGGGGTGGCAGCTCGTCTTTAACCTTACCTTTAACCCCGCTACTTGATGTACCTTCAAAAAACTTCAACCTTCTCCTTAATGGTGTTAAAAACCACTATCCTTGAATTCAGTTGTCGACATCTGGAGACTGCACACATCAAACACCAAGGAGTTTTTCTAGTCATCAACCCATCTCTCCTTCCAAAGACTAGACAACATTCTAATTTTCTAACACTTAGTACAAATTGCTCTGTCTTCAGAGACTGAGTCAGTGACCCTGTAAAATCACTTTCCTGTCTTCCTTAGATTAGAAATTGAGAATATTCCTAGCAAAGAATGGTCAGGGGAACACTGTTGAACAATGAAATACATTTCAAACACTTGACAGAAAAACTCTGAAGAACCATTCTACCTGAATCAATCTCTGGATGTCACCTCGCCTAAATGTTCCGCGTCTTGTATCACAAAATTCTTATTACATGTCTGCTTTTACCATCAAGTACTTTATGTGTACTATGTAATATGCAGATCTTTATTCTGATCTACAATTTATATGCTAGGGCTAGGTGAGCTTTTTTCATGCCCAAGGCAGCAGTGTTACCTCTAACATGTGCATGACAGAAATAATAGAGTTAAAAATTCCACAGGTAGAATACTTAAAGGGGTTATCCAAAGTCTAAAACATGCTCCCCAATGCCCGGGCCCCTCATATAGATTATACTTACCTCACTCCCCAGTACCCCCGTCGCTCCTGATCCCTGCACAGTCGCCATTGCATCTCCATGTCGCGCGGATCAAAACATCCGGCGACGATGCTAGGGCGGCTCGTTCCCATCACGGCCTGCTATTGGAAATCGGGACTGTATCCACTACATGTGGACACTAAACATTCTGTTCGCACTGCTGCAAAGGTTTCATTATAGTTAAAACCCGTCATTTCACTCTGCGTGCTGTGCTATTCTTACCATCTAATCTGATTTAAGTGCCTTCAGAGGGTCTCAGTGGAACATCTAATGGTATTGTGAACCTGGTCAAAATACCTTCTTTCTATAGCATTCACACAGCAAGGCAGGGACTTCAAATGCACCTCCTCCTTCATATTAGCTGTCCAGATGATTTTATTAAAACAGAGCAGAATTCTTTTAATTCCTACATGGCACCCCTGCCACCCTTTCGTCCATAGTAGAAATCTGTCAACTCAATAGGGGAAGCATACGCTTCAGTTGCACAATTGATCCGAGGAGGGAGCCCACATGGCTGGCAGTGTGAAAGCTGTAATAATTATCTATAATTCACAATATTCATCTGTCAAATCCCAGCACCAATTCTCCTGTAGCCCCCCACTGGTCTGTGCTGATATGTATGGTACATGAATGCTGCTGGCAGTTACCCACTGCAGCCGTGAAAAGAGACAGCACACCAGGTTTCTCCTTCAACAGCTTCTTACTGGGAATGTTGTCTTTAAAAGAGAATCCCAGGGTCAAACTACTGCAAAGAGTGTTGCATCTGAAAGCAGGATCAATACTATTAAACTAGTTATAATGCCCTGTTAGGGTTGATCCTGATGATTAAAAATATATCTTTCTTCCTCTAACCTATTGCTGAATTTAAGAGAAATACATACTTTAAGATTATGACATTTTGGGCTTAAGCGCACTGAGGGCGGCCATAGCTCCTCCACTCTGCTTTTCTGGACACTCTCCCTACTTCTGGAGGGGGAGTGACCAGGGAAGCAGAGTGAAGGAGCACAGAGTTCCCGGGGTCGTTCTAAGTCCTAATTTGCATATTTAAAAAAACTTAATTTCCTTAACTTAGCTAGGGATTGGTAGAAGAAAAGTATGTTTTAAATCAGTGTGTCAAGCTTTATTGCTGATTTATTAGAGTTGATCCTGCTGACAAAATCTGTTTAACTCTTCCCAACTGGTCTTTAAAAATGGCACCCACTTGCAAGTTTTAAACAGCAGATTCTCAGGGCTAATGTCTGCGGTTGGCGATAACACTGACCACAGACGTTTAACCCCTCAGATGTTGTGTTCAAATGTGATCAAGGCATCTGAGAGCTGAAAACCCAGAAGCGCAGAATTTCCAGGTCTGGAACAGCCCCAACATGCGGGGGAGTTATTAATTTGCTGTGATGGGCCTGGGCCTAATGGAGAGTATCAGGCCTTTAACAGGTATATTCCAATATAGGCCTGCAGGTGGCAGCACTGCATTGGAATATACAAAATTATCTATTTAGCAATGTGCGGAATCCTATTGCAAAATAGAAATGGGAATGTGATGACTACATGTTGTTAGGCCCTTATAAAAAGTAAATCACCCCCTTTCCCCAGAATTAAAAAAAAATATGATAATAGGCATCACAGCATCCCAAAATGCCTGTACAATTAAAATATAAAATATTTATCCTACATAAAGAACAACATAATTGAAAAATTAGAATAAAAGGTGATCAAAAAGTCATAAACAATCCAAGATGGTATAAATAAAAACTACAGATCGTCCAGCAAAAACTGAGCCCTTAACCACCTCAGCTCCCCCCCTTAATGACCAGACCACTTTTACAATTCTGCACTACACTACTTGGTGGTATTTCATTGCTGCTGACATTTTTACTTTTTTTGTTATTAATCGAAATTTCCCGAAATTTTTGCAAAAAAAAGATATTTTTCACTTTCAGTTGTAATTTTTTTTTTTTAAAAACAACATCTATATATAAATTTTTCTCTAAATTTATTTTTCTACATGTCTTTGATAAAAAAAAATGTTTGGGTAAAAAAAAATGGTAAAAGTTATAGCGTTTACAAACTATGGTACAAAAATGTGAATTTCCGCTTTTTGAAGCAGCTCTGATGTCATGTTTCCTGAGGTTCTACAATGCCCAGACAGTAGAAAACCCCCACAAATGACCCCATTTCGGAAAGTAGACACCCTAAGGTATTCGCTAAGGTAGTGAGTTCATAGAACTTTTTATTTTTTGTCACAAGTTAGCGGAAAATGATGATTATTTTTTTTTTTCCTTACAAAGTCTCATATTCCACTAACTTGTGACAAAAAAAAAAAACTTCCATGAACTCACTATGCCCATCACAAAATACCTTGGGGTGTCTTATTTCCAAAATGGGGTCACTTGTGGGGTAGTTATACTGCCCTGGCATTTTAGGGGCCCAGATGTGTGAGAAGTAGTTTGAAATCAAAATGTGTAAAAAATGCCCTGTGAAATCCTAAAGGTGCTCTTTGGAATGTGGGCCCCTTTGCCCACCTAGGCTGCAAAAAAGTGTTCTAGATGTGGTATCGCCGTACTCAGGAGAAGTTGAGCAATGTGTTTTGGGGTGTCATTTTACATATACCCATGCTGGGTGAGAAAAATATCTCGGTCAAATGCCAACTTAGTATAAAAAAATGGGAAAAGTTGTCTTTTGCTCAGATATTTCTCTAACCCAGCATGGGTATATGTAAAATGACACCCCAAAACACATTGCCCAACTTCTCCTGTGTACGGCGATACCACATGTGGACACATTTTTGCAGCCTAAGTGGGCAAAGGGGCCCACATTCCAAAGAGCATCTTTAGGATTTCACAGGGCATTTTTTACACATTTTGATTTCAAACTACTTCTCGCGCATTAGGGCCCCTAAAATGCCAGGGCAGTATAACTACCCCACAAGTGACCCCATTTTGGAAAGAAGACACCTCAAGGTATTCCGTGAGGGGCATGGTGAGTTCCTAGAATTTTAAATTTTTTGTCACAAGTTAGTTGAATATGAGACTTTGTAAGAAAAAAATAAAATAAAAAATTTCCGCTAATTTGTGACAAAAAATAAAAAATTCTAGGAACTCGCCATGCCCCTCACGGAATACCTTGGGGTGCCTTCTTTCCAAAATGGGGTCACTTGTGGGGTAGTTATACTGCTCTGGCATTTTAGGGGCCCTAATGCGTGAGAAGTAGTTTGAAATCCAAATGTGTTAAAAATGCCCTGTGAAATCCTAAAGGTGCTCTTTGGAATTTGGGCCCCTTTGCCAACCTAGGCTGCAAAAAAGTGTCACACATGTGGTATCGCCGTACTCGGAATAAGTAGGGCAATGTGTTTTGGGGTGTATTTTTACATATACCCATGCTGGGTGAGAGAAATATCTCTCTAAAAGTCAACTTTTCCCATTTTTTTATACAAAGTTGTCATTATAGAGAGATATTTCTCTCACCCAGCATGGGTATATGTAAAAAGACACCCCAAAACACAAGTTAGCGGAAATTGATTTATTTATTTTTTTTCTCACAAAGTCTCCCTTTCCGCTAACTTGGGACAAAAAAGTTCAATCTTTCATGGACTCAATATGCCCCTCAGCGAATACCTTGGCGTGTCTTCTTTCCGAAATGGGGTCACATGTGGGGTATTTATACTGCCCTGGCATTTTAGGGGCCCTAAAGCGTGAGAAGAAGTCTGGAATATAAATGTCTAAAAAATGTTACGCATTTGGATTCCGTGAGGGGTATGGTGAGTTCATGTGAGATTTTATTTTTTGACACAAGTTAGTGGAATATGAGACTTTGTAAGAAAAAACAAAACAAAAAAAAATCTATTTCCGCTAACTTGTGCCAAAAAAATGTCTAAATGGAGCATTACAAAGGGGGTGATCAATGACAGGTGGGTTATCAGGAAGTCTATATGGGGTGATCACCACCCTGTCATTGATCACCCCCCTGTAAGGCTCCATTCAGACATCCGTATGTGTTTTGCAGATCTGTGGTGTCCGTGTTTTGCGGATCGAATGGAGCCTTACAGGTGGCTGATTAATGACAGGGGGGTGATCACCCCATATAGACTCCCTGATCACCCCCCTGTCATTGATCACCCCCCTGTAAGGCTCCATTCAGACGTCCGTATGTGTTTTGCAGATCTACGGATTCATGGATCGGATCCGCAAAACACATACGGACGTCTGAATGGAGCCTTACTGGAGGGTGATCAATGACAGGGGGCTGGTCAGGAAATGTATATGGGGTGATCACCCCCTGTCATTGATCACCCCCCTGTAAGGCTCCATTCAGACGTCCGTATGTGTTTTGCGGATCCAATCCATGGATCCGTGGATCCGTAAAACACATACGGACATCTGAATGGAGCCTTAAAGGGGGGTGATCAATGACAGGGGGGTGATCAGGGAGTCTATAAAGGGTGATCACCCCCCTGTCAGGCTCCATTCAGACGTCCGTATGTGTTTTGCGGATCCGATCCATGTATCCGTGGATCCGTAAAACACATACGGACATCTGAATGGAGCCTTACAGGGGGGTGATCAATGACAGGGGGGTGATCAGGGAGTCTATAAAGGGTGATCACCCCCCTGTCAGGCTCCATTCAGACATCCGTATGTGTTTTGCGGATCCGATCCATGGATCCATGGATCCGTAAAACATATACGGACGTCTGAATGGAGCCTTACAGGTGGGTGATCATCCCATATAGACTCCCTGATCACCCCCCTGTCATTAATAACCCCCTGTAAGGCTTCATTCAGATGTCCGTATGTGTTTTACGGATCCACGTATACATGGATCGGATCCGCAAAACACATACGGACGTCTGAATGGAGCCGTACAGGGGTTGATCAATGACAGGGGGTGATCAGGGAGTCTATATGGGGTGATCACCCCCCTGTTATTGATCACCCCCCTGTAAGGCTCCATTCAGATGTCCGTATGTGTTTTGCGGATCCGATCCATGAATCCGTGGATCCGTAAAACACATACGGACGTCTGAATGGAGCCTTACAGGGGGGTGATCAATGACAGGGGGGCGATTAATGACAGGGGGGTGATCAGGGAGTCTATATGGGGTGATCAGGGGTTCATAAGGGGTTAATAAGTGACGGGGGGGTGTAGTGTAGTGGTGTTTGGTGCTACTTTACACAGCTACCTGTGTCCTCTGGTGGTCGATCCAAGCAAAAGGAACCACCAGAGGACCAGGTAGCAGGTATATTAGACGCTGTTATCAAAACAGCATCTAATATACCTGCTAGGGGTTAACTGCCTCCGGACCGCCTAACGCAGATGTGCGGTCCGGAGGTGGCCGCCCTGCGCACGACGACGCATATACGCGTCATCTCTCGAGGGCCGGGATTTCCTGTGAACGCGCGCACACAGGCGCGCGCGCTCACAGGAACGGAAGGTAAGCGAGTGGATCTCCAGCCTGCCAGCGGCGATCGCTCGCTGGCAGGCTGGAGATCCGAATTTTTTAACCCCTAACAGGTATATTAGACGCTGTTTTGATAACAGCGTCTAATATACCTCCTACCTGGTCCTCTGGTGGTCCCTTTTGTTAGGATCGACCACCAGAGGACACAGGTAGGTCAGTAAAGTCGCACCAAACACTACAGTACACTACACCCCCCCGTCACTTATTAACCCTTTATGAACCCCTGATCACCCATGATCACCCCATATACACTCCCTGATCACCCCCCTGTCATTGATCACCCCCCTGTCATTGATCACCCCCCTGTCAGGCTCCGTTCAGACGTCCGTATGATTTTTACGGATCCACGGATACATGGATCGGATCCGCAAAACACATGCGGACGTCTAATGGGAGCCTTACAGGGGGGTGATCAATGACAGGCGGGTGATCACCCATATACACTCCCTGATCACCCCCTGTCATTGATCACCCCCCTGTCATTGATCACCCCCCTGTAAGGCTCCATTCAGACGTCCGCATGATTTTTACGGATCCATGGATACATGGTTTGGATCCGCAAAACACATGCGGACGTCTGAATGGAGCCTTACAGGGGGGTGATCAATGACAGGCGGGTGATCACCCATATACACTCCCTGATCACCCCCTGTCATTGATCACCCCCCTGTCATTGATCACCCCCCTGTAAGGCTCCATTCAGATGTCCGCATGATTTTTACGGATCCATGGATCGGATCCGCAAAACACATGCAGACGTCTGAATGGAGCCTTACAGGGGGGTGATCAATGACAGGCGGGTGATCACCCATATACACTCCCTGATCACCCCCTGTCATTGATCACCCCCCTGTCATTGATCACCCCCCTGTAAGGCTCCATTCAGACGTCCGCATGATTTTTACGGATCCATGGATACATGGATCGGATCCGCAAAACACATGCGGACGTCTGAATGGAGCCTTACAGGGGGGCGATCAATGACAGGCGGGTGATCACCCATATACACTCCCTGATCACCCCCCTGTCATTGATCACCCCCCTGTAAGGCTCCATTCAGACGTCCGCATGTGTTTTGCGGATCCGATCCATGTATCCATGGATCCGTAAAAATCATACGGACGTCTGAATGGAGCCTTACAGGGGGGGTGATCAGTGACAGGGGGGTGATCACCCTGATCACCCCCTGTCATTGATAACCCCCCTGTAAGGCTCCATTCAGACGTCCGCATGTGTTTTGCGGATCCGATCCATGTATCCATGGATCAATAAAAATCATACGGACGTCTGAATGGAGCCTTACAGGGGGGGGTGATCAGTGACAGGGGGGTGATCACCCTGATCACCCCCTGTCATTGATAACCCCCCTGTAAGGCTCCATTCAGACGTCCGCATGTGTTTTGCGGATCCGATCCATGTATACGTAAAAATCATACGGACGTCTGAATGGAGCCTTACAGGGGGGTGATCAATGACAGAGGGGTGATCCGGGAGTCTATATGGGTGATCACCCCCCTGTCATTGATCACCCCCCTGTCATTGATCACCCCCCTGTAAGGCTCCATTCAGACGTCCGCATATGTTTTGCGGATCCGATCCATGGATCCGTAAAAATTATACGGACGTCTGAATGGAGCCTTACCAGGGGGGTGATCAATGACAGGGGGGTGATCCGGGAGTCTATATGGGTGATCACCCCCCTGTCATTGATCACCCCCCCTGTAAGGCTCCATTCAGACATTTTTTTGGCACAAGTTAGCAGAAATTTTTTGTTTGTTTTTGCTTTTGTTTTTTCTTACTAAGTCTCATATTCCACTAACTTGTGTCAAAAAATTAAATCTCACATGAACTCACCATTCCCCTCACGGAATCCAAATGCGTAAACATTTTTAGGGCCCTAAAAAGCCAGGGCAGTATAAATACCCCACATGTGACCCCATTTCGGAAAGAAGACACCCCAAGGTATTCCGTGAGGGGCACGGCGAGTTCCTAGAATTTTTTATTTTTGTCACAAGTTAGCGGAAAATGATGATTTTTCTTTTTTTTTCTTTTTTTCTTACAAAGGGTGTCTTCTTTCGAAAGTGGGGTCACATGTGGGGTATTTATACTGCCCTGGCTTTTTAGGGGCCCGAAAGTGTGAGAAGAAGTCTGGGATCCAAATGTCTAAAAATGCCCTCCTAAAAGGAATTTGGGCCCCTTTGCGCATCTAGGCTGCAAAAAAGTGTCACACATCTGGTATCGCCGTACTCAGGAGAAGTTGGGCAATGTGTTTTGGGGTGTCATTTTACATATACCCATGCTGGGTGAGAAAAATATCTTGGTCAAATGCCAACTTTGTATAAAAAAATGGGAAAAGTTATCTTTTGCCAAGATATTTCTCTCACCCAGCATGGTTATATGTAAAATGACACCCCAAAACACATTCCCCAACTTCTCCTGAGTACGGCGATACCAGATGTGTCACACTTTTTTGCAGCCAAGGTGGGCAAAGGGGCACATATTCCAAAGTGCACCTTTCGGATTTCGCAGGCCATTTTTTACACATTTTGATTGCAAGGTACTTCTTACACATTTGGGCCCCTAAATTGCCAGGGCAGTATAACTACGCCACAAGTGACCCCATTTTGGAAAGAAGACACCCCAAGGTATTCCGTGAGGGGCACGGCGAGTTCCTAGAATTTTTTATTTTTGTCACAAGCTAGCGGAAAATGATGATTTTTCTTTTTTTTTCTTTTTTTCTTACAAAGTCTCATATTCCACTAACTTGCGACAAAAAATAAAAAATTCTAGGAACTCGCTGCGCCCCTCACGGAATACCTTGGGGTGTCTTCTTTCCAAAATGGGGTCACTTGTGGCGTAGTTATACTGCCCTGGCAATTTAGGGGCCCAAATGTGTGAGAAGAACTTTGCAATCGAAATGTGTAAAAAATGACCGGTGAAATCCGAAAGGTGCACTTTGGAATATGTGCCCCTTTGCCCACCTTGGCTGCAAAAAAGTGTGACACATCTGGTATCGCCGTACTCAGGAGAAGTTGGGGAATGTGTTTTGGGGTGTCATTTTACATATACCCATGCTGGGTGAGAAAAATATCTTGGTCAAATGCCAACTTTGTATAAAAAAATGGGAAAAGTTATCTTTTGCCAAGATATTTCTCTCACCCAGCATGGTTATATGTAAAATGACACCCCAAAACACATTCCCCAACTTCTCCTGAGTACGGCGATACCAGATGTGTCACACTTTTTTGCAGCCAAGGTGGGCAAAGGGGCACATATTCCAAAGTGCACCTTTCGGATTTCACCGGTCATTTTTTACACATTTCGATTGCAAAGTTCTTCTCACACATTTGGGCCCCTAAATTGCCAGGGCAGTATAACTACGCCACAAGTGACCCCATTTTGAAAAGAAGACACCCCAAGGTATTCCGTGAGGGGCATGGCGAGTTCCTAGAATTTTTTATTTTTTGTCGCAAGTTAGTGGAATATGAGACTTTGTAAGAAAAAAATAAAAATAAAAAATCATCATCATTTTCCGCTAACTTGTGACAAAAAATAAAAAATTCTATGAACTCACTATGCCCATCAGCGAATACCTTAGGGTGTCTACTTTCCGAAGTGGGGTCATTTGTGGGGTTTTTCGACTGTCTGGGCATTGTAGAACCTCAGGAATCATGACAGGTGCTCAGAAAGTCAGAGCTGCTTCAAAAAGCGGAAATTCACATTTTTGTACCATAGTTTGTAAACGCTATAACTTTTACCCAAACCATTTTTTTTTTGCCCAAACATTTTTTTTTGATCAAAGACATGTAGAACTATAAATTTAGCGAAAAATTTATATATGGATGTCATTTTTTTTGCAAAATTTTACAGCCGAAAGTGAAAAATTTCATTTTTTTGCAAAAAAATCGTTACATTTCGATTAATAACAAAAAAAGTAAAAATGTCAGCAGCAATAAAATACCACCAAATGAAATCTCTATTAGTGAGAAGAAAAGGAGGTAAAATTCATTTGGGTGGTAAGTTGCATGACCGAGCGATAAACGGTGAAAGTAGTGTAGTGCCGAAGTGTAAAAAGTGCTCTGGTCATGAAGGGGGTTTCAGCTAGCGGGGCTGAAGTGGTTAAAAAAATCGCATCTACAGCCTGCCAGCGAACGATCGCTGCTGGCAGGCTGTAGATCCACTTGCTTACCTGCCGATCCTGTGAACGCGCGCGCCTGTGTGCGCACGTTCACAGGAAGTCTCGCGTCTCGCGAGATGAAGCGCCAATGCGTGACTCTGCCTGAGACAGCCGCCTCCGGACCGCGATCCTGCGTTAGGTGGTCCGGAGGCGGTTAAAGAGCTCAGTATACATAAGTATAAAAAAAAAAGTTTTGGGGGTCATAATTAGAGATTAGTGAATTTCTCAAAAATTCGATTCGGCCGGTTCGCCTAATTTTCAAAAAAGATTTGATTCGATCTGAATTTATTTGCGGCAAATCCCATTAAAAAAACTGCTATTTCCTGGCTGCAGAGAGCCTGTATAGTGGTGTAGAACACTGTGCCTTGCAGTAACACGCATAGGGAGTCTGCTCTGGTAGTGAAACAATACTGTGAGTCCATATGACATGCAGATGACAGGCGTTGCTCTTAGACTCACTGCATACTTTACTTATTTGGGCAGTTATGTGGCCAAAACTGACTAAATAACTCAAGTGTCAACTCTGCCTTACAGGTCGATGTTAGCACCAGGTATAAAGAACCGTGCAGAGGCCCAAGATCCGACTGTAGCGTGAAAGAGCACACTTCTTTTACACCGTCGTCATATCTCATGAAGAGATCTACGTGGAGCGGTGAGGATTATTTTGGACATATTTTCATTTTAAGGTAGTGTGACTCCCAATATTCCCACATCATATTCCCATTTACAAATTTTTTGTAAAGGAGGCAATTATCACAATATAAGGTTATACTATGATAGGGATCAATTATTACCACAGATGTGGTTACTCGTGGCACTTTGGACCTCGGTAGTGGAGGGATTGCGTTCGCCAGGTCACTCTCTATGGAGGTACTTGAATACCAGATGCTCCAATGCTATTCAATAGATCTTTGAACCATCCAGGGGGGCCACAGGCAATGACTGAATCAAATCCGCTTGTAGGCAACGGGATACTATCCCTATAGATCTATGCTGTCCCTGCCTAAAAGCGGAGTAATCACCCTGAAAGGTAATAATTGATGCCTATCATAGTATACCCCTATATTGTGAGAACTGCCTCCTTTACTACATTTTTTCTATATATGTATCTATTGTTTTAAATGTGGAAATATTTTTAGTTATCATTAATAAAAATGAAGTTTTAGGGGTAATTAGTTTGTTCAGTGATACTCCTTCATATATTTACCCAGTTGTGACATAACTATTATTTCAGTGAGTTTTAGTGTGACTCCCCCTTATTAGCTTCTCTATTTAGGAAGTTGGAAGTAATTAGCATTTTTTTGGGTTACTTGTATCTGACCTTTATAGGTATTGTTAGGTAAAAGTTTATTTTTTGCTTTTGGAAATTTACATCAAATAGAACAAAGACTGGTGTTAGTTATCTAATGTCAGATAAATATGGGAAAGTTACCATTCCGTATATACCACTTACTCAAGAGGGGTCTCAATTTTGATTCATAATAAAATTAAATTTGAGCGTCTGGCATGTGAGGCCGATGAGCATGGCAGGTACCTCTTTCTGTATTGCAATATAGAAGGGGTTAAAATGGTAATTGCAAATATTTATATTCCTCCACCATATAAGTCAGATGTTTTGTATCAATTGTATGGATTCATGTTGAATAGACAGGAATCGATAATGATTGCGATAGGAGATTATAACGGAGTAATGGATCCACTCAGGGATAGAACGTCTAGCAGAGGGGGAAGAACACAAAAAGTAGATTTTTATAAACTAGCCCATGAATTTAACTGGATTGACGTTTGGCGCCTCCAGAACCCGGATGAAATCATGTATTCTTGTTATTCCAAAACACATCAAACTTGGTCTAGAATAGATATGGCCCTGGGAAATAAAAATTTGATGTCTTACAATAGGATTAAAATAAAGTACTTGCCCATGGCCCTATCAGACCATAATGCAGTAATGGAACTAGATCTGAATAAAAAGAAGGTTTTACCACCTTTTAAGTTCAATCCCCATTGGTTATCAATGATTCCAGATAAAGAAACTATAACGGAAGAATTAAAAAAAAAAATTTAGGGAGAATAATTACTCTGCAAGTAGGTTAATTGTTTGGGACACTGCTAAAGCATATTTAAGGGGATTGCTCTTTAAAAAAGTGAAGTACTGGAAAAAAACTACTAGGGAAAGGGGGACTGTACTGGAAAAAAAAGTTCAAGAAGCAGGAATAACATGTATAAGACACCCCACTGATTATAACAAGAAAATATGGGAGGAAGAACAGGAAAAGTTAAAGGTATATCATATGGAGAGAAGCAGGAAAGAATTACTCTTTCAAGGGGTTCGGTTAGCCACAGAGGGAGAAAAAGTTGGTAAAATTTTGGCAAATATAGTAAGAAATCAAAGAGAGAAATTCTGGATTGGGGCGATTAAAGATAAAATGGGTGAAATAATTAATACACCTGAAGGAGTTAAAGAAGTATTCCTGGAATATTTCCAGGAGGTATATAAGTCCAAGGTACAATACTCAAAACAAGAACTAGATTTATATTTAGATCAGATTCCTTTTAGGGAGATATCCCAGGCCCAGAAAGAATTTTTAGAAAAAGAAATATCAATCGCGGAAATAAATAAGGTTTTGGGGCAGGTAAAATCTGAAAAAGCACCAGGATGTGATGGGCTTCCTTTTGAAATATATAAAACTTTCTCCCAGGTGTTAGTACCCGAATTAAAAACAACACTGGATGAGGCTAAAAAAAATCGGGGATCTACCAGATTCTATGAAAGAGACAATTATTACGCTAATTCCAAAAAAGGGCAAAGAACAACTAGACCCTGGATCATATAGGCCAATATCACTTTTAAACACGGATGTTAAAATTTTGGCAAAAGTTTTGGCCGATAGGCTATCAAAGGTGGTTAAAGGTGTAATAAATGAAGATCAAACAGGCTTTATACCTGGCAGAACGATATATTCAAATATAAGAAGGTTGTTTTTAAATATCGAAGCCAATAGAATAGAAGCGGGGGAGAAAGCTGTACTATCACTGGACGCCCAAAAGGCATTCGACTGTATTGAATGGGAATATTTATGGGCAGTATTAAAAAGGGTCGGTAATAGGGGAAGGATTTATAAGGTGGATACAGTTAATATACTACAATCCTCGGGCTAGAGTGATGGTGGACGGGAGCTTGTCCCTGCCCCTTGCCCTATATCGGTGCACTAGGCAGGGATGCCCTCTCTCTCCACTATTATTCGCTATTGCGATTGAACCTTTGGCATGCATTGGGGACAGTTATGCAAGAGGATAAATATAAGATGGAAAGATCTGAATTATTGCATAAATTTACCAACGCAGGTGAAAGAGGAGGAATAACGGCAAAAAGATACAAGATTTTGATGGAGGGAAAAAAGAAACGGGTTATAATACTTGCCAGGAAAAAATGGGAAAATGAACTTCAATTTTTTACGGAAGAAAAATGGAACGATGCTTTAAAAAAATATTCTGGAGTCTCAAATAGGGGCTCACACAAGATCTCACAATTTTTTGTAGTTCATAGGTTGCATCGATCCCCATGGATATTGAAAAGAATGGGTGTTAGAGCTTCGGACGATTGCACAAAATGCGGGGGTGAGAATGCTGATTTAATACATTGTTTCTGGAGATGCCCAAGACTGTTCAGATACTGGACAGAAATAACAGATACTGTATACCAAATTTTGAAGGTTCAAATATCAGAAGATCCCATGACTTGTGTATGTATAGAAAAAAAAAAATTAGAATGTTTCCTTTTTGATGGTTTAAAAAATGTAATTTTTTTTCTATTGATGATGAAATTTGAGACGATGGAAATAGAGATATTTAAATTAAAAAAAATTAATGTGGAAATATTTTTAGTTATCATTAATAAAAATGAAGTTTTAGGGGTAATTAGTTTGTTCAGTGATACTCCTTCATATATTTACCCAGTTGTGACATAACTATTATTTCAGTGAGTTTTAGTGTGACTCCCCCTTAGGCTACTTTCACACTAGCGTTCGGGTTTCCGTTCGTGAGCTCCGTTTGAAGGAGCTCACGAGCGGACCCGAACGCAGCCGTCCAGCCCTGATGCAGTCTGAATGGAGGCGGATCCGCTCAGACTGCATCAGTCTGGCGGCGTTCAGCCTCCGCTCAGCTCGCCTCCGCACGGACAGGCGGACAGCTGAACGCTGCTTGCAGCGTTCGGGTGTCCGCCTGGCCGTTCGGAGGCGTGCGGATCCGTGCGGATCCGTCCAGACTTTCAATGTAAGTCAATGGGGACGGATCCGTTTGAAGATGCCACAATGTGGCTCAATCTTCAAGCGGATCCGTCCCCCATTGACTTTACATTGAAAGTCTGGACGGATCCGTCCCAGGCTATTTTCACACTTAGCTTTTTTTTGCTAATATAATGCAGACGGATCCGTTCTGAACGGAGCCTCCGTCTGCATTATTATGAGCGGATCCGTTCAGAACGGATCCGCCCGAACGCTAGTGTGAAAGTAGCCTTATTAGCTTCTCTATTTAGGATGTTGGAAGTAATTAGCATTTTTTTGGGTTACTTGTATCTGACCTTTATAGGTATTGTTAGGTAAAAGTTTATTTTTTGCTTTTGGAAATTTACATCAAATAGAACAAAGACTGGTGTTAGTTATCTAATGTCAGATAAATAACAGCTTTCAGTACATTGGTATTCAACACCTAGGCAGAGATCTGAACGGCCTTTAGCAGAACAAGGCTAGCACAATGAGGCATTATGTGAACAGGTATTATTAGAAAGTAAGTCAAGAAGACATCTAAAAGGCAAAGTAACACTGTTCAGTGGGAAATTGCCATGTAGAGCTCAGAGGAAGGTGACTGCAACCCTATTCAAAGAACAAGACACATCTAGAATGGAAAATATATTACCGTAAGTGCTATTTCTGACAATTAAGCCAAATATTTGTGTGGTATAAGTTACATAACATTTTCTTGCTAAATTCAGAATATTATACTAATCAGGTGGATGGTTTTCTGGATATAAGTTTTTGAAGTCACTTCATGTATTCTACATCCTGTCCAGGATCTTCAACTTCGTCTTTGTTTGAACATTTAGCACGGGAGAAAGTCACACTTGACTTAAAAATGCCTGATCAGTCAAAAAAATGCATTGAAATGACGGATCCGTCTTTCCTGTGTCATCCGGCAAAACAGATCCGGCATTTATTTCTTTCACCTTTTTTTCGGTCTGCGCATGCGCAGACCGGAAGGACGGATCCGGCATTCCGGTATTTTGAATGCCGGATCCGGCACTAATACATTCCTATGGAAAAAAAATGCTGGATCCGGCATTCAGGCAGGTTTTTTTCGCCGAAGATAAAACCGTAGCAAGCTACGGTTTTCTCTTTTGCCTGATCAGTCAAAACTATTGAACTGAAGACATCCTGATGCATCCTGAACGGATTGCTCTCCATTCAGAATGCATGGGGATATACCTGATCAGTTATTTTCTGGTATAGAGCCCCTGTGACGGAACTCACGCTAGTGTGAAAGTACCCTAACAATAGTAACTATTTTGGAGTTGTATTCCTCCATATATTCCTCATTTTATGACAATAAAACTTTTAGGTTTAGGGCTCTTTCACACCTGCGTTCTTTTCTTCCGGCATAGAGTTCCGTCGTCGGGGCTCTATGCCGGAAGAATCCTGATCAGTTTTATCCTAATGCATTCTGAATGGAGTGAAATCCGTTCAGGATGCATCAGGATGTCTTCAGTTCCGGACCGGAACGTTTTTTGGCCGGAGAAAATACCGCAGCATGCGTAAAGTGTAGTGGGGATCGGGGGAGCAGTATACTTACCGTCCGTGCGGCTCCCAGGGCGCTCCAGAGTGACGTCAGGGTGCCCCAAGCGCATGGATCACGTGATCGCATGGCACGTCATCCATGCGCATGGGGCGCTCTGACGTCATTCTTGAGCGCCCCGGGAGCCGCACGGACTGTAAGTATACTGCTCCCCCGCTCCCCACTACTACTATGGCAACCAGGACTTTAATAGCATCCTGGCTGCCATAGTAACACTGAAAGCATTTTGAAGACGGATCCGTCTTCAAATGCTTTCAGTTCACTTGCGTTTTTCCGGATCCGGCGTGTAATTCCGGCAAGTGGAGTACACGCCGGATCCGGACAACGCAAGTGTGAAATAGGCCTTATACCTGACTCAACCCATTCGTTGCCAGGGTAGCTTTAAAATGTTGCCAAACAACAAATAAAATAAAAAAAAATCATATTATACCAGACACCCATACATTTTGTGAAACCTGAGACATTGTGAAAAATGCCACCCAGCACTTTACCAACTTTGGCACCTTCTCGCAATTTTGCATCAAAGCAAAACATTTTGTGAAAAAAATTACAAAAATGTTTGTTTGTGGTTGAAAGTCTGACTCAAGCAGTGCCTAAAATGCACAATAACTAGTGAAAATAATATGGTCTCTACATGCCCACACCATTGCATCAGTATTCATCAGAACTACTGTAAAGAGACCAAAACTGTTCATGATCTGGATGCCAGTAATCAGTCATAGAGTCAACAATGTCCCAATTAACTGCAAGGATAGATTAGATGTGCAACTGCTCCTCTTCCTACCATTTTAGCAGAGAATAGAAGTTACATTCTATCTGATGGCAAATATACTCCCTGATTGGTAAGAGTACCGAAAACATGAAAATAAATCTCCTGTATTCCCCAGGGCTCTCTGGAGCCTCTACAGGGGGTGAGATAAAAATAACAGACTGCTGTGATCTCTCCTGAAGTCCGCTCTCTCACCCCTTCATCACTGACAAACAGATCTGGGAAGTGAAGCGCTCTACGATGCTCCCCATCCTCAAAACTAGAGATGAGCGAATTGAAGTTGACGAAGGGGCATTCGATCCGAATTTCAGGAAAAATTTGATTCACACCGAATCCGAATTTCTTCACGCTTCGTGGTAACTAATCAATTTGTTTCCTAAAATGACTGCTGCACTTGTAAGGACATGGAGCAAGGAACTCTGGGAATGAGGGATCACCCACAATGCCATGCATGCAGCCAATAAGCAGCCAGCCAGCTCTGTGATGTCACAGCCCTAAAAATAGCCTCAGCCATATTGGATTCTGCCATTTTCCACTGTACTTAGTGCAGGGAGAGACGTCAGCAGGCGTTAGGGACAGTGCTAGAAAAAACGTAATTGTGCTAAAAAAAAAACTATTTACAAGTGCAGGGAAAGATTATTTAAGGTGTAGGGAAAGGAGAGGGAGGAATCATTCCACAGAATTTCGGTTGAACAAGGTTTAGTAGGGGAGGTTACAACCTGGGTAATAGGAACAATCCTATTACACCTTGCTGCACTGACTGGGCACCCAAATTGCCATTATACAGCTCTGTAATTCCAGCAAACTGTTCTTGTTATTGGGGTGTTACAGCCATTAACAGAGTTTATTACATCTTATTTGCCCTTGTACGGTGCAGTTTTATGTTCTAAAGCATTTTTTGCCTTGTATTTCGAAAACAGAGCCTGGAAACTATAGGCCGGTAAGTTTAACATCTGTTGTGGGTAAACTGTTTGAAGGTTTCCTAAGAGATGCTATCTTAGAGCATCTCAACAGAAATAAGCAAATAACGCCATATCAGCATGGCTTCATGAGGGATTGGTCATGCCAAACTAATTTAATCAGTTTCTATGAGGAGGTAAGTTCTAGACTTGACAGCGGCAAATCAATGGATGTCGTATATCTGGACTTCTCCAAAGCATTTGACACTGTACCACATAAAAGGTTAGTATATAAAATGAGAATGCTCGGACTGGGAGAAAACGTCTGTAAGTGGGTAAGTAACTGGCTCAGTTATAGAAAACAGAGGGTGGTTATTAACGGTACACACTCAGATTGGGCCACTGTCACTAGTGAGGTACCTCAGGGGTCAGTATTGGGCCCTATTCTCTTCAATATATTTATTAATGATCTTGTAGAAGGCTTGCATAGTAAAGTATCAATTTTTGCAGATGACACTAAACTGTGTAAAGTAATTAACACTGAAGAGGACAGTATACTACTACAGAGGGATCTGGATAGATTGGAGGCTTGGGCAGAGAAGTGGCAGATGAGGTTTAACAGTGACAAAGGTAAAGTTATGATCTATCCCATCATCTATTTATCCCCAGGACTGTGACGAGGGGACATCCTCTGCGTCTGGAGGAAAGAAGGTTTGTGCAGAAACATAGAAGAGGATTCTTTGCGGTAAGAGCAGTGAGACTATGGAACTCTCTGCCTGAGGAGGTGGTGATGGTGAGTACAATAAATCGGCCTTATGTACTATGTTACTATTAGTGGTTAAAAAAGGGCTTATTAGCTGTTGTGTGGTGAAGTGCTAAAATGATAGCACTTTTTGTTGTGTATTAGTGGCAAAAGAAAAATATATTTGCCATACAGCAGTGCAGTTATATTTTCTAGAGTCTTTTGTGGCGTGTATTAGTGGCAATAGTAAAATATATTTGCCGTTCAGCGCGGCAGTTGTATGTTCTAAAGCAGTTTAGTAGCAAAAAATATATATATATATTTGCCGATGAGCAGTGCAGTTATATATTCTAAAGCCTTCTGTGGAGTGGAAAAAAAAAATATATATTTGCTGTTCAGAGGTGCAGTTATATTTTATAAAGCCTTTTGTGCCGTGTATAAGTGGAAAAAAATAAGGGACTATTTTGCTGTTGCAGTTATATGTTCTAAAGCCCTTTTTGTCATGTATTAGTGGCAAAAGAAAAATATATTTGCTGTTCAGCGGTGCAGTTATATGTTCTAAAGCCATTTTTTGCATGAATTAGTGGCACAAGAAAAGTATTTGCCGTTGTGTGGTGAAGTGAGGAAATTACAGCCCTTTTTGGCGTGTATTAGTGGGCGAAAAAAGTGAGAAAATTACAGACTTTTTTGGGGTGTTTTAATTTAAATTTTATTTATTTATTAGATTTTTTGGCATTCGCAATACTGATGGATTACTGAGCAAATGCTGACTGAGTGAAGGCGAATGCTTCACAGACAAGATCTGTTTTTTGTGGGTTATTGTTCTGACGAATCAGAGGAAGGGGAAAATAATCAGTGATGTCAACACAAACTTACTTACTGCTGACACCCTCTCCACTCTGTCGGGGGCTCTACTTGTATAAGCGTTTAATAGAACAGGTTCTGTAGACATCTATGTGGAATCAGCTGACGACGGTGTAAAAGGACTACGCTTCTTCTTGGCGCTAACATCCACCTGTAAGGCTGAGTTCATACTTGAGTTATTTGCTCAGTTTTGGCACCGTGACTGCCCAAATAAGTGAAGTGTGCAGTGTGATTCTAAGAGCGACGCCTGTCATCTGCATGTCCTACTGACTCACAGTATTGTTTCACTACCACAGCAGACTCACTATGCGTGTTACTTCAAGGCACGGTGTTCTACACCACTATAAAGGCTCTCTGCAGCCTGAAAATAGCCATTTTTTTAATGCGATTCACCTCAGATCAAACCAATTTTTTTCTAAAATTCTCTATTCAAAACCCAAAATATTGCACCTGCAGTGTTAACTTTAGCTTTAGTACTTATATTCTAGTCATACAAAACATTTAAGTTTTTGACGTATTACATACATCTTTAGCAACGGTTAAAGGGCTTCTGTCAGCCCACTAAACCGTTTTTTTGTTTTTGTTTACTAATAATCCCTATACTGCGAGCTCCCTATACATAAGTTAAATAATAATTTTGGTTCAGTAGAATTTGATAAAAAGCTATTTTTAAAATATGCAAATTACCTTGCTACCAGCAAGTAGGGCGGCTACTTGCTGGTAGCAGCCGCATCCTCCGATCCTAATGACGCCCCCTCCGCATTGTGATTGGCAGGGCCAGGGAACGGAATCGTTCTCTGCTGGCCCTGCCTGTTTGCATTCAAAATCTGGCGCCTGCGCGGCGGCCGTACCTATCTTCAATCTGCGCAGGCGCACTGAGAGGCGGCCGCTCGATCGGCCGCTCCATCCTCAATGCGCCTGCGCCGATGACGTCACATCTACACCCGGCGCAGGCGCATTGAGGATGGAGCGGCCTCTCAGTGCGCCTGCGCAGATTGAACATAGGTACGGCCGCGGCGCAGGCGCCAGATATTGAATGCAAACAGGCAGGGCCAGCAGAGAACGATTCTTTACTCAGGAATTGGCCACAGGGTCATAGACAGGGGATGAATTTTATTTTGCAGAGACCTCAATATTATGATGGCTTTTGAACTTTTGATATATCTCTGATAGGCCAGCATATCTATCCAGCAAGATGACATGTCTGTACAAACAATGGTGCATAAGCTACACTACATCCCTAAAAGTCAAAGATGAAGCCCATGGTTAGTGTCATAGTTGAATAAAGGTTTTGTTAGACCTTTGATCTCTCAATAGCTTTATGTGTTGAAAGTGGATTCTACTGGCCGGTGTGAAGAAAACTCCACTCTTGTCAAGCGAAGTACAGATTTAGGCTACATGCACACGTTTGTTTCCGTGTCCGTTCCGGGTTTTCATGCGGATAGGATGTGGACCCATTAATTTAAATGGGTCCGCAAAAAATGCGGACAGCACACTGTGTGCTCTCCGCATCAGTGTGTCCGTTCCGCAGCCCCGCAAAAAAATAGAACATGTCCTATTCTTGTCCGTTTTAGGCATTGTTACAATGGATCTGCCAAAAAAATTTAACGGATGGCATATGGATGTCATCCATTTTTGTTTGCGGATACGCAATTTGCGGACTGCAAAATACATACGGTCGTGTGCATGTAAGCTTACTGTGACACCAGTTGCTTTTTTATTTTTCGGTATCTATGACTTTGGCTTGCACATTACAGTTAAGAGCATTTTTATTTTTTCCTTAATTAATGTCAGTTGCCTATAATAACAGATGCAATATCAATACATTATGTTAGAACTATATATCAAGATTTTAAAATGACAGCACCTGGGATATGCTCAGCACATGGTACAGAGGGTAAAAGGGAGGTCATACTGCTGAACTGATATGTAAAGTAAGCAGAGTCCCGTTATGATGGGTACCTAATACTCTACCACACTTTGGTCTTGTTACCTACTTTCCTAGCTGAGAGGGTCCCTTTTTGTAGAAATAGATGACTCTTCTAATCTCAGACAACCCCTTTATATATTAAACAGGGAATCTGTCATGCAAAACTGCTGACAGAGATAGTTAGAGACAGGGGAGAGCAGAACAAAAATACCTTTTATGGAGCTTTAATTATCAGGATTAGTGTGAATATGAACTTTTATTCTGTCAGGTTTTGCTCCTTAAGTGCTCTGGAGGCGAGCTCCACTGTGAAGTGTGTTGAGCTGCATCACAGCCCTTTCCCTATGCTCTGAGTGACAACTGTAGTTTTGTCCTGGTTACATGATACACCTCAAGACAGAGGTGAGGGGTAGGGATGAGCGAACCCGAACTGTATAGTTCGGGTTCGTACCGAATTTTGGGGTGTCCGTGACACGGACCCGAACCCGGACATTTTCGTAAAAGTCCGGGTTCGGGTTCGGGGTTCGTCGCTTTTTTGGCACTTTTTGAAAGGCTGCAAAGCAGCCAATCAACAAGCGTCATACTACTTGCCCCAAGAGGCCGTCACAGCCATGCCTACTATTGGCATGGCTGTGATTGGCCAGAGCACCATGTGACCCAGCCTCTATTTAAGCTGAAGTCACATAGCGCCGCCCGTCACTCTGCTCTGATTAGCGTAGGGAGAGGTTGCAGCTGCGACAGTAGGGCGAGATTAGGCAGATTAACTCCTCCAAAAGACTCCATCCAGTGATCGATCTGCAGCTGTGGATGATTGAGCTGCTGATACTCAATTGCTCACTGTTTTTAGGCTGCCCAGACCGTTTGTCAGTCACTTTTTTCTGGGGTGATCGGCGGCCATTTTGTGTCTTGTGGTGCGCCAGCACAAGCTGCGACCAAGTGCATTTAACCCTCAATGGTGTGGTTGTTTTTTGGCTAAAGCCTACATCAGGGTGAAGCTGTCACACCAAGTGCATTTAACCAGCAATAGTCTGTTTATTTTTTGGCCATATACTACATCAGGGGCAAGCTGCGCCTGTCACCAAGTGCATTTAACCCTCAGTAGTGTGGTTGGTCAAGCTGTCACACCAAGTGCATTTAACCAGCAATAGTGTGGTTATTTTTTGGCCATATCCCAGTCTAATTCTGTCAGTAAACGTATACCTGTCACCCAGCGCCTAAATACTAGGCCTCAAGTTTATATCCAGCTAAATCTGTCGTTACTGCTGTACTGTTGTGGCTGGGCAAGTTATTTAGTGTCCGTCAAAGCACAGTTTTTGTTCTGGGTTGAAATACAATTCCCAATTTAGCAATTTCCTAATTTAGTGGTTTCTGCTGTATCAGGCCTACTTTAAATACATCCCTAAAAGGGTATATCAGAATCAAGGTGCTGATAGGGTCATTCTGAATAACTTCACACACACGCTACTGTGCATTTCCAAGTCTAATTCTGTCAGTAAATCTATACCTGTCCCCCAGCGCCTAAATACTAGGCCTTAAATTTATATCCAGCTAAATCTGTCGTTACTGCTGTACTGTTGTGGCTGGTCAAGTTATTTAGTGTCCGTCAAAGCACATTTTTTGTTCTGGGTTGAAATCCAATTCCCAATTTAGCAATTTCCTAATTTAGTGGTTTCTGCTGTATCAGAGCTATTTGAAATCTATCCCTAAAAGGGTATATAATATTCAAGGTGCACATAGGGTCATTCAGAATAACTTCACACACACGCTACTGTGCATTTCCAAGTCTAATTCTGTCAGTAAATCTATACCTGTCACCCAGCGCCTAAATACTAGGCCTCAAATTTATATCCTGCTAAATCTGTCGTTACTGCTGTACTGTTGTGGCTGGGCAAGTTATTTAGTGTCCGTCAAAGCACATTTTTTGTTCTGGGTTGAAATCCAATTCCTAATTTAGCAATTTCCTAATTTAGTGGTTTCTGCTGTATCAGAGCTGTTTGAAATCTATCCCTAAAAGGGTATATAATATTCAAGGTGCACATAGGGTCATTCAGAATAACTTCACACACACGCTACTGTGCATTTCCAAGTCTAATTCTGTCAGTAAATCTATACCTGTCACCCAGCGCCTAAATACTAGGCCTCAAATTTATATTTAGCTGAATTTGAATACAATACATTGGGCCAAATAATATTTTTGTTGTTGTGGTGAACGATAACAATGAGGAAAACATCTAGTAAGGGACACGGACGTGGTCATGGTCGTGGTGGTGTTAGTGGACCCTCTGGTGCTGGGAGAGGACGTGGCCGTTCTGCCACATCCACACGTCCTAGTGTACCAACTACCTCAGGTCCCAGTAGCCGCCAGAATTTACAGCGATATATGGTGGGGCCCAATGCCGTTCTAAGGATGGTAAGGCCTGGGCAGGTACAGGCATTAGTCAATTGCGTGGCCGACAGTGGATCCAGCACGTTCACATTATCTCCCACCCAGTCTTCTGCAGAAAGCGCACAGATGGCGCCTGAAAACCAACCCCATCAGTCTGTCACATCACCCCCATGCATACCAGGGAAACTGTCTGAGCCTCAAGTTATGCAGCAGTCTCTTATGCTGTTTGAAGACTCCGCTGGCAGGGTTTCCCAAGGGCATCCACCTAGCCCTTCCCCAGCGGTGAAAGACATAGAATGCACTGACGCACAACCACTTATGTTTCCTGATGATGAGGACATGGGAATACCACTTCAGCATGTCTCTGATGATGACGAAACACAGGTGCCAACTGCTGCGTCTTTCTGCAGTGTGCAGACTGAACAGGAGGTCAGGGATCAAGACTGGGTGGAAGACGATGCAGGGGACGATGAGGTCCTAGACCCCACATGGAATGAAGGTTGTGCCACTGACTTTCACAGTTCGGAGGAAGAGGCAGTGGTGAGACCGAGCCAACAGCGTAGCAAAAGAGGGAGCAGTGGGCAAAAGCAGAACACCCGCCGCCAAGAGACTCCGCCTGCTACTGACCGCCGCCATCTGGGACCGAGCACCCTAAAGGCAGCTTCAAGGAGTTCCCTGGCATGGCACTTCTTCAAACAATGTGCTGACGACAAGACCCGAGTGGTTTGCACGCTGTGCCATCAGAGCCTGAAGCGAGGCATTAACGTTCTGAACCTTAGCACAACCTGCATGACCAGGCACCTGCATGCAAAGCATGAACTGCAGTGGAGTAAACACCTTAAAAACAAGGAAGTCACTCAGGCTCCCCCTGCTACCTCTTCTGCTGCTGCCGCCTCGGCCTCTTCTGCTGCTGCCGCCGCCTCGGCCTCTTCCTCCGCCTCTGGAGGAACGTTGGCACCTGCCGCCCAGCAAACAGGGGATGTACCACCAACACCACCACCACCTCCGTCACCAAGCATCTCAACCATGTCACACGGCAGCGTTCAGCTCTCCATCTCACAAACATTTGAGAGAAAGCGTAAATTCCCACCTAGCCACCCTCGATCCCTGGCCCTGAATGCCAGCATTTCTAAACTACTGGCCTATGAAATGCTGTCATTTAGACTGGTGGACACAGACAGCTTCAAACAGCTCATGTCGCTTGCTGTCCCACAGTATGTTGTTCCTAGCCGGCACTACTTCTCCAAGAGAGCCGTGCCTTCCCTGCACAACCAAGTATCCGATAAAATCAAGTGTGCACTGCGCAACGCCATCTGTGGCAAGGTCCACCTAACCACAGATACGTGGACCAGTAAGCACGGCCAGGGACGCTATATCTCCCTAACTGCACACTGGGTAAATGTAGTGGCAGCTGGGCCCCAGGCGGAGAGCTGTTTGGCGCACGTCCATTCCGCCGCCAAGGATCGCAGGGCAACATTCTTTGCCTCCTGTTGCCACCTCCTCCTTCTCGGCTTCCTCCTCCTCTTCTTCCACCTGCTCATCCAGTCAGCCACACACCTTCACCACCAACTTCAGCACAGCCCGGGGTAAACGTCAGCAGGCCATTCTGAAACTCATATGTTTGGGGGACAGGCCCCACACCGCACAGGAGTTGTGGCGGGGTATAGAACAACAGACCGACGAGTGGTTGCTGCCGGTGAGCCTCAAGCCCGGCCTGGTGGTGTGTGATAATGGGCGAAATCTCGTTGCAGCTCTGGGACTAGCCGGTTTGACGCACATCCCTTGCTTGGCGCATGTGCTGAATTTGGTGGTGCAGAAGTTCATTCACAACTACCCCGACATGTCAGAGCTGCTGCATAAAGTGCGGGCCGTCTGTTCGCGCTTCCGGAGTTCACATCCTGCCGCTGCTCGCCTGTCTGCGCTACAGCGTAACTTCGGCCTTCCCGCTCACCGCCTCATATGCGACGTGCCCACCAGGTGGAACTCCACCTTGCACATGCTGGACAGACTGTGTGAGCAGCAGCAGGCCATAGTGGAGTTTCAGCTGCAGCACGCACGGGTCAGTCGCACTACAGAACAGCACCACTTCACCACCAATGACTGGGCCTCCATGCGAGACCTGTGTGCCCTGTTGCGCTGTTTCGAGTACTCCACCAACATGGCCAGTGGCGATGACGCCGTTATCAGCGTTACAATACCACTTCTATGTCTCCTTGAGAAAACACTTAGGGCGATGATGGAAGAGGAGGTGGCCCAGGAGGAGGAGGAGGAGGAAGAGGGGTCATTTTTAGCCACTTTAGGCCAGTCTCTTCGAAGTGACTCAGAGGGAGTTTTTTTGCAACAGCAGAGGCCAGGTACAAATGTGGCCAGCCAGGGCCCACTACTGGAGGACGAGGAGGACGAGGATGAGGAGGAGGTGGAGGAGGATGAGGATGAAGCATGGTCACAGCGGGGTGGCACCCAACGCAGCTCGGGCCCATCACTGGTGCGTGGCTGGGGGGAAAGGCAGGACGATGACGATACGCCTCCCACAGAGGACAGCTTGTCCTTACCCCTGGGCAGCCTGGCACACATGAGCGACTACATGCTGCAGTGCCTGCGCAACGACAGCAAAGTTGCCCACATTTTAACGTGTGCGGACTACTGGGTTGCCACCCTGCTGGATCCACGGTACAAAGACAATGTGCCCACCTTACTTCCTGCACTGGAGCGTGATAGGAAGATGCGCGAGTACAAGCGCACGTTGGTAGACGCGCTACTGAGAGCATTCCCAAATGTCACAGGGGAACAAGTGGAAGCCCAAGGCCAAGGCAGAGGAGGAGCAAGAGGTCGCCAAGGCAGCTGTGTCACGGCCAGCTCCTCTGAGGGCAGGGTTAGCATGGCAGAGATGTGGAAAAGTTTTGTCAACACGCCACAGCTAACTGCACCACCACCTGATACGCAACGTGTTAGCAGGAGGCAACATTTCACTAACATGGTGGAACAGTACGTGTGCACACCCCTCCACGTACTGACTGATGGTTCGGCATCATTCAACTTCTGGGTCTCTAAATTGCCCACGTGGCCAGAGCTAGCCTTTTATGCCTTGGAGGTGCTGGCCTGCCCGGCGGCCAGCGTTTTGTCTGAACGTGTATTCAGCACGGCAGGGGGCGTCATTACAGACAAACGCAGCCGCCTGTCTACAGCCAATGTGGACAAGCTGACGTTCATAAAAATGAACCAGGCATGGATCCCACAAGACCTGTCCATCCCTTGTGCAGATTAGACATTAACTACCTCCCCTTAACCATATATTATTGTACTCCAGGGCACTTTCTCATTCAATCCTATTTTTATTTTCATTTTACCATTATATTGCGAGGCTACCCAAAGTTGAATGAACCTCTCCTCTGCCTGGGTGCCGGGGCCTAAATATATGCCAATGGACTGTTCCAATGTTGGGTGACGTGAAGCCTGATTCTCTGCTATGACATGCAGACTGATTCTCTGCTGACATGAAGACAGATTCTCTGTTACGGGACCTCTCTCCTCTGCCTGGGTGCTGGGCCTAAATATATGCCAATGGACTGTTGCAGTGGTGGCTGACGTGAAGCCTGATTCTCTGCTATGACATGCAGAGTGATTCTCTGCTGACATGAAGCCAGATTCTCTGTTACGGGACCTCTCTCCTCTGCCTGGGTGCTGGGCCTAAATATATGCCAATGGACTGTTGCAGTGGTGGCTGACGTGAAGCCTGATTCTCTGCTATGACATACAGACTGATTCTCTGCTGACATGAAGCCAGATCCTCTGTTACGGGACCTCTCTCCTCTGCCTGTGTGCTGGGCCTAAATATATGCCAATGGACTGTTACAGTGGTGGCTGACGTGAAGCCTGATTCTCTTCTATGACATGCAGACTGATTCTCTGCTGACATGAAGCCAGATTCTCTGTTACGGGACCTCTCTCCTCTGCCTGGGTGCCTGGGCCTAAATATCTGACAATGGACTGTTGCAATGGTGGCTGATGTGAAGCCTGATTCTCTGCTATGACATGCAGACTGATTCTCTGCTGACATGAAGCAGGATTCTCTGTTACGGGACCTCTCTCCTCTGCCTGGGTGCCTGGGCCTAAATATATGACAATGGACTGTTACAGTGGTGGGTGACGTGAAGCCTGATTCTCTGCTATGACATGCAGACTGATTCTCTGCTGACATGAAGACAGATTCTCTGTTACGGTACCTCTCTCCTCTGCCTGGGTGCTGGGCCTAAATATATGCCAATGGACTGTTGCAGTGGTGGCTGACGTGAAGCCTGATTCTCTGCTATGACATGCAGACTGATTCTCTGCTGACATGAAGCCAGTGTCAGTATGGGATCTGCATCTCCACGGCAGGGTGGCAGATCGCTGTCTACACATTGCAGCACTATGGGTCCCAGTACTGGCTTACCTTGTAGGAGACGCAGGTGCCCTCCAGCATACCGCCGCATCCGTCCTCTTTGCCAGGTGTCATCTGATGAGCTATAGCACGCGCGCGCGCACCTCTCTCCTTCTTATAGGAGTAGGCAGCTGGTTCCTGATTACCATCCCCACCCGGAGGCGGGACTATCTTGTATTTAAGGCAGCTTCACTCATCATGAAGTGCCCAAGCGTGGTTGTTGTACCTCTTGACTCCCGCTGAAGCATTCCACTGTGTCCGTTTATTGGATTTCCTGGATTCTGACCTCCGTTTCATTTGACTACGCATCTGCCTGCTGTCTGTTTTTTGGACCACCTGGATTATAGACCTCTGCACTGCCTGACAACGAGACCGCTTATATCTGCACTGCCTGATTACGCATCTGTCCATCTCCTCCTGTAAGTCTGCCTGGATCCAGACCCTGCGCTGCCTATGAGACTGCTGATATCTGCATGCTATATTGCTCTGAACTTTGTGTTGCCTGTACCTGTCAAGTGACTTTTGTATACTGTCTGCCAGTAAAGACCATCTGTTCCTTTATTCTGCCTTTGTTGGACTCTGTTCACACTACTGCAGGTAGCTGCATTCAAGGTAACAGGTGCAGACACCAGGGTCCTGTCTCTGAGAGTCAGCAGTCAGCAATATTGGACTAATTCCAGTCCTCTATCAGCTGACACAGAGGATCCACATCCTCTGGTCGTAACAGTACGCTTGGGCCATGGATCCCGCTGGCTCTAAACCAGGAATGTCTGAAGTACTACATGAACTTGAACAACAGCGTACCACCCAGAAACAAGTGATAAATTACTTGCAGCATGTAGCTGCTCGCCTGGACTCCCTTGCTACAGCACAGTCTGCACAGGCTCCTACTGCTCCTGCTGTCCCTGTTGCGGCTGCAGCACTGCCAAGCATTTCCGGACCACGATTATCTGCTCCGCCCCGTTACAGCGGCAACCCAAAAGCCTGTCGTGGATTTCTTAACCAGTGTACAATTCACTTTGAACTGCTTCCTCATCACTTTCAATCAGACCGCGCTAAAGTGGCGTTCATTATCTCTCATCTCGAGGGTGAGGCTCTGGCCTGGGCGAATCCAATATGGGAGAGATCTGGTCCTATCACCAATAATGTGGCACTATTTATGGGCTCTTTTAAGAGGGTGTTTGAGGAGCCAGGTCGAGCTTCTTCTGCGGCCTCCTCTCTGCTGCACGTCCGTCAAGGGAGCTGGTCGGTGGGCCAATATGCGATTCAGTTCCGCACCTTAGCGTCTGAAGTTTCGTGGAATGAGGAGGCTTTGGTGGCGGCCTTTTGGGAAGGTTTGTCGGGACGTATTAAGGATGAACTTGCAGGTCGTGATGTGCCTACCTCCCTTGAGGCTCTAGTCTCTCTGGCTATTAAAATCGACTTACGGTTTTCGGAGCGAGCTCGGGAGGTCCGTCGAGAAAAAAGACTTCCACAACAACTGTTTAAGTCTAATATGTCTCAACCTCCATTACGCACCTCCTTTTCGGATCCTGGTGAATGCAGGTGAATTCCACTCGGCTCTCGGATGAGGAACGTCGTCTTTGCATGTCTTCTGGACTCTGCCTCTACTGTGGTGGTCCGGGTCACCGTGTCCGCAACTGTCCCCAGAAGTCGGGAAACTCCAATGCTTAGGGTCTTTGGGAGAGGCGGCCCTAGGCGAAAACTGTTCCACTCTCCAAATTCCTGTGACTCTGGTTCTTGGGGGCATCAAGGTCTCCATATCTGCTTCCTTGGATTCCGGGTCTGCGGGGAACTTCATACACCAAGCTATGGTGAGTCAATACCACATTCCTGTACGCCTGCTTAAAAATCCCCTGCTGGTGACTGCCATCAGTGGACAAGTACTGACTGATCCAGTCCGGTTCATCACTGAGCCGTTGGAACTGCAGGTAGGGTGGTTACATGCTGAAAAGATTTCTCTATATGTGCTCCCTGAACTGTCCCATTCCCTTTTGCTGGGGTTGCCCTGGCTTAGGATGCACAATCCAGTAATCGAGTGGAGCTCTGGAGAGGTTCTTCAATGGGGTCAGCTGTGCCAAGGCAAGTGCTTATGTTCCATTCAACGAAGGGTCCCTATATCCCTCCCTAAAAACCTGGAGGCCTTGCCGGTGGTCTATCATTCCTTTGCGGATGTGTTCGATAAAAAAGAGGCTGAGACACTACCTCCCCATCGCCCCTATGACTGCCCAATTGATTTACTATCTGGGACTTCTCCTCCTCGGGGTCGCGTCTATCCTCTGTCTCCTGCTGAATCGCAGGCAACAGCAGATTACATTAAGGAGAACCTTGAGAGGGGTTTCATCAGGAAGTCTTCCTCACCTGCAGGGGCAGGATTCTTTTTTGTGAAAAAGAAAGATGGGTCTCTTCGCCCCTGTATAGACTACCGTGGTCTGAATAAGATCACCATCAAGAATAAATACCCTTTACCGTTAATTTCTGAATTATTTGATAGACTCCGTGGGGCTCGGATCTTCTCTAAGCTGGACTTGCGGGGGGCATATAATTTAATACGGATTCGTGAGGGTGACGAATGGAAGACAGCCTTTAATACCAGGGATGGCCACTATGAATACCTTGTGATGCCCTTCGGGCTCAGTAATGCCCCTGCTGTCTTCCAGGAGTTTGTCAATGACATTTTTCGAGATCTGCTCTATTCTTGTGTTGTTGTCTATTTGGATGATATTCTTATTTTTTCCAGAGACATCAGAACTCATCGCAGGCATGTGCAGATGGTCTTACAACGCTTACGAGAGAATCGTCTGTACGCTAAATTGGAAAAGTATGTCTTTGAAAAGTCGTCCCTGCCCTTCCTGGGGTACATCATCTCGGATCAAGGTCTCAAAATGGATCCTGGAAAGGTGGCAGCAGTGCTCGACTGGCCCCGTCCCTCCGGCCTGAAGGCAATACAAAGGTTCCTGGGTTTTGCCAATTATTATCGTCAATTCATCCGTAATTTTTCTACCCTGACAGCTCCTATTTCTGGCCTGACCAAGAAGGGTGCCAATCCCAAACTATGGTCCCCTGAAGCAGAGACCGCATTTTCCTCCCTCAAGCAAGCCTTTTCTTCAGCTCCAGTCCTTAGACGCCCAGAACCCAACAAACAGTTCTTCTTGGAGGTGGACGCATCCTCCGTGGGAGCCGGGGCCGTCCTGTCACAGAAGAATGCCTCAGGTCGTATGTCTCCTTGTGGTTTTTTTTCTAAGTTATTTTCCGCTGCCGAAAAAAACTATTCTATTGGGGACAGGGAACTCCTAGCAATTAAGTTGGCTCTAGAGGAATGGAGATATCTTCTGGAAGGTTCTAGCCTACCGGTCATAATTTACACCGATCATAAGAACCTCACCTATTTACAGACAGCTCAACGACTTAATCCTCGTCAGGCCCGTTGGTCTCTCTTCTTTGCCCGATTTAATTTTCAATTGCATTTTCGGTCTGCTGACAAAAACATCAAAGCGGACGCTCTCTCCAGGTCCTTTGAAACCACAGATTCAGAAGACGAACCCCAGTTTATCATTGAACCAACTAAAGTAGTCCCAGTGGCTCCAGTTAACCTGTCCAAGGTTCCCCCAGGTAAGATCTTTGTTCTGGAATCTAAACGAAGGAAGGTTTTACGGTGGGGGCATGCATCCAAGATTGCCGGCCATCCAGGTCAACGGGGGACCTTGAATCTCATCTCCAGACATTACTGGTGGCCATCCATAACCGCGGATATTGTAGACTTTGTGGCTTCCTGTACCTTGTGTGCCCAGAATAAGTCTCCCAGACTGAAACCTGCAGGTTTATTATTGCCTCTTCCAGTGCCTGAGGTCCCCTGGCAGCATATTGGTATGGACTTCATAACCGATTTACCTGTCTCTGAGGGCTGTACAGTCATTTGGGTTGTCGTTGACCGTTTTTCTAAAATTTCGCACTTTATTCCGCTTCCAGGTCTGCCATCTGCTACTCGTCTTGCTGAGCTATTTATTTTACATATCTTCCGCCTTCATGGATTTCCCCTCCATATCGTCTCGGATAGAGGAGTACAATTCACCTCCCGGTTCTGGAGATCTTTATGTAAGTCTCTGAATGTCTCTTTGGACTTTTCTTCTGCCTATCATCCACAGTCTAATGGCCAGGTGGAACGCATGAACCAAATATTGGTCAGCTTCCTGCGACATTTCACCAATGCCCATCAGGATGACTGGGTGAAGCATCTTCCCTGGGCGGAATTTGCTCATAACAATAGAGTCAACCAAGCCACAGGTAAATCTCCATTTTTTGTGGTCTATGGACTACATCCAAGTGTTCCTCTTCCCATGCGGCCTTCTTCTGGAGTTCCTGCGGCAGATTCCTGTGTGGAGCAGCTGTCTCGGGTCTGGTCTGACACTAAAGTATCGCTTTGGAGAACAGCGGACCAGATGAAAAGGTCTGCGGATAAGAGGCGCAGACCTCCTCCTCAGTTTGCCATTGGAGACAAGGTATGGCTTTATTCTAAGAATATCCGTCTCAGACTTCCCTCTTACAAACTGGCTCCGCGATTCTTGGGACCTTTTTCTGTGATCAAGAAAATTAATCCTGTTGCCTACAAGCTCAAACTACCTGCTACCTTGCGGATTCCCAACTCATTTCATGTTTCATTACTTAAGCCAGCTGTCTTTAACAGGTTTTGCAAAAGCACTTCACAGAACCCTCCTCCTGTCACTATGGATGATGAGTTTGAAGTTAAGGACATTCTAGACAGGAGGATTATCAGAGGTAAGACCTTCTATTTGGTGGACTGGAAGGGCTACGGGCCTGAAGAAAGGTCATGGGAATCTGCTGAGAATATTCATGCCCCTCTGTTGCTGAAGAAATTTCTCTCCAGGTCAGCCGTGTGGAGGAGGGGGCGTAAGAGGGGGGGTACTGTCAGTATGGGATCTGCATCTCCACGGCAGGGTGGCAGATCGCTGTCTACACATTGCAGCACTATGGGTCCCAGTACTGGCTTACCTTGTAGGAGACGCAGGTGCCCGCCAGCATACCGCCGCATCCGTCCTCTTTGCCAGGTGTCATCTGATGAGCTATAGCACGCGCGCGCGCACCTCTCTCTTTCTTATAGGAGTAGGCAGCTGGTTCCTGATTACCATCCCCACCCGGAGGCGGGACTATCTTGTATTTAAGGCAGCTTCACTCATCATGAAGTGCCCAAGCGTGGTTGTTGTACCTCTTGACTCCCGCTGAAGCATTCCACTGTGTCCGTTTATTGGATTTCCTGGATTCTGACCTCCGCTTCATTTGACTACGCATCTGCCTGCTGTCAGTTTTTTGGACCACCTGGATTATAGACCTCTGCACTGCCTGACAATGAGACCGCTTATATCTGCACTGCCTGATTACGCATCTGTCCATCTCCTCCTGTAAGTCTGCCTGGATCCAGACCCTGCGCTGCCTATGAGACTGCTGATATCTGCATGCTATATTGCTCTGAACTTTGTGTTGCCTGTACCTGTCAAGTGACTTTTGTATACTGTCTACCAGTAAGGACCATCTGTTCCTTTATTCTGCCTTTGTTGGACTCTGTTCACACTACTGCAGGTAGCTGCATTCAAGGTAACAGGTGCAGACACCAGGGTCCTGTCTCTGAGAGTCAGCAGTCAGCGATATTGGACTAATTCCAGTCCTCTATCAGCTGACACAGAGGATCCACATCCTCTGGTCGTAACAGCCAGATTCTCTGTTACGGGACCTCTCTCCTCTGCCTGGGTGCTGGGCCTAAATATATGCCAATGGACTGTTGCAGTGGTGGCTGACGTGAAGCCTGATTCTCTGCTATGACATGAAGACTGATTCTCTGCTGACATGAAGCCAGATTCTCTGCTATGGGACCTCTCTCCAATTTATATTGGTTAATTTTTATTTATTTTATTTTAATTTTTATTCATTTCCCTATCCACATTTGTTTGCAGGGGATTTAACTACATTTTGCTGCCGTTTGCAGCCCTCTAGCCCTTTCCTGGGCTGTTTTACAGCCTTTTTAGTGCCGAAAAGTTCGGGTCCCCATTGACTTCAATGGGGTTCGGTTTCGGGACAAAGTTCGGATCGGGTTCGGGATCCGAACCCGATCCGAACTTTGTCCCGAAACCGAACCCCATTGAAGTCAATGGGGACCCGAACTTTTCGGCACTAAAAAGGCTGTAAAACAGCCCAGGAAAGGGCTAGAGGGCTGCAAACGGCAGCAAAATGTAGTTAAATCCCCTGCAAACAAATGTGGATAGGGAAATGAATAAAAATTAAAAATTCGGCCGAACTTCTCGAACACTAATCCTGATAATTAAAGCTCCACAAAAGGTATGTTTTTCCTGCTCTCCCCTGTCTCTACCTATCTTTGTCAGCAGTTAAAAACTACTGATATATTCCCTTTAAGAAGGATTTAATATATAAAGGGGTTGATTGAGATTAAAAGAGTTTTCTATTTCTACAAACAGTGATCCTCTCAGCTTTGAAATCTCCAAACTGATGTCTCATGGCAGTAGTCATTCACACTGTATGATCAAATAGATATTCATTCGTACTATATCATGACATGAAAATCTCATCATCACATCTGCTCCTCCAATATTTGAAAGCTTGCGTTGTACCCTACTATTAGAGATGAGCAAAGTTATTAAAAATTCAATAAGGCTGCTTCAACGAAGTTCACAAAAAAATGTGATTACTTATGAATTACTTCACCACGAATTGCATTCCATTGTATGTCACAGGCCCAATGACGGGGAATGGCGATCAAATTCTACTTTGGATACTTCGATTCGCTCAAAGCTACCCATTATCATTCCTAAATTTCTACTAAAATCACATCTTACAATGTTTTTTCCTATTTTTAAGTTGTTGAAAGTTTTCCTACCACAAATTTGAGTGAAGTTATTTTGTTCACGAAGATCCCAGTTTAACTGTTGGCGAGCACACAATTTCATGGAAAAGTTTAAAAAAATGTTGCTACCAAAATATACACTGGTGCAGTATTATGATATATTATAGCGTCTCTGGGGAAGACAGGCATAGCCGCATCTCAGAATGCAGCAATCTTCAAGATTTTAAATATCACTGCTAAGCAAAATAGTATAAGTTGCTCTTAACCACAGCAGCTTGGCAAGGGTTGCAGAGTCATTACGCTAATGGTGGGTGAAAAATGCAGGTGGTTTTTTGATAGGACTTAATAGTCTTTAGGGGAATAGTATTGATGCTTTTATTTGTAGGTTCTTAGGTGAAGATGTATAATTTGTTAGGTATTGCTATGTCTTTTGTGGTTAATGAACAATACCGAGAAGTGTCTCTATGCACTTAAAATAAAAATCCGTGACCATCAACATTGCTGATATTGCTGTATTGTAAGTCCATTACAATGACTTTGCTTAAAGCGACCCTTTTGGTCAAAGAAAAAAACATTCACATTAACTGGAGAGTGAACAGAACCAATTGCTGGGCTTCCTGATCACCCAAGATGGCCACCCCACTTCTCAGACTATCTGATGCACACTGTGCAGTTGTAGTCCAAGACACTTCCTGCTTGCCCAGTCCTTCCCATCAGGAAGTGACTATCAAAGGCACACTGTGCACCAGGTAGGCTTAGAAGTGGTGTGGCCATCTTGGATGGCAGAAGAAGGACCCAGGAACTTGTGGATCTGCAGATGAAAAGTGGGCACCAGGTAAGTATTTGTTTCCTATGGACAGCAGCAGTGGACTATACACAACAGCAGCGGACAGGAAGAGAGAAGGGAAACGGCATGTGCGCCTCGTCTCCTCATACAGTTGATCGGCAGGGATGCCATACCCCTTTAAAAAGATTTTTTTCTAGGACAAATGGTCGCATTAACATCTTGTAATTCAACAAATAATTGACAAAAAAAATACAGCAGAACAAGGCTACTGTCACACGTTCAGGTTTCTGCATGCAGTTTTGGGTGTCACAACCTATCGCTGACCCTGTTGTGCCTGGGGTCAGAAGGTCGCAGCGGGTGGATACTCACTCGGTTTCAAGAGATTGCTCCATCACCTAGTGGTGGGAATGGATTCTGGTCCAGGTTTTGCTGCTTAGGTTTGCAATCCTTTTTGTCCCATTTAGGAATCTGTAACTTTTCCTTTCAGCCACTCCCAGCTCCTATATATTCTCCCTTTCCACTTCCCTTGTTGCCAGATATAGGTCTTCTTTCCATATATTCTATTCTGACCTCTGGTGGAGTTGGAGTTGCTGTGGAGGTGTTGTAACTTAAGCTGTCAGATCTCCTGTTTGTTGTCTACCTTCATGGATTGTTTGTGGTGTTTGTGTTGTCTTTTCCCTGTTGTTACCCTAGGTGTCAGTGGTGAGGACTAGTGCTCCCACCGCCCTATTCACTACCCATCTAGGGACATCAGGGCAGCCAGGTGCCAGTGCTCGGTGAGTTAGGGGTCACCACTCCTCCCTCTCCCTAGTGAACCAAGTGAAAGGGTACTTTCCTTCCCTTCCCTCTGCGCAGCACGTCTGTTACCTGTCATATCAGACATGATACCAAAATCAAGAGTGGATCAAAAAAGAAGAGAATGTAAAATGGATAGATACGACCTCACCACTTTATTAAATTCATTGCTGGTTTTGGCTTCCAAAAATGCATCAAGAAACCTGATCATGTGGCCCACCCTAATGTATTACACCCTATAATATAGGTGACATGTAAAAAGCATTAGGATCCCTGTGGTGTGTGGTGTGTACTAAATGTGTTTTAGACACTTTTGCATCTACTTTAAGTTTCGCAGAATGCCTAGAATAGTAATATCCAACCAAACACACACAAAGCATGCACAGCCACATGACTATAGTGCATGGTGCAGCAGCCACAGTTGAAGACATTGAAACATAGACACAAAAGACCAGAGCTCCATTATATAAAACTGTCTCACTAAGGCCCCTTTCACACGGGCGAGATTTCCGCGCGGGTGCGATGCGTGAGTTGAACGCATTGCACCCGCACTGAATCCTGACCCATTCATTTCTATGGGGCTGTTCACATGAGCGGCGATTTTCACGCATCACTTATGCGTTGCGTGAAAATCGCAGCATGTTCTATATTCAGCGTTTTTCACGTAACGCAGGCCCTATAGAAATGAATGGGGTTGCGTGAAAATCGCATGCATCCGCAAGCAAGTGCGGATGCGGTGCGATTTCCACGCATGGGTTCTAGGTGACAGTCTATTCACTGTATTATTTTCCCTTATAACATGGTTATAAGGGAAAATAATAGCATTCTGACTACAGAATGCTTAGTATAATAGTGCTGGAAGGGTTAAAAAAAATAAAAAAAGTTAACTCACCTTATCCCCATGATCGCCTAGTTCCCGGTCGGTCTGTTCTTTAGCTGTGGCTAAAGGACCTTTGATGATGTCAGATCACATGCTCCATCACCATGGTGATGGACCATGTGATTGGAGCATGTGATCTGACATCACCAAAGGTCATTCAGCCCACAGCTAAAGAACAGACCGACCGGGAACTAGGCGATCATGGGGATAAGGTGAGTTAATTTTTTAATTTTTTTTAACCCTTCCAGCGCTATTATACTAAGCATTCTGTATTCAGAATGCTATTATTTTCCCTTATAACCATGTTATAAGGGAAAATAATACAATCTTCAGAACATCAATCCCAAGCCCGAACTTCTGTGAAGAAGTTCGGGTTTGGGTACCAAACATGGGCGATTTTTCTCACGGGAGTGTAAAACGCATTACAATGTTTTGCACTCGCGCGGAAAAATCGCGGGTGTTTCCGCAACGCACCCGCACATTTTTCCGCAACGCCCGTGTGAAACCAGCCTAAGGGACCAGTCAGCATGAAAGAGAAGAGCAGGGTCACACAACTTACATGTATAGAATCAATTTATTATTAAATAGTCTATTTTACAGATACATGATATCCAACAATTTTAATACTGTGCAATGTGTAATAATATTAATAATAATAGTAATAATAATAAATTAATAATAATAGTAATAGTGTGGCATCCAATCTACATATTAGAATACCCAAATAAATATATTTCATTGTCCCATCCTCAAAAAAGTACATTTTAGTTAAATGGGTTATCCAACCAAAAATAAAAACACCACCAAAGATGTAAAGTAACAAAAAAAACACTACTAAGGGTCCATTTACACATCTGTGTGTGTTTTGGGGATCCACAGATCCGCAAAACACGGACACCGACAATGTGCGTTCTGCATTTTGCGGACCGCACATCGCCCGCACTATAATAGAGTATGCCTAATCTTTTCCGCAATTGCGGACAAGAATAGGACATGTTCTATTTTTTTCGGGAACGAAACTGCGGACCCGGAAGTGCGGGTGCGTATTTCCGGATCCGGGCAGCACATTGCGTGGCCCCAAAGAAATGAATGGGTCCGCAATTCTGCTCCGCAAAATGCGGAACAGAATTGCGGACGTGTGAATGGAGCCTAACTATTCCAGTCTCCTGCTTATCCATCACAGATTCTTCAGAGGTCCGCCATCTTTATTTACAAATGACCACTGCAGCCAATCAGTGGCCTCAGCAGACACATGCCATTTTACTGCGTTTATGACTCCCATTGCTGAGCAAAGATACCGGTGATACAGATGAGCACTGAGGCCATTGATTGGCTGTAGCAGTCGCCTGCCACTTGCTTGTAAACAAAGACCAGAGGGGACCACTGATGCTTCCGTGCTGGATCAGAAGGTATTGGACAGTTTTAACTCCTTTAAAGCATGGCTAAAAAGCCCAGTTTTATTAGATCATGGCTGAATATTTCTTTTCTTGGACACCCACCAAGCCCTGTAGGTCAATTTTGCGAGTTCTGTATTAAATAATTAAGGACTTTTTTATGGTGTCTTATGAGTAATAACCAAAGTAAACGCTCTTCATCGAATTATGGAAAGTAGTATAATCCCAATAGTGTTGTGTGTGATCAGCAATCTAGTAGTGAAAGAGAAAATGATCATACACTACTAGACTAGCAGACTAGATTAGACATGAGTTTAACCTTCTTACCAGGACTTACCTGACCCTTCAATTTCTTTTCTATTGTCTGAAATTATATAAAACCTAAGAAATTATGTTACCCACCTCAAGGCAGCAGTTTAGCACTACTTTGGCCAGATGACAGTTTATTGATGGTGTTTTCCATAGCCAATGGAAGATTGCCCTTGAAACCTTATACCATGTTAGTACTTACTGCCGAAATAAATTAGAAGATGCTGGAATTCATATAAACTGGTGGATAAAGGATTAAAATATACTACATCCTGGTTTTCCCATTAGCAGTAAGGTTTATGTGAGACTGCACAAGTAAATCTGTCATGTTCAAAAAGGTTTTCATTAATATACCCTCTTTAAAATGGTTTTCATCACATTTATGGTTGGCAGGCAACTAGTGTGTTTCCTAAATCTTGTTCAGTATCAAGGTCTTACTATACAAAAAAATATATATCATATCTCCCTCTTATACAGTGCCTTGCAAAAGTATTCACCCCCTTGACTTTTTTTCGTATTTTGGTACATTACAGCTTTAAGTTCAATGTTTTGTTAATCTGAATTTTATGTGATGGTTCAGAACACAATAGTCTAAGTTGGTGAAGTGAAATGAGAAAAATATATAAATAAAACTATTGTTTAGGCCTCCTGCACACGACAGTTTTTTTTCACGGTCCGCAAAAACGGGGTCCGTGGGTCCGTGATCCGTGACCGTTTTTTCGTCCGTGGGTCTTCCTTGATTTTTGGAGGATCCACGGACATGAAAAAAAAGTCGTTTTGGTGTCCGCCTGGCCGTGCGGAGCCAAACGGATCCGTCCTGAATTACAATGCAAGTCAATGGGGACGGATCCGTTTGATGTTGACACAATATGGTGCCATTTCAAACGGATCCGTCCCCATTGACTTTCAATGTAAAGTCTGGAGTTCTTTTATACCATCGGATTGGAGTTTTCTCCAATCCGATGGTATATTTTAACTTGAAGCGTCCCCATCACCATGGGAACGCCTCTATGTTAGAATATACTGTCGGATATGAGCTACTTCGTGAACCTCAGATCCGACAGTATATTCTAACACAGAGGCGTTCCCATGGTGATGGGGACGCTTCAGGTTAGAATACACTACAAACTTTGTACAAGACTGCCCCCTGCTGCCTGGCAGCACCCGATCTCTTACAGGGGGATATGATAGCACAATTAACCCCTTCAGGTGCGGCACCTAAAGGGGTTAATTGTACTATCATATTCCCCTGTAAGAGATCAGGGCTGCCAGGCAGCAGGGGGCAGCCCCCCCCCTCCCCAGTTTGAATATCGTTGGTGGCACAGTGTGCGCCCACCATCGCCCCCCCTCGCTCCCTCTATTGTAATAAATCGTTGGTGGCACAGTGTGCCAACCACCATCGGCCCCCCTCCCTCCCTCTATTGTATTAAATCGTTGGTGGCACAGTGTGCCAACCACCATCGCCCCCCCCCTCCCTCTATTGTATTAAATCGTTGGTGGCACAGTGTGCCAACCACCATCGCCCCCCCCCCCTCCCTCTATAGCAGTAACATTGGTGGCAGTGTGCGGTCTCCCATTCCCCCCCCCCCATCATTGGTGGCAGCGGAGTTCCGATCGGAGTCCCAGTTTAATCGCTGGGGCTCCGATCGGTAACCATGGCAACCAGGACGCTACTGCAGCCATGGTTGCCATGGTTACTTAGCAATAGTACAACAGTAGAAGATTCATACTTACCTGTTTGCTGCTGCGATGTCTGTGTCCGGCCGGGAGCTCCTCCTACTGGTAAGTGAAAGGTCTGTGCGGCGCATTGCTAAAGAACTGTCACTTACCAGTAGGAGGAGCTCCCGGCCGTTCACAGACATCGCAGAAGCAAGCAGGTAAGTATGAATCTTCTACTGTTGTACTATTGCTAAGTAACCATGGCAACCAGGGCTGCAGTAGCTTCCTGGTTTCCATGGTTACCGATCGGAGCCCCAGCGATTAAACTGGGACTCCAATCGGAACTCCGCTGCCACCAATGATGGGGGGGGGGATGGGAGACCGCACACTGCCACCAATGTTACTGCTATAGAGGGAGGGGGGGGGCGATGGTGGTTGGCACACTGTACCACCAACGATTTAATACAATAGAGGGAGGGAGGGGGGGGGCGATGGTGGGCGCACACTGTGCCACCAACGATTTATTACAATAGAGGGAGGGAGGGGGGGTGATGGTGGGCGCACACTGTGCCACCAACGATATTCAAACTGGGGAGGGGGGGGGTCTGCCCCCTGCTGCCTGGCAGCCCTGATCTCTTACAGGGGAATATGATAGTACAATTAACCCCTTTAGGTGCCGCACCTGAAGGGGTTAATTGTGCTATCATATCCCCCTGTAAGAGATCGGGTGCTGCCAGGCAGCAGGGGGCAGTCTTGTACAAAGTTTGCAGTGTATTCTATCTAGAAGCGTCCCCATCACCATGGGAACGCTTCTGTGTTAGAATATACTGTCGGAAATGAGTTTTCACGAAGTGAAAACTTAGATCAGAAAAAGCTTTTATGCAGACGGATCTTCGGATCAAAAAACTGAAAACGGCACAACGGCCACGGGTGCACACAACGGTCGTGTGCAGGAGGCCTTAGAAACAGAAAACAAAAAATTGGCATGTGTGTATGTACAGTCGTGGCCAAAAGTTTTGAGAATTACATAAATATTGGAAATTGGAAAAGTTGCTGCTTAAGTTTTTATAATAGCAATTAGCATATACTCCAGAATGTTATGAAGAGTGATCAGATGAATTGCATAGTCCTTCTTTGCCATGAAAATTAACTTAATCCCAAAACAACCTTTCCAATGCATTTCATTGCTGTCATTAAAAGGACCTGCTGAGATTATTTTAGTAATCGTCTTGTTAACTCAGGTGAGAATGTTGACAAGCACAAGGCTGGAGATCATTATGTCAGGCTGATTGGGTTAAAATGGCAGACTTGACCTGTTAAAAGGAGGGTGATGCTTGAAATCATTGTTCTTCTATTGTTAACCATGGTGACCTGCAAAGAAACGCGTGCAGCCATCATTGCGTTGCATAAAAATAGCTTCACAGGCAAGGATATTGTGGCTACTAAGATTGCACCTCAATCAACAATTTATAGAATCAAGAACTTCAAGGAAAGAGATTCAATTCTTGTTAAGAAGGCTTCAGGGCGTCCAAGAAAGTCCAGCAAGCGCCAGGATCGTCTCCTAAAGAGGATTCAGCTGCGGGATCAGAGTGCCACCAGTGCAGAGCTTGCTCAGGAATGGCAGCAGGCAGGTGTGAGCGCATCTGCACGCACAGTGAGGCGAAGACTTTTGGAAGATGGCCTGGTGTCAAGAAGGGCAGCAAAGAAGCCACTTCTCTCCCAAAAAAAACATCAGGGACAGATTGATCTTCTGCAGAAAATATGGTGAATGGACTGCTGAGGACTGGGGCAAAGTCATATTCTCCGATGAAGCCTCTTTCCGATTGTTTGGGGCATCAGGAAAAAGGCTTGTCCGGAGAAGAAAAGGTAAGCGCTACCATCAGTCCTGTGTCATGCCAACAGTAAAGCATCCTGAGACCATTCATGTGTGGGGTTGCTTCTCATCCAAGGGAGTGGGCTCACTCACAATTTTGCCCAAAAACACAGCCATGAATAAAGAATGGTACCAAAACACCCTCCAACAGCAACTTCTTCCAACAATCCAACAACAGTTTGGTGAAAAACAATGCATTTTCCAGCACGATGGAGCACCGTGCCATATGGCAAAAGTGATAACTAAGTGGCTCAAGGACCAAAACGTTGACATTTTGGGTCCATGGCCTGGAAACTCCCCACATCTTAATACCATTGAGAACTTGTGGTCAATCCTCAAGAGGCGGGTGGACAAACAAAAACCCACAAATTCTGACAAACTCGAAGAAGTGATTATGAAAGAATGGGTTGCTATCAGTCAGGAATTGGCCCAGAAGTTGATTGAGAGCATGCCCAGTCGAATTGCAGAGGTCTTGAAAAAGAAGGGCCAACACTGCAAATACTGACTCTTTGCATAAATGTCATATAATTGTCGATAAAAGCCTTTGAAACGTATGAAGAGCGCGTAATTATATTTCACTACATCACAGAAACAACTGAAACAAAGATCTAAAAGCAGATTAGCAGCAAACTTTGTGAAATTTAATATTTGTGTCATTCTCAAAACTTTTGGCCTCGACTGTATTCACCCCCTTTGTTAGGAAGCCCATAAAAAGGTGCAACCAATTACCTTCAGAAGTCACATAATTAGTGAAATGATGTCCACCTGTGTGCACTCCAAGTGTCACATGATCTGTCATTACATATACAAACCTTTTATGAAAAGCCCCAGAGGCTGCAACACCTAAGCAAGAGACATCACTAACCAAACACTGCTATGAAGACCAAGGAACTCTTCAAACAAGTAAGGGACAATGTTGTTGAGAAGTACAAGTCAGGGTTAGATTATAAAAAAAAACATCCAAATCTTTGATCCCCAGGAGCACCATCAAATCTAACATAACTAAATGGAAAGAACATGGCACAACAGCAAACCTGCCAAGAGACGGCCGCCCACCAAAACTCACGGACCGGGCAAGGAGGGCATTAATCAGAGAGGCAGCACAGAGACCTAAGGTAACCCTGGAGGAGCTGTAGAGTTCCACAGCAGACACTAGAGTATCTGTACATAGGACGACAATAAGCCGTACGCTCCATAGAGTTGGGCTTTATGGCAGAAGAACACCATTACTTTCAGCTAAAAACAAAAAGGCACGTTGTGAGTTTGTGAAAAGGCATGTGGGAGACTCCCAAAATGTATGGAGGAAGGTGCTCTGGTCTGATGAGACTAAAATTTAACTTTTTGGCATCAAAGAAAGCGCTATGTCGGGCGCAAACCCAACACATCTCATCACCCAAAGAACACCATCCCCACAGTGAAACATGGTGGTGGCCGCATCATGCTGTGGGGATGGGACTGGGAAACTGGTCAGAGTTGAGGGAAAGATGGATGGTGCTAAATACAGGGATATTCTTGAGCAAAACGTGTACCAGTCTGTGTGTGATTTAAGGCTAGGACGGAGGTTTAGCTTTCAGCAGGACAATGACCCCAAACACACTGCTAAAGCAACACTTGAGTGGTTTAAGGGGAAACATGTAAATGTGTTGGAATGGCCTTGTCACAGCCCAGATCTCAATCCAATAGAAAATCTGTGGTCAGACTTAAAGATTACTGTTCACAAGCGCAAACCATCCAACTCAAAGGAGCTGGAACAGTTTTGCAAGGAGGAATGGGCAAAAATCCCAGTGGTAAGATGTGACAAGCTCATAGAGACTTATCCAAAGCGACTTTGAGCTGTTATTGCCGCAAAAGGTGGCTCTACAAAGTACTGACTTTAGGGGGGTGAATAGTTATGCACATTGACTTTTTTTGTTACTTTGTCCTATTTGTTGTTTGCTTCACAATAAATAAATAAAAACATCTTCAAAGTTGTGGGCATGTTCTATAAATTAAGGCACTGTACATTCATTCAACCAATATCTCTAAGAACAAATTAAGGAATTCAGAAATTATCCTAGTGTGCAATAGGCAGTATATTACACAAAGGCACCCTTATTTTGGATTTTATGGAGTGGTAGAATCTTGAAATAAGGGATGCATGGGCAAGGTAGGAAAATTGAAACTGGGGAACAAACTCGTTCAGGAGAAAACATTGAGTTAAAGGGGTTGTGCCAAGATAGAAACATAAATAAAATTGCCCAACCAGCGAGAGATAATGGATACCACTCGCTAGCTACCACATTAATAGATATGTGCAGGAAGAAGAGGTAGCGTATTATAAGACTTAACGTTTAATAAATACTCAGATAAAAGGTACGGATATAATACAAAATGCCAAAAAGTGTGCACACCACAAACGTGTCACAAACAACACAATTACCAAACATAAACAGTCACCATGGCAAACCACTCCAACACAGGTATAAATTCCACAGAGAAGAATAAACGGTAATAGTCTTACTGGTGGGTGACGGTCATCTGGGTGAAGTAGCGCAGTCCCAGAAGCCAGTGTTACTTGTGGGGCAGGGTCCAGGTGAGACTCACTGTCCCTAGAAATACCTGCCAGGCCTATAGAGCCCTATGGCCCAGCTAGGAGCCGCACCTCCTGGAGCTAACCCTACAATAGAAGCCCTAGACAACCCTACCTGGGGGTACACAAAGGATTGAATCCCTGCGGTGTGATTGACCCCTACGCGTTTCGTCACCAAATAAAGCCCGGACTCATCAGGGGAACAAGAGCTAGAAATGGATGGGAGGGAGTGTGTCCTCATTGATTGGTGTCACCTACACACAATCCCCATTCTAATCAACAAAATATTGGAGCAGTAACCAAGGACCAAGAGGGGACCTAATAAGGGCTGTTAAACGGCGTGTGGCTACTAAGGAGCAGACCCTAATCCCTGGTTATGGGGGTCCGTTGGTCCTGGTGACTGCAAGAAGGGGCAACGTATGGAGCTTCCCTATGCACGTGTGGCGGCAGTCGGCTTGTATCGCCATCCACAATTTAAACGTGCGTACTGGTGCGTGCCCCGCCCCCCGGGGCGTGAGTTATAGTGACGTCATTAGCCCGTCACTGACAGCCGGAGAGGGTGTGTGTGGGGGCGCGGCTACCAGTGACGCGCTAGTAGTGCCGTGTTGAAGGCAGCTAGTCAGCGCGTCACTAGGTGAAGGGGCGGTTACTCCAGCAGGAGTGTGCGCATCCCATGGGGCATAGAGGAGACTTAGAATAGCCGGTTATACTCACAGGCGGCGGCAAACCTTATAGATAGAGAGACCAGAGAGATGATATTGACAAAGTGCGATATATTTATTGATGCGCTGATGGTGCTAAGTTGGAGGCAGTCAATCAGCGCATCACTAGGTGAAGGAGCGGTTACTCCAGCAGGAGTATACGCATTCCATAGAGCATAGAAAAAACTTGGGGTCGCCGGCTATGCTTCATAGGCGACGGCGAACCCAAATAATGGGACTACAGAGATAATAATTCCAAACTGTGCTATATGTAAAACACAGATAGGATAAGTATGCCAATTAAGTGAAACAGACAAAACTCAACTGTTCATTAAGTCCGTTTGGGCAGGGGGTATTAAACTTATATATCCACCAGGTCTCCCTCTGGAGGATACGTTTGTCCCAGTCCCCTCCCCTAGGGGGTCTGGTGATGACTTCAATACCCTTCAATTTAAGGACACTCGTCAGACCATGGTGGCATTCGTTCACATGTCTTGCCACAGATGTGTCCCTTTTGTTCCAGACATCGTTCAAGTGTTCCCCAATACGGCGGCGAAACTCTCTTTTCTTTTTGCCAACGTATTGGGCACCGTCGTCACAAGTGATCAGGTACACCACTCCTGACGTATAACAGTTGATAAAGCCATTTATCTGATGATTGTACCCGTTGTCACGATTAGCGAATGATTTGCCAGTTTGTACAAAGTTGCAAAAACTGCAACTGCCACATCTATAGCAGCCCCTCACAGGACCACCCAGCCAAGATAGAAACATATTGTCAAACTGGATATGGGATAAGTATCTGATTGATGGGACACCCACAATCATGAGAACAGTGGTCTCATTCAAGTGTATGAATTGAGCAATGGGCAAATCATGTCCCCTGCTTCATTCTCTAAAGAGCTTTTATGGGACTGCTAGTCATAGCCAAATACAGCACCAATATAGAATATTATGTGTGAACCACCTCAAGGGATATTAAATATTAACCCATACCTTACCTAAATTATAATTTATCAATATTAATCCCTTATTTACCCTATATCAGCAGGGATTCTAGGAATTAACTGCCATGGCTGATCATGACTTCTGGGGATATTATGCTATCATTAAATGGATTGGTCACTTTCTGGTTATTGTTGATAATAGTGTTTGTGAGATGATTATATGGCACTTACTAATATAATATTTGTTGAAATTCTGCTCCGATTTCGATATTTTATCATGAATACTCCCTTGTTTACAAAGTCTTTTGTGCTGTCTACACAGAGGTCCTGTCCATAAAATAGTCACTGAAGAAGGCTCATCTGACCAGGCAAATCACCTCCAGGTGAGGACTCCTCGATTCAAACACAATGCTTCTTCCATCTGCACTTGTTGGAAGCTTTGTGCAGGTGCAGTGTATTTCAATGGAAGAGACATCACATGGAGTTGATTTGCCTAATCACATGACCCTCCATCAGCAGCCATTTTATGGACACGACTTCTATGTGGACAGCACAAAAGACTTGGCAAACAAGGGTGCATACCTTATAAAATATAGAAAATGGAGCAGAATTTTAACAAAGGCTACATTAGTGCCATATACTCATCTTACAAATACATTGGTCCACAGTTAGCAGAGAGTGGCCAAACCCTTTAATTTCCTAACAGGGTTTTCTGGTTGGTATCAATATCCTTTGAAATACTTGTATCTTTCATCCTAGGCTGTGGTCACATGACCATGTCCATGCAGCTCTATCTTATTTCCTGTGATATTATGTCCATGGGAGGGGGAGTGATAGGGGAGTGTCTATATAACTAGCCAGGTTGGAGAAGCTGTAAACTAGCTGGGCATTATTAAGGATGGTGCTAGATCTTTGGCAGAGAAAAGAGAAGTGCATCTCGGATTTGGTTGGATACAACAACAGGAAGTGCTACATATATGAGGTGAAGAAACCTGAGGGAGGTGTTTACATGGAGAAAATGAGTCAGGAGAATCCAAAATAAAAAAGAAACCATGATGAAGATGTATATGAGGTAAGCAGTTACATGAGCTTATCTGCTAAAACCCATAGTAATCCTGGAAAACACCTTAACTATCTTTTGTACAAATATGTGCTGTAGTACGAAAAGTTAAAAACTAATAATGTGTAATTTTTTACACCAATTGCCATTAATATTGGGTGGAGTAAGGCCACAAGAGGGTCTTTCACCATTTTTTTTATAGTCTTATCAGTAAGGAGTATAGTTTGAATCTTAGGCTCCAGAAACAAGTAGCATGCAAAACAGTAAGAGACTCCCTAAGGAGGCATATGACTACAGTAAGGAGAAAAGCAGATTGACAGAATTCAAGCCAATCCATTCACAATCTGAATCTTAGATTTTGCTAATTAAAAAAATGAATGTTATTGAAATTCTTAGACCTTTGGTTACAATTTTACATAAATCAGCATTGCATGTCAAACCTCCTCAATCACCAGAAGGCTTATTTAAAGGGGTTATCCAATCCTAAAAATCCCCCCGTGTGCCGGGCCCCCCCACGCTGAATATATTTACTCAGGTCCCCGCTCCCTGTGCCGCTCCTGGTCCCTGCACCGCCGCTGCTGCTTCTCCCTGTACCTGGATGAAAACGTCTGGTGTCAGAGGGTTGGGGCAGCCAATGGCAGGTGGTGATGGGGATGCTAAAAAGGGTCATGCCCATCCCCACCTGACATTGACTACTCCCCCCTGACACTGGATGTTTTCATCCGGGCACAGGGAGAAGCAGCAGCAGCGGTGCAGGACCAGAAGTGGCGCAAGGAGTGGGGACCCAGGTAAGTATATTCAGTGTGGGGGGCCCAGCACATGGGGAGATTTTTTTTAGGATTGGATAACCTCTTTAAGTAACGTAATAACTGAAGACAAAGTAGAGGAAAGAGACGGGGCAGGAGGAGATGAAGCTGCAGTCTCATGCTGTGAGAAGGGAGGAGACATCTGATTGCTCAGAGCACAAGCAAAGCTTAGCAGCTCCAAACTAAGACAAGCCCAACCACTTAACCCAGTTTTAGAGAGAAAATTTATGTTCTGAAAAAAAAATTGAAGTAAGGAAAAAGCAGTGCAGGTTACAAACATTTCGACATTAATCAAATACACATCCACAACTGCCTATTAAACTTAAAAGACTAAAGATATCTACCTTTCTACTTTATTTTTTACTTTTCTTTTTTATATACAAAGCTTATTTTTCTACCCTGGCATTTGCTTAATTAGATTGTGATGTTTATTATCTTTGCATACTTAAGTTGATAATTAAATGTGAATGGGTAAGCCCCCTGGACAAGAGTAATACTAATAACCTATTTTTTATGAAAAAACTGTTATACCTTTTGAACATCAAGCTAAGAGCTTGAAATGACTTCTGATCTTGACTCTGAAATCCAACTTGATTCTCAAATATCTGATACCCTAATAGGTATTCATCAAGCCACTAAGCCATCAATCTATAATAGGAGCCAAAGCTGCATTTACTTTCTCTCCTTTAATCTCCCTACTCTTAATTGCCATATTGACAAAAAAAGAAACAGTTGTTTACCCTCTAAAGTCTTGGGAGCGCCTGCCAAATTAATCCTTGCGAGCAGCGATTCTTCGGCTCCAGAAACAAGTAGCATGCAAAACAGTAAGAGACTTCCTTAAGAGGCAACGAACTACTTAAAGTGTTCTTAAAAATTAACCTTCACCATGAAAGCCAACTCCAAGGAAAATTACAACAACAGGCATGTTGTTTTTAGTGCAATTACATTCAGCAGCAGTCAGACATAATCAAATATATTGAATTGAAATGGAAACCCATAGTAAATGAGGTAAAGGAATGTAATAGGTGTCTACTAATACTTTGGAAAATGATCAGAGAAACGTTTCTTAAGATTTGCCCATTCTATAATTACACTGATAATTATTTCTACAAGAATCTAAAAATGTAGCTTTTTTTGTCTCTTTGTTCATTTGCTTTGAATACTTGTCATTTTATGTGATTGTTTCTTCCCGTTATGAAAATTGCTTTGGAATAGATTGGCAGTGACTATTTAAAGATTATTATGATTATATATAGAGATATAGAGATGAGCAAATCGAAGTTGACGAAGTGGAATTAGATCCAAATTTCAGGAAAAATTTGATTCGCACCAAATCTGAATTTCCTTGTGCTTCGTGGTAACGAATTGCATCATAAAATGGCTGCTGCATGTGTTTGGACATAGTGCAATGAACTCTGGGAACTAGGGATCACCCACAATGCCATGCATGCAGCCAATCAGCAGCCAGCCAGCCCTGTGATGTCTCAGTCCTATAAATAGGACAGCCATTTTCCAGTGCACTTAGTGCAGGGAGAGACATCAGCAGGCGCTAGGGACAGTGGTAGAAAAGACCTTAAAACTTGTATTTTGCTGTATAGTTCAGGGAAAGGATAGGGAGGAATCATTCCACAGTATTGAAGCAGAACAGGGTTTAGTAGGGAAGTTTACAGCCTGGGTAATAGGAACAATCCTATTGCACCTTACTGCACTGACTGGGGATCCAAATTGCCATTATACAGCTCTGTAATTCCAGCAAACCGTTCTTGCTATTGGGGTGTAAGTGGTGTTTGATACAGCCATTAGCAGGGTTTATTGCAAGAAAATATTTATATTTCTTATTTGCCCTTGTGCAGTGCAGTTATATGTTCTAAAGCATTTTTTGGCTTGTATTAGTTGGAAAAAAGGGCTTATTAGCCGTTGTGTCGTGAAGTGAGAAAATGACAGCCCTTTTTGGCCTGTATTAGTGGCAAAAAAATATTTATATTTGTAACGAGGCGCCGAAGGTGCACTCAGTCTCCCATCAGCCGCAGACCTGCTGCTTAGCTTCGGGAGCGAGGATCTGTGTTCGGCCTCGTTCCCAGGGTGGCTTTGCTAGCTGGGAGGCTCCCTGCTCCTAGGTCTGCCTTGAGTGCCGAGCTGATCACTCGGTGCTTGACTTGTCTGTCTCTTGGTCTTTTGACGCTGGCCACGTCACATGACCCTCACTCCCCACTATAAATACAGGCAACCTGCTGGCTACAGGTTGCCTGTGATTTTGGTCCCTTAGTCTGTGTATTATTATTTTTATTTAGCTTACCTTTGGATTTGACCCTTGATCTGCTTCCTGACACCTCTTCTCCCTGCTCTCTGAACCTTGACGCTACCGCTCGGATTTTGACCTCGGCTTGCTTTTGGATTTTGTCTTTGCCTCTTCTCTTGTACTGGCGTGACCTCCTGGACTGACCCCGGCTAGTTGACCCACCTCGCCCTTACGTTTTTGGTGGTACCTTGCTTGTTCCACCTCTCTGTCCGCTCGAGTGCTACCTCTCATTGGCAGTCCGCTTCCCTGCTGTCTCTATCTCTCTGCTTGCACTTACTCAGGTCAGGGACTGTCGCCCAGTTGTGCCATGTCACCTAGGGCGGGTGGTGCAAGTAGGCAGGGACAGGGGACCAGGTGGCAGCTCAGGGGGTGCACTTCCTCTCTATCTTTATACCTGTGACGCTACCCCGGGACAGAATCACAGACCTTAATTTAGCATGGATCCTCTACAGAGCCTCACCAAACATGTGCAGTGTCTTTCTCAAATAGTACAGGAACTTGTTGAGAGGCTACAGGTTCAGGAGACCGTCTGAACTCCCCCCATTCTTGCTCCCACCACCGTTCAGGTGGAACCACACATTAAATTACCCGATCAGTTTTCGGATGACTGACGAAGTTTTTTAGCTTTCAAGGAAAGCTGTAAACTTTATTTTCGACTACGTCCTCACTCCTCTGGTCCTGATCCACAGAGGGTTGGTATTATCATCTCCCTGCTTCAAGGGGACCCCCAGGAATGGGCCTTTTCTTTGCCTCCGGATTCCCCTTGTCTTAATTCTGTGGACCTCTTTTTTTCAGGCGTTAGGGGTTCTTTATGATGAACCAGACCGAGCCTCTGTGGCAGAATCCAATCTTAAGGCCCTCACTCAGGGGAATTGTCCCGTGGAGGATTATTGTACGCAGTTCCGCAAGTGGTGCGTTCCCTCGGGTTGGAACGAACCAGCACTCAAATGTCAGTTTAGGGCAGGCTTGACTGAGAAGTTAAAAGACATGTTGGTTTGTTATCCCTGTCTAGTGATGAGCGGGAGGTGCCATATTCGATTTCGCGATATTTCGCGAATATTCGAATGAATATTCGTGTTATATTCGTCGAAATCGAATATTCGTAATTATTTCAATTATCGCGAATAATATCCGAATTTTTTTTTCCGCGTATTGCGATTATTTATCTTGATAGTATAAGGCAACATTCCTATGCTAATTGACTATGGCTAGGCTAATATGTGTATTTTACGAAATTTCGTGATTGCTCTAACTTCGTCTCTTAGAATATTACGAATATTCTAAAAGACGAAGTTAGAGCAATATTACGAAATTTCGTAAAATACACATATAGATTGTAATTTAGCTAATATAGTGCTATAATCCCTTTTTTTTCCTCTAATTTTTTTTTGCCTCTTCTGAACTTAAGTTTTGTAAAATATGTACACTATTAAAAAATATTACTATAGCAGTATATTAGCTTAAATACAATCTATGTGTATTTTACGAAATTTCGTAATATTGCTCTAACTTCGTCTTTTAGAATATTCGTAATATTCTAAGAGACGAAGTTAGAGCAATATTAAGAACATTTTCAAAAGCCGAAATTGCGATGCGAGTAATATAATACGAAATAATCGCATGAAGATTTCAACTTAGCACTGCTATATTCCATATTCTAGCCTAATATGGAATATAGCTGTGCTAAGTTAGCACTGCTCTATTCCACACTAGGCTAGAATATGGAATATAGCAGTGCTAAGTTGAAATCTTCATGCGATTATTTCGTATTACATTACTCGCATCGCAATTTCGACTTTTGCAAATGTTCTTAATATTGCTCTAACTTCGTCTCTTAGAATATTACGAATATTCTAAAAGACGAAGTTAGAGCAATATTACGAAATTTCGTAAAATACACATAGATTGTATTTAAGCTAATATACTGCTATAGTAATATTTTTTAATAGTGTACATATTTTACAAAACTTAAGTTCAGAAGAGGCAAAAAAAAATTAGAGGGATAAAAAGGGATTATAGCACTATATTAGCTAAATTACAATCTATATGTGTATTTTACGAAATTTCGTAATATTGCTCTAACTTCGTCTTTTAGAATATTCGTAATATTCTAAGAGACGAAGTTAGAGCAATATTAAGAACATTTGCAAAAGTCGAAATTGCGATGCGAGTAATATAATACGAAATAATCGCATGAAGATTTCAACTTAGCACTGCTATATTCCATATTCTAGCCTAGTGTGGAATAGAGCAGTGCTAACTTAGCACAGCTATATTCCATATTAGGCTAGAATATGGAATATAGCAGTGCTAAGTTGAAATCTTCATGCGATTATTTCGTATTATATTACTCGCATCGCAATTTGCGAAATTTCGTAAAATACACATATAGATTAGATTGTAATTTAGCTAATATGGAATATAGCAGTAAGTTGAAAACGCCACTGACTGGAGCAGCCAGGAAGCCAGGAATCCAAAGGACAGGTAAGAACAACTTTAGAGAAGTGGGAAAGAAAAAAATATAATAATAAAAAAAAAACGAATATTCGAATTCGCGAATATATAGAAGATATTCTAAATATTCGCGAAATCTCGAAATTGCGATATTCGAGAAAAAAATTCGCAATTCGAATATTCGCGCTCAACACTATCCCTGTCCTGACTCTTTAGAGGAGACCATAACGCTAGCCATCAGATTAGATAGATGGATCAGAGAGAGACAGCGAGAGAATTTGTTTTCTTCTCATACCCTTCTTCAACCTGAGGTATCCCCCATTGAACCCAAGATGGAGGCCCACTCGGACGAGCCCATGCAACTCGGGATGACGCGAAGAGAGCTACGCCGTCGTCGGGGGTTTGTTTTTATTGTGGGGATCCCGACCACTGGATCCGTCAGTGTCTTAAAGCTCCGCCTTCTGGAAAGTCATCCAAGTCTGAAGGATCCAAAGACAAGGTACTCCCGGAGGTGGTAAGAAGTAAATTATTGTTGCCGGTTCCTATTGCCTTTGGAGTCTTAAAAGGGGTCAGGAAATGCCTTTGTGGATTCAGGGTCAGCTTTTAGTTTAATTGATTGCAAATTTGTTGAACAAATGGGAATTCCTATACTAGAATTGTCCACCCTGATCCAGGTTGTCGCCATCGATTCTACCCCCCTGCTAGGGGGCACGGTAAAACTCCGTACTCCGGAGATTACCCTGTCTGTGGGGGTCTGCCACTCAGAGAAATGCTCCTTTTTTGTTTTAGAGAATCTTCCTGTTCAGGTAGTCCTTGGTATGCCCTGGGTTCAGCAACACAATCCGGTCATTAACTGGAGTTCGGGCGAGTTAGAGAGATGGGGGCCTAACTGTAGTTCTTGCTTAACCGTAGTTCACGCTGGGGTTTTATCAGATATTATTCCTCATTTTAATTCTGATTATTCAGATGTTTTTTCCACCACTGAGACAGATACTCTCCCTCCATAGGTCTTATGACTGTGTTATCGACTTGGTACCAGAGTCCAAATTTCCTAAAGGACGGATTTATAATATTTCCGGTCCTGAGCGCAGGGCCATGAAAGACTATATCCAGGAGAGTTTCAAGAAGGGACATATTAGGCCCTCCACCTCTCCCCTGGGAGCAGGATTATTTTTCGTTAAAAAGAAGGACGGTGGTCTCAGGCCCTGCATTGACTATAGAAATTTGAATAAAATCACTATTAGGAATCAGTATTCCATCCCATTGATTCCTGATTTGTTTAACCAGATTTTCGGTGCTTCATAGTTTTCTAAATTTGATTTGAGCGGAGCGTATAACCTAGTTCGTATTAAGGAGGGAGATGAGTGGAAAACTGCTTTTAATACTCCAGAGTGACACTTTGAGTATCTTGTTATGCAATTCGGTCTTTGCAAAGTTATGATTGTTTATCTCACTGATATTCTTGTCTTTTCACCTGACTGGGATTCTTATGTGTCTCACATCAGATTGGTTCTTAAAATCCTCAGGGAGAATCATCTGTCCGTTAAATTGGAAAAATGTGTGTTTGGAGTTCAAGAGATTCCTTATCTCGGCTATATTCTTACTCCTCATTCATTAAAAATGGATCCCAGTAAGGTTCAGGCTATCCAAGACTGGGTAAGACCATCCTCCTTAAAGACATTCCAACGCTTTTTAGAATTCGCCAATTTTTACCGTAAATTCATAAAGAATTTTTCTGTTATTGTCAAGCCCCTTACTGACTTAACTAAAAAAGGTTCTGATCTGGTTAACTGGTCGTTGGAGGCCTGTCGGGTCTTTGATACCCTTAAAAATTGTTTTCAGATAGCTCCAGTCTTGGTTCAGCCCGATACCAAGGAACCTTTTGTGGTGGAGGTTGATGCCTCAGAGGATAGTGTGGGGGCCAGCCTTTCTCAGGGTTCTTTAAACCTCACTAATTTAAGGCCTTGCGCCTTCTCTTGTAAGTTCTCTCCTTCAGAGAGAAATTACAATATTGGAAACCATGAATTACTGGCCATAAAATGGGCATTTGAGGATTGGAGGCATTTTTTAGAAGGGACTAGACACTGTATTACTGTCCTCACTGATCATAAGAACTTAGTGTTTCTTGAGGCGGTGTCAGAACTATTGAGTATGAAAAAGTCCATAATTATAAGGCCTATATAAGTGTATGGACATGAGCCTAAGGGACAACCATTTTGTCTTATTTTAAGGCAGAGTGAATTCAGGATTTTTTTTTTTTACTCTGAAATTGCTAACCTAAGGTTTACTATATATACCAAAATGTTTACCTAAGTCTGTTTTGTGAGAAGGAGATGTCCCAAGGTCTAATGAAATGTGATGGCCTAGATAAGACAATGTATTTGAATTCTGATGATTTTAGTAAATAGAAAGACTCTAATCTTTCTTTGTGATTTTTATATTAATCAATATAGGAGTAGATTGATTTTATATAATCAATTCTAATAGGTGTGCTGAATATATAGTATATATATAAGAGTATAGTCCTCATAGATATATTCAATTGTAAGATTAGAAATGAGGTATAAACTCCTCTGTCATGTTTAGAATCTGTCTCAGTGGAACACACAAATTAATTATTTATTTCCTGGAATGGAAAAATGTGGACACAGGTGATCATGAACAAACCCTGTCTCCTCCACGAACAATAAATTGAGATAGCCCTATTTATCTTGATTTAATCAAGTTTGGTCAAAAGACTTAAGGATACACAAGTTAGTTGACCAAGTATAAAACTCATTGTCTCTTAAAGATCTTCTCAAGGTTTCGTCTGAAACCTTAGATTAAATTTTATTGCTAGTATATGAAAAAGAGAAATAAATTAATGCTTCGATTTTTGTATGGAATACTAGTGCCATCTAGTGTTAGGGTAACAAAGATCTAGGGTATATTTTTCCCTAGAGGGAGGTTCTATTAATTATAAAGTGAGGTCACTAGTTAATGATAAAACTTGGCCAAGCCCTTTCTAAGAGAGGATAAAAAGATGGTATGGGCTGACAGAAGAGGTCGATCGAGCTCTCTCTCTGAACATCATCTTGACCATCTTGCCAGTCATTGGAGGCAGCCATCTTAGAACCATTGAAACTGATTTCTGCTAGCTGACATTTTGGTATAGTATAACCTTACCTATATTTTATAGGATAATTAATTAATATAATACATATCTATAGATATATTCAATTAACCATACTTTGTGTATAGTATCTGTTTTGGAATAAGATTGGGGTGTACCTGCAGCATCATCCTGAAAATTAATCCAATACAGGGAGATTAAAAATATACTAGTGAAAACACGGTATTATCTCCAAGGAACTGAATTCAGTTCTAGACCAGTATGGTTGATAATATATATATATTTATATAGATAAAAGATAAACCAGATTTGGGTTTAATCGGACATTTGTCGGCTGAGAGAAATCAAGTATTAAATTGACTTTTAAAATAAGTGAGGGGTATTATTATAAGAAGGCATAATTGTGTATATATATATATGTTCTCAATTATTTTTGTCTTTACCACTATTTTGCATATCATTGAGTGAATTTTATTACCGCCAATTTTATTATATATATTATTTTGCACTATAAATTGTATTAATAAATTACATATATATTTTGTCTGTAACTGGGTTTTGTCTTCAATTCAACGCAGATCACGAGCTTGTTTTAGCTTGATATTTATGATAATAAGTTAGAATCTCCTTTATTGCCGATTTTAATTTATTCACATAAATCATATAGACTGTCAATCGGAGACAGCATAAATATTCCGACATTAATTGGAGGTCCCTACCGAGATCTGCTTGTAATAGAAACAAAATTTTGGGGTGCAAAATATATATTTGATAAAGTTATTGTGGTACTTGTAGTGCAACAAGTAAAAAAATGTCTGATAACAATGGCGAGGCTAGCCAAGGCATGCAGGCTGCTGCTGCAGTGGTAAAGACTGATATGCATGATAGAAAGACTCAAGAATTAATTGAATATATTGTGTTGGGTCATATGCATGACAGGTTGGATATTAAGAGAGAGTTAAAGGATTGGAGGTTTGAATTGGAAAAGAGAGCTGTAGAATATGCAGATGATATCTGGTCTGATAAATCCCGGTTTGCTGATTATCTCTGTCACATTTCCCAAGCTAAACATAAGAAAGATAAGGATTCATTAATCCTTCAATCTTGGCCTGAATTTGTATATTTAGTTATTGAAATAGCAAAGCAATTAGAAAAAGCAAAATATAAAAATGTTGAACAGGCATATGAAATTGATAAATTTCAAAAAGATTTATCTGAAATGGAAAATAAGGCGGCCATGGTTTCTGGTGAATTAGCACAATGGTCTGCTAAATTATCAGAATATAATGACAGAGACAGTCAACAGCAAGAAGTTATTAGGACTCTGGAATGGAAATTAAGTCAGGCTACTAATGAATTGTCTAAATGTCAATTGTCTATGGTGGATCTAGATGAGGAATGTAAAAAGTTGTATAAGGACAATAGAAATTTACAAACAGAGTTAGATAACCGGGATCTTGACCCTCTTCAATTCAGACAGCCTAAGGATTCTAATAGAGTGCAGGTAAAATATTCCAGGGGGGAATTAGATGCAGAAAGTAAATATGACAACCCCTTTAATGGAGAAGAATTATTGGCTCTGAGAGAACATTCTCTTCCTAAATTAAGACCGATTTCACCTCCTAGGTCCTCTAAAAGTTCAGTACAGAGATCTTATCAGCCCATGATAGACACTACTAAAGTGATCAAATTTCTCAAGGAAACTGTGGGTCAATTTGCAAAAAAGGGTTCACCCTCCATAATAAGTCATTTGGAAATATATGAGGAGGCCATGAAAACTTTACATTTAGAAAAGGACATACAGAAACTTGAATTTATTACCTGGGTATTCGAACCAAAACACCGGTATTTCTTTAATTCCCTTAGAGATATGGGTAGGGATTCTTGGTCAGATGTGGTCGCAGAAATAAAAACTGAATTTGGTCCCTATAAGTCCACTACTGCTGCAAGGAGGGCCTTATTTACCCTGAAATGTAGACATAATCAAAGTCCCAGGGAATTTTTGTCAGTCCTCAAAAATGCCTATAGTTTATCTGAAAAAGATCCCAATTTTGAAGGTAGTGAATTTATCCAGTTATTTTATGACGCTTTGCCCAATAAAATAAAATTTATTTTGGCCAGGGATTACCATCCCAGAAAGACTCTGGATTGGTTACTCACTGAGAGTACAACTCTGTACGCTGCAATACAAAATTGTGATGAGTCTCCTGATAGAAAATTTAAAAAAGCGAGTGAGGAAATAGCAGAAACTCACATAAAAAGAGATCAGGGAAAATTTGAAAGCCCTAAAAGAAGTTATGCTGATGTGTTAAAAACTCCTAGACCTTCCGAGCCAAATAAAATTCAGCCTAGGCCAGATGGGAATAAGGGTCCAAATGTTGCTGAAAAGAACCCAAACCACCAGAAGGAGTTTAGAAATAGACGGTTCCCTCCTTTTCAAAGATATCAGAATAATTATTATAGGGGATATCAACGTAGGCCAGAAAGGGCTCAAAGTGGTTCTGAGTCAGATGGTTCTGGGAGATCACAATCATATCGGTACCAAAATCAATCTCCCAAAGGTTATGGGAGAAAGAGAAGTAACCTATATGATCGAATGGATCAAATCCAAGATCAGTTTGGTATGTTGATGCAGCGGATGGAGGAATTGTCTAAAACAATCACTGCTAACCCTAAAAATCCTTTTTTAGGGGTAACCCCTCCTGTAGAGAATCCTCCCCAAATATAAAGGGGGAGAAGCAGGTAAGTATGTCAAATGTTGCAGAGGTTGATGACTTAAATGTATGTAAAGTGGAGCAATCTAATATAATTGTCTTTCCCTTTAAAAGGAATTTAACCCTTACAAAGCCACATGGCAAGGGGGAGGGGAAACCTGTTTGTTCTGTCTTACAGCACACAAAGTCTTCAGCTGCACAGAAGAAGACATGCGATCCTGCTCATAAAAGGAAGGAGGAGGAGTTGAGGACAAGTCTAACTGCTGAGCAGGAAAACCATTTCAATAATCATGCCAAATATCTTTGTTCCATACAGGAAATAGATAATAGATATTATATGAAAGTTGAATTATTTGATAATTTCTCGCCAATAATAGCCTTGATAGATACAGGTAGCCAAGCAACTTTATTATCTGTAAAATACTTCCAACAATTGCAGGATGTATCTTCTAACAGGTACAAGTTAAAAAGTTTTAATGCTAACCTGGTAAGTGTCTCAGGCAATGCCCTCAAGGTTTTAGGTAAAGCTTGGCTGGATTTTAAAGTAGGAAACAAAGTAATTAGCCATCCTACATTGATCGTGGATATGCCCATTGATAGATTAATTATTGGCATCGATTTCCTGAAAAGATTAAGTCCAGTTATTGATTTTATTAATAAGGTGATATGGTCTCAAGTGAGGATGCCCATTAATTATGAACAATCACAATCCTATCACAATAGGCGTAACTGCCATGTGATAGAGGAAAGGCCGGATTCCATTGAGGTACATTTCCGAAATAGCCAAGTCCCTGATGTCTCTTTCCTGCAAATCACTCCAAATTCCACTATAGGTGAACAGGAAGATAACACCATATGTGTGTCTCCTGAACGAGTAAAAGATGTCTGTTTGGAAGGGGATGTTCTTACAATCCACCTACACCCAGAAACTACTGACCCTATTGGGTTTAATGGTCACGAACAATTCCTAGTGGGAATGGAAAAGGTGGATGATGAGATGTTCTTCCCAGTACAGGTGAATGACTTAGGAAGAACTAAGAGGGCTAAATTGGATTTGCGCCATGAAAACAGTTATATTAGTAGGGATCTACTAAATCAAGTGGCCAATTCTAAAGTGATTCGATATCCAAATCCACAAGATAATTGGATACATGACTTAGATAATGATTCTGATGATCATAATATAATTGCAAAATGTATATTAACCATTTCTATTGCAGGAAAATCGGCTACTCATTTATTCCTGGTGCTTGATGAACCCAGATATCCTATGTACATTGGCAACGATATTTTACATCGTTTTGCTATCCATGTGGATATAGTGAATTCCACATTGTGGACAAGATTAAAAGGGAATCCTGAAGGTTTTATGGATGAACATGAAGCACTCAAGTCATCCCAGATACTGCCTTATGCAGTCAGTGTATTAGTGCCACGAGATATAATCATCCCTCCAGGTACTAATAATTTCCTGTTACCCATTCAGGTATCAAAAGGCCAAAAATTAAAGAATGGTGATGCATTGATATGCCTGTCAAACAGAATGCAACTATTAGGTATTTCAGTAAATCATACCCCTATGGTGAATTTACAAACCTTTAAAACCCAAATAATTGTGAATAATGGGATGCCAAATGAAGTTCATTTGTCTAAAGACACTATCATTGGTATGGCATTAGATTCAGATTATTATACTTTTGGGTTTCAGAATATAATTATTGGCCTAATACCTGAATCGTATCTAACAGAAGAACAATTGGTTGAACAAACATTTTATTCTTCTCCTGAAGGATTGTTCACCATTAGTTCAGTATATCCTTTTAATCTTGAAGAAGGTACCTGTAAGGTAGAGGAATCCTCTCTTACCTTTGATCATACAATCAATGAGCAGGAAGCCCAGGAATATCATGAGTTTGCTGAAAAAGCAGGTAAGTCAAATCATGACCTCACTGACAGATTGGAGGAAACCTATGAAATAGGTCAACCAGAAGTTTTTCCAGGGTTTATGGAAATGGTCCAGCAACAAATCTCATTAGCTGATGGATGCTCCAATGACCCAGAGCGACAACAACTAAAGGAAGTTCTCTTAGAATTCAAGGATATCTTTGCTAAAGATTCCTTTGATTGTGGTCTGACTGACATACACATTGCTAGGATTCAGACTGATCCTGAGGCACCTCCCGTTTATATCAAGCAATATCGTCTTCCACTAGCTTGTTACGACTCGCTAGCGGAAATAATCCAAAATCTCAAGGAGAGAGGTATTATAAGACCAGTACACAGTTCTTATAACAATCCTATTCTTGGAATTCTTAAACCGAATGGTCAATGGCGTTTATGTGCTGATCTTCGTCAGCTAAATAAACGTGTATATATGTCCGGCTGGCCCGTGCCGTATATAGACCAATGCTTGGTACAAATGCAAGGCGCTAGGATCTTTACCACCTTAGATTGCGCTCAGGGATATTGGACCATCAAAGTGAGCCCTGAAGATCAATACAAATTAGCCTTTACTTTTGGTAAAGAACAGTTTGCCTGGACTAGACTACCGTTTGGGTACATAAATTCAGGTCATGAATTTGCTGTATTTTTACATAAGGCTATGCCTGATGCCACAGAAAGAGGAAATTTAACTTATGTAGATGACATTTTGATGAAAAGTACTTCATTTGACCAGCATATTCAAGAAATTAGGCATGTACTGAATCAGTTGAAAGAGGCAGGTGTGAAAATTTCTTTACAGAAAGCCCAGTGGTGTCGAACTAAGGTAAATTTCCTTGGACATGAGGTTACCTGTGAAGGCCTGAATCCCCAGAAGAAAAAGGTGGAGGCTGTTATGAAATCTAAAACTGCCTACCAACATTAGTGAATTAAGATCATTTCTGGGTATGATGAATTACTCCCGTAAATTCATTGATAACTATGCTGAGATTAGTAAACCATTGCTGACATTGTTAAAGAAAGGTGTACCCTGGACATGGGGGGAGGATCAGGAACAAGCTATGTCTGAGCTTAAAAGGAGACTCACCCAAGCCCCATGTCTAGCTTATCCCGAGGGGGGTAAACCCTTTTATCTGGAAACTGGTTTTACAAATCTTAGTATTAGTGCTGTCCTTATGCCAAAAACAAGATAAATTGCATAAAGTTATAGCTTATGCAAGTAAATCACTGTCACCAGTAGAAATAAAGTTTAGCAACTGTGAAAAAGCTTTACTAGCCACAGTCTGGGCGCTTCAAAACTTTAGAAGTTTTGTACAGGGTGAGAAAATCATTGTTGAAACGGCCCATCAACCCCTACAATATCTACAGAGTGATAAAATTAGGGATGGTAACTTGTCTAACAGCAGGATCACTGCTTGGACCTTGTCTTTACAAGGATGGCCGTTGGAAGTTCAGTATAAGCAAAATAAAAAGTGTCCAGTAGCCCAAGGACTTGCTGAACTGCATAATTGCGCTGATAATTCTCAAACGGAAGAACCGATAGATGATTTTCTAGAGGAACAAAAATCTTCCCCTTACAAAGTGTATGAAGACGACTATTGCTCTCTACTCCCCTGTGCGTACATAGATGGTTGTGCTTACCATGCCATTGTAGGGGATGAAAGAAAACTAGTGGCAGGAATTGGAATTACGTGGATAGATGGGTGCCCGAGTATTTCAATAGGTTATAGTATTGGTGCTAAGAGTAGCCAGGTAGCCGAATTAGCAGCTGTCTACAAAACCGTTAAAATTGCTATAGAGCACAATATAAAGGAATTCGTCATTGTTACTGATTCAAATTATGTGCGGAACAGCTTTGTAGAATATATGCCCACATGGAAGAGGAGTCATATGTTACGGTCCAATAACAAACCAGTGAAACACGCCAAGTTGTTTTGTGCCATAGATGAGCTAGTCCGACATAATGATCTAACCATTTATTGGAAAAAGACTAAAGGTCATTCCAAAACCCAAAATAAAGATAAAGAGGGTAATGACCTAGCTGATAAACTAGCTAAACAAGGAGCCATAAGTGGTGATCATGTGAATATAGATCATTTACTAGAGATGATTCCCATTGACGCTATCACTAGACAACAAACTAAGGCCCAAACTGAAAATAGTATAGTTCAGTGGAGCCAAGAATCTTCTAGTGAGGATCTGATTAAAAGCCAGAAGGAAGATCTTATATTGGGAATCTTCTATAAACATATTGAGGATCCTAATAATAATCCCATATCGGAGGATAATTATACCCAAAAAGAAGACCTCCGATTACTTATGAAATCCAAATCCCAATTTAGTATTCAGGATGGGTTATTAATGAGAACCTCTAAAAATGGTATTCAGCAGTGGGTAGTTCCTACTACATTTAGAGGTTTAATGTTACAGCATGCCCATGATGCACCTACAGCTGGTCATCGTGGAGAAAAGATTACATATGAGTCACTACGTGATTATGCCTACTGGCCTCATATGTTAAAGGATGTCCAAAGTTATTGTCAAGGTTGTTTGGTATGTGCGCAATTTCAACCGCAAGGTCCTAAACATCGTGCTCCACTTCAGAAGAAAGGTTTTTCATTACCATGGTCTGACATCCAAATCGATTTTATTGGTCCTGTTACCCGGTCATCCCGAGGAAATAAATACATGTTAACCGTCACTTGTGTGTTTACAAAATGGGTAGAGTGTCTACCGGCCCGCAATAACACAGCCGAGACCTGTGCATTTTTGTTGATTAACCATGTATTTTCCAGATTTGGGTTACCGTTAAGGATTGATTCAGATCGTGGATCACACTTTGTAAGTGAGGTAATGGCGAAGATGTGGAAGATGTTGGGTGTGAAGAGAAAATTACACATTGCTTATCGTCCAACATCTAGCGGATCCGTTGAGCGCTATAACCAGTCTATTGTCAACATCCTTAAGAAATATGTTAAGGAGTCGGGTAAAGACTGGGATATAAGGTTACCATTAGTACTCATGGCCATTAGAGCTACTCCAAGTACGGCTACCCAGATGTCACCTTTTGAGCTGATGACAGGAAGAAGAATGGTACTTCCTCAACATCTGTTGTATCGCACATCAGATCATAACCTGATCAATGCAGCCACGACACATCAGTATGTGGAGGACCTTCGTAAGTATCTTCAACACGCGTTTGCTTTCGCGCAGAAGAATCTTGAGAAAGCCGCCGTAAGTAACAAAACTTATTATGACTTGAAAACGACCAAAAAGGAATATGAGGTAGGAGATAGAGTGTATCTCTATAACTTTGCCCGGGATCGGGTAAAAGAAAGAAAATTTCTCCCATCATGGAAAGGTCCGTATGATGTAATTGATAAAATATCACCTGTAGTTTATAAGGTGAAAATTAATACCAAAGATGGTTTCATCGAGAAATGGGTCCATGTAAATCAATTGCGAGTATGTCATCCAAGATCAGAACTGAGAATCATAGAAGATGACGCTGAATAAGAGAATGAATAAGGATGCGTTAATCTGATTTCTCTCAGTTCACAGATGTTCCAATTCTGGGGTTTCCATATAAAGCATTTTACATAGCAACGCTAGGGAAACTGTATATCTCAAAAGAAAAAATAAATAAATATATATATATATACTGTATTCATACTTTCATTTTCCTTTATAGAAAAAGGACGGGTGGAACCAGACGTGATTCCTGGCGATGATGATGACAACAAAGATACAGATATCGTGCAGATGGTGTTGATTCAAGAGGTCCAATTAAAGACGGAACTAATCATCAGTCGTGTTTCAGATGTCCCAGGATTGTGAATGATGGCTAGGAAGATTATATTTCAAGAATCTTTGCGAAACTGGATCCAAGGACATTCATTGGATGAAGATACCGGATATCACCATTTTAGCTTGGGAAAGGAACCAAATTGGTACATTATGCATGAGAACAAAGTCACAGCAATAAGGGCATGATTGGTGCCAAGTTTTGCATTTTTCTCACATGCTAAAACCATTGGACACAGAATCTCTGTGATAATATACTTTTCCAGGATTGACGTTATGAGGCGATAAAAGACTCAGATACAATATTGATGAACATGAAAATTCTTCCGACCTTCTCCCAGTCAGGTCTTAAGGGGATCCTTGACTAACGTGGGAAGAAGGGGGGGGGATATGTCAGAACTATTGAGTATGAAAAAGTCCATAATTATAAGGCCTATATAAGTGTATGGACATGAGCCTAAGGGACAACCATTTTGTCTTATTTTAAAGCAGAGTGAATTCAGGATTTTTTTTTTTTACTCTGAAATTGCTAACCTAAGGTTTACTATATATACCAAAATGTTTACCTAAGTCTGTTTTGTGAGAAGGAGATGTCCCAAGGTCTAATGAAATGTGATGGCCTAGATAAGACAATGTATTTGAATTCTGATGATTTTAGTAAATAGAAAGACTCTAATCTTTCTTTGTGATTTTTATATTAATCAATATAGGAGTAGATTGATTTTATATAATCAATTCTAATAGGTGTGCTGAATATATAGTATATATATAAGAGTATAGTCCTCATAGATATATTCAATTGTAAGATTAGAAATGAGGTATAAACTCCTCTATCATGTTTAGAATCTGTCTCAGTGGAACACACAAATTAATTATTTATTTCCTGGAATGGAAAATGTGGACACAGGTGATCATGAACAAACCCTGTCTCCTCCACGAACAATAAATTGAGATAGCCCTATTTATCTTGATTTAATCAAGTTTGGTCAAAAGACTTAAGGATACACAAGTTAGTTGACCAAGTATAAAACTCATTGTCTCTTAAAGATCTTCTCAAGGTTTCGTCTGAAACCTTAGATTAAATTTTATTGCTAGTATATGAAAAAGAGAAATAAATTAATGCTTCGATTTTTGTATGGAATACTAGTGCCATCTAGTGTTAGGGTAACAAAGATCTAGGGTATATTTTTCCCTAGAGGGAGGTTCTATTAATTATAAAGTGAGGTCACTAGTTAATGATAAAACTTGGCCAAGCCCTTTCTAAGAGAGGATAAAAAGATGGTATGGGCTGACAGAAGAGGTCGATCGAGCTCTCTCTCTGAACATCATCTTGACCATCTTGCCAGTCATTGGAGGCAGCCATCTTAGAACCATTGAAACTGATTTCTGCTAGCTGACATTTTGGTATAGTATAACCTTACCTATATTTTATAGGATAATTAATTAATATAATACATATCTATAGATATATTCAATTAACCATACTTTGTGTATAGTATCTGTTTTGGAATAAGATTGGGGTGTACCTGCAGCATCATCCTGAAAATTAATCCAATACAGGGAGATTAAAAATATACTAGTGAAAACACGGTATTATCTCCAAGGAACTGAATTCAGTTCTAGACCAGTATGGTTGATAATATATATATATTTATATAGATAAAAGATAAACCAGATTTGGGTTTAATCGGACATTTGTCGGCTGAGAGAAATCAAGTATTAAATTGACTTTTAAAATAAGTGAGGGGTATTATTATAAGAAGGCATAATTGTGTATCTATATATATATGTTCTCAATTATTTTTGTCTTTACCACTATTTTGCATATCATTGAGTGAATTTTATTACCGCCAATTTTATTATATATATTATTTTGCACTATAAATTGTATTAATAAATTACATATATATTTTGTCTGTAACTGGGTTTTGTCTTCAATTCAACGCAGATCACGAGCTTGTTTTAGCTTGATATTTATGATAATAAGTTAGAATCTCCTTTATTGCCGATTTTAATTTATTCACATAAATCATATAGACTGTCAATCGGAGACAGCATAAATATTCCGACAGCGGCCAAATGCCTTAATCCTAGACAAGCCAGGTAGGCCCTGTTTTTTACTTGTTTTAAACTTTCTGTTACTTTCAGACCAGGAAATAAAAATATTAAGGCAGATGCCTTGTCCCGGAGTTTTAATTAATGCCATCCAACCCCCCCCCCCCCCCCCCGGAACCCATCTTTGTGGCAGCAGTTTCTGCGGATCTTTCGTCTGAGATTTAACGGGCTCAGCAACTTGCTCCTCCACAAACACCGGCAGATAAGTTATTTGTTCCTGAGTGCTTTTGTTTTCAATTATTGGGTGAATGTCATGACTCCATGCTCTCTGGTCATCCAGGTATTGCTGCCACTAAGGAATTGCTGCTAAGGTCTTTTTGGTGGCCCACTTTGTCTAATAATGTACGGTCTTATGTTTTGGCTTGCGATGTTTGTGCCAGGTCTAAGACCCCAAAAACACTTCCCGCTGGTGAACTACAACCACTACCCATTCTCTGCAAGCCATGGTCTCACATTTTCATGGATTATATTTCTGATCTGCCCCCTTCTGAGGGTAAATCAGTGGTGTGGGTAGTGGTTGACAGTTTTAGCAAGATGGTGCACTTTGTTCCTTTAAGTAAGCTCCCTGATGTGAAGACCTTAGTATCCTTGTTCATTGAACATGTGGTACGTCTGAATGGTGTCCCTGAGAATATCGTCTCTGATAGAGGCGTTCAGTTTGTTTCTGGTTTCTGGAGGGCTTTTTGTTGAAGATGCGACATCTCTTTATCCTTTTCGTCTGCTTTCCATCCACAGACCAATGGGCAGACGGAACGGTTAAATCAGGCAGTGGAGCTTTTTCTAAGGTGCTATGTATCACATAATGAACTCTTATGGGTGAGATACCTCCCGTTGGCAGAATTCACTATTAACAATCGAGTTAATTCTTCCACTGGGGTGTCTCCTTTTTTTTTTGTAACAGTGGTTTGCATCCTCGCTTTTGTTCTAGTCCCTCTGTATCCTCACTCAATCCGCAGGCAGATTCTTTTACCTCTATACTGTGCACAGTCTGGGCACAGGTTCAAACAAACCTAGAAAAGGCCCAGGAAACCCAGTGTAAACATGCCAATAACAGGGGTGTGGAAATTTTTAAAAAACTACTCGTCGAAGGACTAAAGCGGGGTCTCAATCTACTTGTCCCTCATGACAATCTACTTGTCCTGATACAAAAAGTAATTTTAAATCAAAACCATATTTAAGTGAATCCCTTTAATGTACATGCCATACTGGGGCAGTGAATCCCTTTAATGTACATGCCATACTGGGCCAGTAAATCCCTTTAATATACATGCCATACTGGGGCAGTGAATCCCTTTAATATACATGCCATACTGGGGCAGTGAATCCCTTTAATATACATGCCATACTGGGGCAGTGAATCCCTTTAATATACATGCCAGTATTGGGAAGTCCCCCCCCCCCCCCTATTCATGGAGGGTGAGTGGCTGGAAGTTGGATCCTGGCAGCACTCCTATTGACACTTCAATGCCAGGGAGAAGAAGCAGAGCGGCAGCCTGACTAACGTGTGCCTCCGCTGGGAGCTGACTTCCGGCCCGTGGCGCCCGACTTCCGGCCTGCACAGGAGCGCTGATAACTAGTGATGGGAAGTTCGGATCTTTTAGGTGAATCGGTTCATTTGAATCAGCTCATTCAAATGAACCAATTCATGAATCGGATCTTCGGTTCACTTGCTGAGTCACTGACTGCTGAGCTGACTCGCAAGTAAACCGAAGACTCTAGGTGCCGGTGCGCATGTGCAGATGCTATACAGTCGATTCACAATCACTTGCTGCTGCTGACTCAGTGCAGTCGGCTCTTCAGCTCTCTAATTAGTAATGAGTGAGTCAGGATCAGGAAGAGTGAATTATTATAGGGATAGTGAAGGGAAGCTGAGGCTGACGCAGGACAGGAGTCAGAAGCTGTCACTGTGGTGTGCAATGTGCTAGGGATCGACCGATTATCGGATTTACCGATATTATCGGCCGATATTCAGGATTTTGAACGCTATCGGTATCGGCATTTATTTTGCCGATATTCCGATAGTGTATGGGAACACAGATCGCGCTGCTGACAGCGCTCTCCGTGTTCCCTCAGCAGCAGCACAGGGGAGAAGGAGCAGTGTCTCCTCCCCCTGTGCTGCTGCTGCTGCCGCCAATGAGAGGACAGGGGACAAGAGGAGGGGAGGAGCTATGGCCACTGCGCCACCAATGAAGCTTAATCTCTCATTTATTCATATACAGGAGGCGGGAGCTGGCTGCAGGATCACATAGCCGGCTCCCGGCCTCTATGAGCTGTAGCTGCGATCTGCGGTAGTTAACTCCTCAGGTGCCGCGGATCGCAGCTACTTGTCATAGAGGTCGGGAACCGGCTATGTGATCCTGCAGCCAGCTCCCGCCTCCTGTATATGAATAAATTAGAGATTAAGCTTCATTGGTGGTGCAGTGCGCCCCCCCAAGCCCCCCAGTATTAGACATTGGTGGCGCAGTGCGCCCTCCCCCCCCATTATTAAGCATTGGTGGCGCAGTGCGCCTCCCCCCCCCGAAGCCCCCCCAGTATTAAGCATTGGTGGTGCAGTGCGCCCCCCCTCCCCCCATTATTAAGCAGTGGTGGCGCACAGGGCCCCCCACCCCAGTCGCAGTGCGCCCCCCCACCCCAGTCGCAGTGCGCCCCCAGACAGGATCCCCTCCTCCCCTGCTCCTCCGATCGGAGCCCCAGCAGTGTAATGCTGGGGCTCCGATCGGTTACCATGGCAGCCAGGACGCTATTGAAGCCCTGGCTGCCATGGTAAGCTCCATGCTGCTGTGTGCACAAAGCACAGAGCAGCAGGGACAGTGAGAGCTCCTATTCACCCTGATAGAGCTCTATCAGGGTGAATAGGACAAGGGTTCTAGTCCCTAAGGGGGCTAAAAGTTAGTTTAAAAAAAAAAAAGTTACAAAAATAAAAAACACCAAAATATTAAATATAAATGAAAAAGAAAGATTTACCAAAAAAATATATACACATTAACAATAAACATTAATTTTTAGCAGATTTGTGGAAATTTTTTTTTTTTTTTCAAAAATGAAAATTCCCAGAATATCGGTATAAATTATCGGCTATCGGCCTGAAAGCTCACAAATTATCGGTATCGGCCCTAAAAAATCAATATCGGTCGATCCCTACAATGTGCATTGTTACCCACAGTGACAACAGTCTGACACTGACAGTAGTACAATGAACCAAGTGAAGTGATGTGAACCCACCCTTAGTTATATAGCTACTTAACTGAATGAGATGCCTTTAACATATATATCTCCTGACAAGCCAATTTGATCCTAAAGGGTTAATTTAATTCAACCTGTAATCTAAACTCTGTGTCATCTGTCACTTCTCCTATCCCTTAATCTTATCACTGCTGCAACAAAAGCAGCCAGACAGCCTCAGTGTAAACTGTTCTACACTCTGACTCATGGCTCTTTTAACTCAAAGAATCGAATGAGTCACTAAGTCGGATCTTTAGATTCTTTTAACTTGTGACTCATTCGATTCATTTCTATTCTTAGACTCCCTGCACTTGTGTGACTCAGACGAAGCGAGTCAGAGCTGCTAGTGTGCTGTGCTTGCCTTGCCCCCTCAGCTCTGGTCGGTGATTGGTTGGTGGGCGGGGAGGGGTGGGGCTGGCAGAAGCCAGCTTCCACTCTGAGATCATATTACGCTCCTCCCTCAGGCTCCCTGCTGCCAGAGTGAGGTGAGCGGCTCTGCATTGTCTGTGTGACTGAGCTGAGCCTTTTCCAACGGATCGGAACAGTCAGCCCTGCTACTTGCCCGCAGGGCTAAGCTGCCTGCACAAACTACCTGCCCGGCGCCCGGAACTGCATGTCCCGGGCGTCGGGCGATAGGAATTCCACACCCCTGCAATAAGAGACGTTCCAAGGGGGTAAATTTTGTACTCGGCGATAAGGTGTGGTTGTTGACTAAGAATCTTGCTTTGAAACAGTGTTCTAGGAAGTTCTCTCCGCATTTCATTGGACCATACAATATTATTGAGGTTGTTAACCCAGAGTCCTTTAGACTTAAGCTACCCGACTCCTTTCGTATATATGATGTGTTTCATAAGTCGTTGCTTAAGAGATATGTGTCACCAGTGGTTCCGGTTAAAAAACCTCCTCCACCTGTGGAGGTTGAAGGTCAGGAGGAATTCATCATCTCTAGAATTATTGATGTTAGAAAGGTAAGGAACTCCTTTCAATACCTGGTCCACTGGAAGGGCTATGGACCCGAGGAGAGGTCTTGGGTCCCAGCTACTGAGATCCACGCCCCGAGGCACATCAAGAAGTTTCATGATGAGCATCCCGGGAGATTTGTACCCCAGGGCTTGGGTCCGGTGGCCCCTCATAAAAGGGGGGTTACTGTGACGAGGCGCCGAAGTCGCACACTCAGTCTCCCATCAGCAGCAGACCTGCTGCTTAGCTTCGGGAGCGAGGATCTGTGTTCGGCCTCGTTCCAAGGGCGGCTTTGCTAGATGGGAGGCTCCCTGCTCTTAGGTCTGCCTTGAGTGCCGAGCTGATCACTCGGTGCTCGACTTGTCTGTCTGTCGGTAATTTGACGCTGGCCACGTCACATGACCCTCACTCCCCACTATAAATACAGGCAACCTGCTGGATACAGGTTGCCTGTGATTTTGGTCCCTTAGGCTGTGTATTATTATTGTCATTTAGCTTACCTTTGGATTTGACCCTTGATCTGCTTCCTGACACCTCTTCTGCCTGCTCCCTGTACCTTGACGCTACCTCTCAGATTTTGACCTCGGCTTGCTTTTAGATTTTGTCTTTGCCTCTTCTCTTGTACTGACATGAACTCCTGGACTGACCCCGGCTAGTTGACCCGCCTCGCCCTTCCGTTTTTGGTGGTACCTTGCTTGTTCCACCTCTCTGTCCGCTCGAGTGCTACCTCTCATTGGCTGTCCGCTTCCCTGCTGTCTCTATCTCTCTGCTTGCACTTACTCAGGTCAGGGACTGTGTTTTAGTGGCAAAAATACACTCACCTAAAGAATTATTAGGAACACCTGTTCTATTTCTCATTAATGCGATTATCTAGTCAATCAATCACATGGCAGTTGCTTCAATGCATGTAGGGTTGTGGTCCTGGTCAAGACAGTCTCCTGAACTCCAAACTGAATGTCAGAATGGGAAAGAAAGGTGATTTAAGCCATTTTGAGCGTGGCATGGTTGTTGGTGCCAGACGGGCCGGTCAGAGTATTTCACAATCTGCTTAGTTACTGGGATTTTCACGCACAACCATTTCTAGGGTTTACAAAGAATGGTGTGAAAAGGGAAAAACATCCAGTATGAGGCAGTCCTGTGGGCGAAAATGCCTTTGTCACCACCAGACATCTGGGAAGCTATGACAGATGCCTTTCAGAACCTCCTCCTTGAGGTTCCTTTGTTTTGCTTTCATTTTCTCATCTCGTTAGCCTCTCTCAGCTGTCATGTAGTTGCACTGATTGCATCCCTTTAAATCCTTTTCCCATAGTGCATCACTTTGCGGTTTATACAACTTCCTGTAGTGTGTGCATGCTGTTCCTACTTCTCAGTCTTCTACAAGATAAGTTTTGTTCATTTATTTGTGTTTTTCTGTTTGCTGGATCCCAGGTGACCCTGACTCCCTCCGTATCTAGTGTAGGGAGCCGGTGGTCGTGTCCCCTCACTATTATAGGGTGTTCAGGTGTTATACAGTCGAGGTACGAGGATATGCGATCATCTACCATAGGGATTTTCGCATAGGCTGAGCAGTCAGGGAGAGAGCCAGGTCTGATGCAGGGCTCTCCCTTTTTGTTCCTTAGTTTTGGATCCAGTCAGTCGTATATTCATTTTGTGTTTTCTAGTTTCCTGCACACCTTCCGTGACAGCCTTGTTGATGCTAGAGGTCAGAGGAGAATGGGCGAATGATTCAAGCTGATAGAAGAGCAACGTGGACTGAAATAACCACTCGTTACAACCGAGGTATGCAGCAAAGCATTTGTGAAGCCACAACACGCACAACCTTGAGGCGGATGGGCTACAACAGCAGAAGACCCCACCGGGTACCACTCATCTCCACAAAAAATAGGAAAAAGAGGCTATAATTTGCACAAGCTCACCAAAATTGGACTGTTGAAGACTGGAAAAATGTTGCCTGGTCTGATGAGTCTCGATCTCTGTTGAGACATTCAAATGGTAGAGTCCGAATTTGGCGCAAACAGAATGAGAACATGTATCCATCATGCCTTTTATATCACTGTGCAGGCTGGTGGTGGTGGTATAATGGTGTGTGGGATGTTTTCTGGGCACACTTTAGGCCCCTTAGTGCCAATTGGCCATCGTTTAAATGCCACGGGCTACCTGAGCATTGTTTCTGACCATGTCCATCCCTTCATGACCACCATGTACCCATCCTCTGATGGCTACTTCCAGCAGGATAATGCACCATGTCACAAAGCTCGAATCATTTCAAATTGGTTTCTTGAACATGACAATGAGTTCACTGTACTAAAATGGCCCCCACAGTCACCAGATCTCAACCCAATAGAGCATCTTTGGGATGTGGTGGAGCGGGAGCTTCGTGCCCTGGATGTGCATCCCTCAAATCTCCATCAACTGCAAGATGCTATCCTATCAACATTTCTAAAGAATGCTATTAGCACCTTGTTGAATCAATGCCACGTAGAATTAAGGCAGTTCTGACGGCAAAAGGGGGTTCAACATCGTATTAGTATGGTGTTCCTAATAATTCTTTAGGTGAGTGTATATATATCTGCCATTCAGCGGTGCGGTTATATGTTCTAAAGCAGTTTTTTGTGTGTATTAGTGACACAAAAAAAAAATTGCTGTGAGAAAATTACAGCCCTTTTTGGCATGTACTAGTGTAAAAAAAAATATGTATTTGCTGTTCAGGGGTGCAGTTATATGTTCTAAAGCCCTTTTTGGCATGTATTAGTGGCAAAAATATATATATTTGCCATTCAGCAGTGCAGTTATATGTTCTAACATAGGCGTGGCTACAGGTGGGCAAGGGGGGGGCAATTGCCCTCCCTAGGTTATTCCTCGCCCCCCCCCCCCCGTTTGCCCCTCACTGATTCATGGCATTAAACTGTCACCATGTCTGCGCTGAGACCCCGGCTGTTACACACAGCCAGGGATCTCAGCTAACCGGCCCGAGACCAATTAGGGTGGTCCCAGGCGAGCGATCGCTCTGATTGGCTAGTCTGTACAGACTAGCCAATCAAATGATCCTAATGCCGCCTGACAGGTTCTGAACCTTCTAAAATGTATACATAATACCCTCCACCCTTGCAGCCCTCAATGTGCCCCCTCCTCATTTTATGGATGGCCGAGCAGGCGCGCAACCACCACGTGCGATTCTCCCCCCCACGCTTCCCCTATTTTCAGGATTGCCGAGCGGTGTTGCAGACTGTCAGCAAGTGTGAAAGTACCCTAAGTGTAAAGTCACAATACACTACAGTACACTATCTAGTGTACTGTAGTGTATTATATAGGCATTAGACACAATGGATCTTCAAGTACCAAGTGGGTCTGGGTAAAAAAAAAAGTAAAAAAAAGTAAATAAATGTAAAAAAAATAATGTATTTCTTCTTATAGCCGCACATTTATCACAGATTAAAAATTTTAAAAATGTAATACACTACACATGTTTGATATCACTGCGTCCATAACGACCTGATCTCTGAAAGGGTCATATTTTTTTCCCCCAGGAAAGTCATAAAAAAAAAAAAAAACTATGATGAAATCAAAATTTTGCCCACCTAACTTCTCAAAAAAGGTAATAAAAGTGATAAAAAAAATTGTATGTACACCAAAATTGTACCAATCAAACCGTCACCTCATTCTGCAAAAAATGAGCCCCTGTATAAGACAATTGCCCAAAAAATAAAAAATAAATTGCTCTCTGACTATGGAGACACTAAAAACAGACATCAAAATATGATATTTCTTTTGCTTCAAAACTGCTATTATTGTGCTAAAGTGAAATAAATAAAAAAAGTAGACATATTAGGTATTGCCGCGTCCGTAAGAACCTGCTCTATAGAATATCCCATGACTTAACCCCTCAGGTGAACACCATAAAAAAAGAAAAAACTGTGCCAAAAAAGCCATTTTTTGTCACCTTACATCACAAAAAGTATGCCTCATTTTTCGCCCTATAAGATGCAGTTTCCCCCCCCCTCCCAAAAGTGGGGGGAAAATAGCAGTGCTTCTTATGGGGCGAATGCTGCATTTTGGTGAATTTTCAATGATACGCCGCACCGCGATGCTGCGCGGCGGGTGTATCAGCTGAGAGGGAAGAGGTGCTGGGGGCCGGCATCTGCTTTTATAATGACAGCACGGCCTGTGCAGTGACTGTATTCTACTACACGGGCCCCGCTCACTGTATATAATCATATCTGTTATTGTAGGCATTGTTAATGTATACAAATTCTGGGTAATCAGCGCCTGTATTAAGGTACTTACAAGCGCTCGGTAGCAGAGAGGAGGGAGGAGGCAGGCCGGGAGGACTGGCGCTGGCAGCGTGAGTCACTACGTCACGCACCTGCGCCGCCCACTTTATGAATTAAGCAGGCAGCGTGGGCGCCTGATGTAGTGACTCACGTTGCCAGCGCCCATCCTCCCGGCCTGCCTCCTCCCTCCTCTCTGCTACCGAGCGCTTGTAAGTACCGTAATACAGGCACTGATTACCCAGAATTTGTATAAAATTAACAATGCCTACAATTACAGATACGATTATATACAGTGAGCGGGGCCCGTGTAGTAGAATACTGTCACTGCATGGGCCCCGCTGTCATTATAAAACCAGATGCGACCCCCCACTCCCTGTATTAGGGGTCATTCATACTACAGGGACACTGTTATGGAGGGGATCTGTGGATGACACAAAGCATAAGATGCTATATGTGTCATCCACAGATCCCCCCATAACAATGTCATCCAGAGATCCCCATAACAGTGCCATCCAGAGATCCCCATAACAGTGTCACCCACAGATCCCCCATAACAGTGTCACCCACAGATCCCCCATAACAGTGTCACCCACAGATCCCCCATAACAGTTTCACCCACAGATCCCCCATAATAGTGTCATCCACAGACCACCACCCACCAAAAGCTCACCTTTTGGTTCAAAATATTGTTTTTCTTATTTTCCTCCTCAGAAAACCTAGGTGCGTCTTATAGGGCGAAAAATACGGTAATACCAAGCGATCAAAAAGTCATATGCACCCTAAAATAGTACCAATAAAACCATCACCTCATACCAATTTTTTTTAAATTAGGTTAGTACAATAAAAAGGTATCCCTGCATACAGCAATACGCTTGTATTTTGTAATCTTATTTATACTGTATATACTTATTTCATATTTTTTTTTCAGTAGTATGATTAAGTGGTGAAAATTATTAGTGCCCCCCCTATTTTTGACTGTGGTATCTTATGTGCCCCCCCCATATACTGTTCCTAGAGTCGCCACTGTGTTCTAAATTAGTGGGGGGGAAAAGGGCTTATTAGCCGTTGTGTGGTGAAGTGTGAATATTACAGACTTTTTTGGGCTGTTTTAATTTCCTTTTTATTTATTTATTTGATCTAACAGTATGTCAGACAGAGAAGTGCCAGGCCCTGAAAAGGGGAGTGACAAAGGCCTAAATGTTTCTGGTGGACGCACAGGTCACAGCAGAGTAAGGGGGTATGGCAACAGGAGTCGCAGCGAGAGGCCTGAGCTCCCGGTGTCATCTAGCGGTTGTGTCTTGACCAGCAACCCAGAGGTTCTTGAATGGTTGACTGTCATCCACTTCATCCCAAGTGACATCAGACACCCCCAGCTAAGAGTCGGTTGGTTTTTCAGACACAACCCTTAGTTGGAATGTCCCGGGAGCAGGCCCTGTGCCCTCATCTGTCCTCAACCTGCCTCTGTCCTTTTCTGTTCCCTCAGTCAAAGAAGTATTATATGCTGTGGGCTCAGCTCCACTTTACAGCGAGGACGACCTACTAGAGGACAGTCAGCAGCTACTGGCCAGTAATATTTGGTGGAGACATTCCCTGCTGCCTCCGGTAGGCGGGCAAGTAGTGTTGAAGAGAGTGGTGTGGGAGCTGGTGTTGCGAGTGGTCAGGCTCCTGACCCAGAGGACATCAGTGACGTGCAAACAGTACTCAATGATGATGATATATCTGATTGCAGTTGAGAGCCGGGTGAATTAGGGGCTTCATCATCATCATGAGAAGAGGGTGGCAGCTTGCCCCTGAGGCAGCGGTGGAGCCAGCAAGTCGCTAGCATGACCGGGAGTCAGCAGGGTGGCAGCAGTGGGAGGTCGGGAGGCAAACGTGACCGGGGGAGAACAACCCACTTCGTAGTAGCCTACCTGCCTCGAAAGTAGTGGTGCAGGGGTTCACGGAAGCAGCAGCGGTAGCAGTTAGTCAGTGCGGAGTGTTGGGGTAAAATCTCCTACTTGGCGATGTGGCAGTTTTTGTTAAGCCGCCGGAGGAGGTGAACATGGCCATTTGTAGAATCTGTGGGCCGAAGGTGAAGAGGTGAAGCGTCGCCAGGGTGCCAACGTTCAACAGAATTAAAAAGTCTACGATACGTTGCCTGACACTTTTGCGCTGCAGGTCCTATAGTAAAGTGGGTAAAATTCCTACTGTCAGTCTTAGTGTTTATCGGACCGCGCTGCTTTAAATCCTCAGGAAGTATTCCTTTTAGGTTATGGCCATATGCACCTTCAGACATAAGAAAACATTGATATACATTACACACATCAATCGCCCTCCTTCTCAGTGAGCCACTCTGTGAATCATCTAACAGGATGCTCAGATAGTAAAGTACTAGTGTTGATTAGTTATGATCGAGCATGCTCAGCCGAACACCTGTTCTGCTCGAGCATCTCGATGCTCGGCACATGGCGGTACTCGGCCGAGTACTGCATGTGCTCAAGCGCAATGCTCGATCCTCCTCCCTGCACGTTTCTTGGCTGCTACGCAGCCAATAAACGTGCAGGAAGGTACTGACACGCACTATAATGTCGTAGCCATGTTGGCTACTGGCATTACAGTGATTGGCTGGCCGGAACGTGTCATCGCGTTCTATAAAGCACCCGATGACACGTGTTTGGCTCAGTCTTAGTCAGGGAGAGCTAAACATAGGAATGGAAAGACAGTGTAGGGAGTGTTATTGGAAGATTCTTATTACAAAACCTTTTTAGAGACCCAAAAGTCCTTTTAAGGACTATTGTGTGTGACACCAGCAATATACAGTTGCAAGAAAAAGTATGTGAACCCTTTGGAATGATATGGATTTCTGCATAAATTGGTCATGAAATGTGATCTGATCTTCATCTATGTTAAGTCACAACAATAGACAATCACAGTCTGCTTAAACTAATAACACACAAAGAATTAAATGTTACCATGTTTTTATTGAACACACCATGTAAACATTCACAGTGCAGGTGGAAAAAGTATGTGAACCCTTGGATTTAACTGGTTGAACCTCCTTTGTCAGCAATAACTTCAACCAAACGTTTCCTGTAGTTGCAGATCAGACGTGCACAACGGTCAGGAGTAATTCTTGACCATTCCTCTTTACAGAACTGTTTCAGTTCAGCAATATTCTTGGGATGTCTAGTGTGAATCGCTTTCTTGAGGTCATGCCACAGCATCTCAATCGGGTTGAGGTCAGGACTCTGACTGGACCAATACAGAAGGCGTATTTTCTTCTGTTTAAGCCATTCTGTTTATTTACTTCTATGCTTTGGGTCGTTGTCCTGTTGCAACACCCATCTTCTGTTGAGCTTCAGCTGGTGAACAGATGGCCTTAAGTTCTCCTGCAAAATGTCTTGCAGCAAAGCAGCCCCAAACCATGATGCCCCCATCACCATACTTCACAGGTGGGATGAAGTTTTGGTGTTGGTGTGCTGTGCCTCCTTTTCTCCACACATAGTGTTGTGTGTTTCTTCCAATCAACTCAACTTTGGTTTCATCTGTCCACAGAATATTTTGCCAGTACTGCTGTGGAACATCCAGGTGCTCTTGTACAAACTGTAAACTTGCGGCAATGTTTTTTTTGGACAGCAGTGGCTTCCTCTGTGGTATCCTCCTTTAAAATCCATTCTTGCTTAGTGTTTTACTTATCGTAGATTCGCTAACAGAGATGTTAGCATATGCCAGAGACTTTTGTAAGTCTTTAGCTGACACTCTAGGATTCTTCTTCACCTCATTGAGCAGTCTGCGCTGTGCTCTTGCAGTCATCTTTACAGGACGGCCACTCCTAGGGAAAGTAGCAGCAGTGCTGAACTTTCTCCATTTTAGGATAATTTGTCTTACTGTGGACTGATGAACAGCAAGGCTTTTGGAGATACTTTTATAACCCTTTCCAGCTTTATGCAAGTCAACAATTCTCAATCGTAGGTCTTCTGAGAGTTCTTTTGTGTGAGGCATCATTCACATCAGGCAAGTTCTTCACAATGTAAAAGAATATGGCGGGCGCAAATTTCTCCATATGTTCGCATGTTCGGCGAATTGCGAACACGCAAAGTTTGCCGCGAAATGACCGCCGGGCAAACAGCAAGGCCATCTCTAGTAACCAACACCTCCAATCTCATCTCATTGATTGGACTCCAGTTGGCTGACACCTCACTCCAATTAGCTCTTGGAGATGTCATTAGTCTAGGGGTTCACATACTTTTTCCACCTGCACTGTGAATTTTTACATGGTGTGTTCAATAAAAACATGGTAACATTTAATTCTTTGTGTGTTATTAGTTTAAGCAGAATGTGATTGTCTATTGTTGTGACTTAGATGAAGATCAGATCACATTTTATGACAAATTTGTGCAAAAATCCATATCATTCCAAAGGGTTCACATACTTTTTCTTGCAACTGTATGTTTGTGGAGCAACCTGCGCTAAATTGATCAGTCTTAGGGAGAGCTGTGGATTGGAAGGGACAGAGTGTAGAGAGTGTTATTCGAGTATTTCTATAATAAAAAGTTTTCAGAGACCCAAAAGTCCTTTTAGGGACTATTGTGTGTGACAGCAGCAATATATATTTTTAGCTCATCCTGCGCTTAATAGCATCTAATAGGCCACTGCGGATAGTTAAATTAGCTGCGCCACATCTCCTGTGTAAAGTGTGCGCATCCCAAAAATATCTGACATCCAGTGTACTTTTTCAATACATGTTGTCTGCTGCGGACAGTGACATTAGCTGCGCCACATCTCTAGTGTAAACTGTGCGCATCCAAAAAATATCTGTGACATCCAGTGTACTTTTTCGATAGACTGTGTCCGCTGCGGACAGTGAGATTAGCTGTGCCACATCTCCTGTGTAAAGTGTGCGCATCCTTAAAATATCAGTGACATACAGTTTACTTTTTCAGGCAGTTAAATTATCCACGCCACATCTCCTGTGTAAAGTGTGCGCATCCCTAAAATATCAGTGACATCCAGTTTCCTTTTTTTATAGACGGTGTCCGCTGCGTACAGTTAAATGATCCGTGCCACATCTCCTGTGTAAAGTTTGCGCATCCAAAAAATATCTGACATCTAGTGTACTTTTTCAATACACGGTGTCCGCTGCAGACAGTGACTTAGCTGTGCCACATCTCCAGTGTAAAGTGTGCACATCCAAAAAATATCTGTGACATCCAGTGTACTTTTTCAATAGACGGTGTCCGCTGCGGACAGTGAGATTAGCTGCACCATATCACCAGTGTAAAGTGTGCGCATCCAAAAAATATCTGTGACATCCAGTGTACTTTTTCAGTAGATGGTGTCCGCTGCGGACAGTGTACATAACCAGTGCCACATCTCCAGTGTAAAGTGTGCACCTAAAAATGTTTTCTGTGACATACAGTGTACTTTTTAAGGTAGGCAGTTTGGACAGTGACATTACCGGTAGTACCTCTCCCGTATAACATTTCCTCATCCCAAATACCTGTGACATTCCCTGTAATTTTTTATTAGCTGCTGGTGACAGCATTGACATTATCTGCGGGATATCTCCTGTGTGACGTTTCCACATCCCAAATACCTTTTTTTATTTTTTTGCGCATACACTTCCAAATCCTATGCTACTGTACGTGTGACATACTTTCAAGCATACATCACATTTAAAATGAAGAAGGCGAGCAGTAAGGGACGGGGAAGTGGCCGTGATGCTGATGGTGCACGAAGAGGCTGTGGCCCTGGGCGCATTGAAACTGTGCCTGCTGCCAGAGCACAAGAAAAACATTATACCTAGCCTCATGTCCCAGTTTGCAGGGCGGTGCAGGACACCACTCTTGAAGTCAGACCAGTGCGGCCAGGTGGTCGGTTGGATGGCAGCAGATAATGCTCCACCCTGTCTTCCACCTAGTCCAGTCTTGATACTCCTTCCTCCCACCATGGAGAGTCTGGCCAAACAAGTGATCCCACACGTGGATATTCCGAGGACCTCTTTTCCTTGCCATTCCTTGATTTGGCCCTCCCGCCAAGCACGCTTGAAGAGGGACAGATCTTGTGCCCTGATTCCCAAACTCTTGAGCACAAGAAGATGACGGTGGGGAACGCCAATTACTGTTTAATGAGGTGGATGATAATGAGACACAGATGCCAATAACTCAACAGCAATTACTGTCTCAAGAGGTTAAGGAAGATGAGTAGACACAGTTGTCAATCACTGAGGTTGTGGTTAGGTCAACAATTCAGGAGGATGAGCAGAGTGAGGAAGAGGAGGTGGTGGACGAAGAAGTCACTAACCCAACCTGGAAAGGTGGAAAGTCAAGCGAGGACAGCAGTACAGATGAGGAGGGATCTGCAGCACCGCAACAGGCTGGAAGAGCCAGTGGTGTGGCGAAAGGGAGAAGGCGGGCCACACCAAACAGGCCTGAAACTGTTCCATGGAGCAACCCCTTTGCAGAAATCTCACTTGCCAAGGGGTAGGTGTTCCGCAGTCTGGCGCTTTTTTTAGGAAAGTGCAGACGACAAAAAAATTGTAATTTGCCACTGTGCCATAGAAAGATGAGCAGGGGCGTGAACACTAGAAACCTCACCAACACCAGCATGATCCACCACATGGCATCAAAGCACCCTAATAGGTGGGCTGAACGCCTGGGTCCACAATCTGTGTCTGCGGGTCACACCACTGCCTCTTCTTCCCCGGTGTTACGTGCTGGCCAATCCCCTGTCGAAGATGCAGGCCTGGATGCTTCCAGCCCTGCGCCTGGACCTTCGCAAGCACCATCAACGGCGACATCCACTTCCATGTCCCAGTGCAGCGTCCAAATGTTCGTACGCCAGGCATTTGAAAGCAAGCGCAAATACCCAGCAACCCACTGTCACGCCCATGGTTATGGTTGTGACTCCTTGGGAGCTGCATACAGTTGTTGTGTCAACTGTAGCTGGGGGCACTTCGTTGTTTGCCTCAAGTGCGGTTGCCGCGGACAACAGGTATGCGTGCGGTTGCCTCTGGCTTTGTGTGTGTGTGTGTGTTTGTGTGTATTTCTTTGTTTGGTGTGCACTGTGTCATTTACCTTCATTGGTGGCTGTCCATGTCAACGTGTGGTGTTGTACATGTGGTGGCATAGTCTTGGACTCCTGGCTGACTCCCAGGACATGGTTGCCACGCATGTCGTGTCCTGCGGTAACAGCTGCAGTGTAATTGTTTATGGTGCACGTCCCCTTTAAGTGGTTGTCTTCCCTTCACTGGTATAACTGATATATGGTATACGTTCCACCTATCAAAATCAAATCACTGTCGTTTGGAACGCTACATTTCTGTTAAAACTGTTACTTTATTAATCAGAAAAACAAAAGGGAAGGGGGACTAACCTATATTAAAATTCTAGGACACCATCCATTCAGTATAGGGTCGATATGAGGACCTATAAGCCGCATACACGGTAAATGCAGCTGCGGATGGGGTCACTAGAAATGCCGCAAGCTAGTGCTATACTGCAAGTGAAAGCAGAGGGCCATGGGGCCGTGCTAATTGATTCCACAGAAGTAAGCACTAAGGTGCGGTCAGTGTGCTCTGAATCACTACCAGCTCATGGATCCCTCGACTAAAGTTATGGATAGACTAATCCAGTGATAAACATCTGCCTGCAGAAGCCGATCTCAATTGAATCCATCCGTTCATGTGAAACGGATGTCTAAGAATCGGCCCTGCAGACACGAATCACTGGATCTAAGCTAAGCTGGGTGAAACAGGAAGATCTGGATTGCTGTTGCTCATCTAACTGCAGAGGGCTGAGAACCGCAGACCTCAACTGCAGTGTGAGCGCAAAGCAGATACAAATGAACATTGATTCATCCCCACACCACACTCAACGCGTTTCGCCATAAGGCTCGTCAGGAGCGTGTATCTGTGGTTCGCAGGATAAATATTCAAAGCTGCTGAGCCTCCATTACAGAGGCTGCAGCTGTAAGTACGAGGTGGCCGAACGCGGCCGCTCAGGTGCACAGAATATGAGGAGAGTCCTCCTCCCCTCAACTGAGCCCCGCCTGCAGAACGGCCAATGAGGACGCAGGAGGCACGGCATCGCCGCATCATCCATCCCGCCCCCATTGTGCCGCCCCCTCGATGAGACCGGCCCAGATGAATGTAATAACATTCTACATTAAAGTTAGAGTAAATATATACGGCGACTTACTACCCTGGCAACGTTTGTATAGCTCCGATCGGGACAGGGATCATGAAGTGGTATGAACTACATTGTATTTTATTTAATTTTATTTATTTTATTTAATTAATTGAGGACATCAATCGGTGGTGGTGGAGACAATACAGGAGGGTCAGGAAAGACCCAGCAGCATTTTTACTAGACGGCAATACTGTGATCAGGCTGATTTAAAGGGGCAGTGTATGGTATAATGTGGTATAAGTAATCCACAACCAATAATTACACTATCACACCCCTGGTATCTCCTAGCCCCCTCAATTGCCTAGGTGATCTAATGACATAGAGTCATTAGTAGTCCATGCCGCTGAGACACACGGATCGTGGGCAGTATGTCATCACCCCTAATGTTCCCCCGTTGCACCTCAGCTCCAGGGATCTAGAGAAAACACACAAAGGAATTATACTCATTTAGTCCCTGGGGCTGGAGCGCACATAGGCGGTAAATCCACTGTGTCTCTTTTTGCAATAACCGCCTATCAAAGTCGCCTCCTCTTGGCGATCTTCTGACCACCTCCACAGCCTGAAATTTGATGACATCCACATCACCGTTGTGCATGGTCGATATGTGTCTAGCAATCGGGGTATCCGCCCCTTTGCGGATGTCATTTAGATGTTCTGCTATTCTTCTACGGAATTCTCTTGTGGTTTTACCCACATATTGCTTTCCGCAAACACAAGTGGCCAAATATACCAGGCCTCTTGTTTTGCAATTGACAAATGATCTGATAGTAAATCTCTGTTCGGTGACGCTACAGATAAATGTAGCGCTCCACCACCACCGATTGATGTCCTCAATTAATTAAATAAAATAAATAAAATTAAATAAAATACAATGTAGTTCATACCACTTCATGATCCCTGTCCCGATCGGAGCTATACAAACGTTGCCAGGGTAGTAAGTCGCCGTATATATTTACTCTAACTTTAATGTAGAATGTTATTACATTCATCTGGGCCGGTCTCATCGAGGGGGCGGCACAATGGGGGCGGGATGGATGATGCGGCGATGCCGTGCCTCCTGCGTCCTCATTGGCCGTTCTGCAGGCGGGGCTCAGTTGAGGGGAGGAGGACTCTCCTCATATTCTGTGCACCTGAGCGGCCGCGTTCGGCCACCTCGTACTTACAGCTGCAGCCTCTGTAATGGAGGCTCAGCAGCTTTAAATATTTATCCTGCGAACCACAGATACACGCTCCTGACGAGCCTTATGGCGAAACGCGTTGAGTGTGGTGTGGGGATGAATCAATGTTCATTTGTATCTGCTTTGCGCTCACACTGCAGTTGAGGTCTGCGGTTCTCAGCCCTCTGCAGTTAGATGAGCAACAGCAATCCAGATCTTCCTGTTTCACCCAGCTTAGCTTAGATCCAGTGATTCGTGTCTGCAGGGCCGATTCTTAGACATCCGTTTCACATGAACGGATGGATTCAATTGAGATCGGCTTCTGCAGGCAGATGTTTATCACTGGATTAGTCTATCCATAACTTTAGTCGAGGGATCCATGAGCTGGTAGTGATTCAGAGCACACTGACCGCACCTTAGTGCTTACTTCTGTGGAATCAATTAGCACGGCCCCATGGCCCTCTGCTTTCACTTGCAGTATAGCACTAGCTTGCGGCATTTCTAGTGACCCCATCCGCAGCTGCATTTACCGTGTATGCGGCTTATAGGTCCTCATATCGACCCTATACTGAATGGATGGTGTCCTAGAATTTTAATATAGGTTAGTCCCCCTTCCCTTTTGTTTTTCTGATTAATAAAGTAACAGTTTTAACAGAAATGTAGCGTTCCAAACGACAGTGATTTGATGTTGTCTTCCCTTCCCTGATGTGAGAAGGGCTAATTCCCTTCCTAGTCTGTGAACACTGGGTGTGTCTGTGTGTGGGTGTGGCTACATGGACTATTTAGCCTCAGTTGAGACCTGATATCTGAGGGGTACTCCGGGCATGTTGCTGGAGTCATCCTTCTGGTCTTCTACCATCTGCCAGTGAGGGCCACCCTTGTGGTCATAAACTTTATGTCTGGTGTTAGATGATTTCTTTATGGTCTATCTGTTTATTGCAACTATGGATGTCCTGGTAACCTGTGTGAAATGTGTTGTGTGCTGTGTCCCTTAATGTTTTGTGGTCATCAGTTCATGCACGGGTTCCAGTCAGCGTGGCTGTGGCAGGTAGGTTTGGAACTGCTTTAGTTCTCCTGCCATATCCATATGTTGTATTTGTTCCCCTTTCATTGCAGCTTGGCCTGTGAGACTCCTGTTTATCCGCACCTAGGAGGAACCCTGAGGGCTAGTAGGGACCCCAAGGTTTCCGGTGTATGAGCCCTCCCACCATCAGGGTAAGCTCATACGGCTAGGAGTCAGGGTCAGTATTAGGGACACGTTAGGAGGTGACCTGCTCCCTGATCCTGTGGTCCGGGCCAAGCAGCGACCTAACATCTTCTGGCATTGCACGGATGAGGGTTTCCCCCATCCTCAGCCGTGACACTCACCCACAGGCCATAGCACTAAAAGCGCAGCTTTCCAAATTACTGGATCTGGAAATGTTGCCATTTAGGCTTGTGGATACTGAAGCCTTCCGCAGCCTGATGTCGGCGGCCATCCCACGTTACGCAATCCCCACCCCCCACTATTTTTCAAGGTGTGCCGTGCCTGCCTTACACCAACATATGTCCCTTAACATCACACGTGCACTGACCAACGCAGTTACTGAGAAGGTCCGCTTAACCACGGACAAATGGACAAGTGCATTCGGCCAGGGACGCTACATTTCCCTGACGGCACACTGGGTGAATGTTGTGGAGGCCGGGAGAGAGCCATACCCTGGGATGGCAGAGGTGCTACCGACGCCAAGGATTGCGGGCCCTACGTCGATCAGGGTTTCCGCCACAACCTGCGTTAGTGACTCCAACCCCCACTTCTCCTCCTCCTCCACTTCTGAATTATCCGCGTGCAGCCCAGTCAGTCATCAGTCGGTAGCTGGAAACAGTGTAGCACTGCAGTGGGGAAGCGGCAAGAGGCCGGGCTGAAGCTGATATACTTAGGGGACAAACAGCAAACAGCCGCAGAGCTGTGGCAAGGAATAAGAGACCAGACTGAGCTGTGGCTCTCGCCACTCAACCTACAACCAGGCATGGTTGTGTCTGATAATGGCCGTAACTTGGTGGAGGCTTTGGAGCTCGGCAAGCTCAGACACATACCATGCCTAGCCCACGTCTTAAACTTAGCGGTGTAGCGATTTCTCAAAACCAACCCCAATTTGACTGAGCTACTGGTGAAGGTGCACCCTGCGTTTGTGCACATTTCCGCAAGTCATCGACAGCTTCAGCTGGTCTGTCAACGCTGCAGCAGCGCTTAAAATTACCAGTTCACCGGCTGTTGTGCGACGCGAGCACGCACTGGAACTCAACGTTCCACATTTTGGCTAGGCTTTGTGAGCAGCAGAGGACAGTAGTGGAATACCAGCTACAACATGGCCGTCGCCTTTCCAGTCAGCTTCTGCTATTCACAAGCGAGGAGTGTGCATGGATGTCTGACCTCTGTAAGGTTTTACGAAACTTTGAGGAATCAACACAGATGGTGAGTGGCGATAATGCCATTATCAGCGTAACCATACCACTTCTGTATCTACTCAAACGCTCGCTGCTCACAATTAAGGACGATGATTTGCATGTGGACGAGGAGCCAGACCAACCTCAGTTTGTCTTCTCAGCGCAAATTGGCCGATAAAGATGAGGAGGAGGAGCAGGAGACGGTTGCCCCTGCTACAGAGGGTAGTACCTATGGAAGTTTCATTCCATCTGTTCAGCTTGGGTGGGCAGAAGAGGAGGAAGAGGATGAGGAGATTGAGAGTGGTCCTCCTGATGATGACAGCAAAGTCTTGCCTGTTGGTACTCTGGCACACATGGCTGACTTCATGTTAGGCTGTCTTTACAGCGACCCGCACATTATATGCATTTTAAACAACACGGATTACTGGTTGTTAAATCTTCTCGACCCCCACTACAAAGAGAACTTCTCATCTCTCATTCCTCTGGTGGAGAGGACGAGCAAAACAGAGCAATACCAGAAGATCCTTGTTAAAAAATTGCTCCAAAAATCTCCAAGAGTCCGTAGTTTCTTGGCCAACCAAGGAGGGGAGATAAGGGGAACACATAGCAGTTCCAAAAGAGGCAGGGCAACCATCTCCAAAGCCTGGGACAGTTTCATGACACCCCGCCAGCACCCTCACCCTGATGCACGGCCTAGTGTCACAAGGAGGGAAACATTTTGGAAGATGGTGAAGGAGTACATAGCAGACCGTGTCAGCGTCCTCAATGATTCCTCAGTGCCTTACAACTACTGGATGTCCAAGCTAGACACGTGGCACGGACTGGCGCTCTACGCCTTGGAGGTGCTGGCCTGCCCTGCCACCAGCGTTTTGTTTAAGCGTGTATTTAGTGCTGCTGGTGGCATTATAACAGATAATCGTATCCGCCTGTCAACTGAAAATGCTAACAGGTTGACTCTTATAAAAATGAAAAAAGCCTGGATTGACCATGACTTCTTTATTCCACCAGAGGAAAGAGGCTGAACATAAAGGCACTTTAAATATGGCTTTTATGGTGTATTGAATACACTGTATTCCCATGTACCCCTTCCACCACAAACAAGGGTATATGGTTGAATCTTCCTTTTCTCATCCACCTCCTCCTTTTCTATCACACACCTGCAGGCCCTCACCTAATTATACCTAATAGGAAATTTGAGCGCATGCTGTCTTGCTTGGAAGTGGTAGCCGTAGCTTTTTCTCAGGTCACTGTGGTTCGCTCTGAAAATAACATCGAAAGTTGATAGGGCAGACATCCGAATGGATCGTCGTCATCACGGGGATGTGCGATCAGGCCCAGGTTATCGAGTCACCAAAGCAGCAGCAGTTCCTCGCCTATAATGTTTTAGATGGTCAGATCAGCAGGCCCTTGCTCCAAATGTTTTTGAGGGTCACCAGCAATCCATCAATCTTAATTTTTCAAGGCTATGTATGATGCCCTCCTTTATGTGTAATAAAGGGTGTATTGTAGTGCCGGTTCCTTGTAATTTTTGGCAGCTCTTTCACTCAGTGCATAGGCTTTATGAGTGTAGGAGTCCCACTACCTGAAAAATTGTACCACAATGTGAATGAGGCCCTCCTTTATGTGATAGACAGGTTGTATCGGACTGCCTCTTCCTTGCAATTTTTGGCAGAACTTGCACTTTATATACAAGTAAATATACAGGAAAGAATATTTCCTAACAATTTTTCCTCTAAAATCGATTTTATCTTCGGTTTGGGGCGTATTATTGTCAGTCTGTAAAAGTGGCGTACTACACAGACAACATCGTTCCCAGCAGCGACCTGGGAGTCCAAGATGCATCCAGACATCCTCCCCATGCTGTTCCCGAACCATTTCAGTGGTGTTTCCTTCAATTTCTGACCTTTTCCTATGAACCAGGCACCCTCCCCTCTTCAGAGCAGGGGGTGCCTGGTTTAATGCTCAGGTTCTCCCATTGACTTCCATTATACTCGGGTGCTTGGTAAAGCACCCGAGCATCCCGATGTGTTCGGCCTGACACTAGTGTTGATCGAGCATCAAAGAGCTCGAGTGCTCAAATAGAACACTTTGGATGCTCGGGTGCTTGGCAGAGCACCTGAGCACAATGGAAGTCAATGGGAGAACCCGAGCATTAAACCAGGCACCCCCTGCTCTGAAGAGGAGAGTGTCTGGTTCATAGGAAAAGGTCAGAAATTGATAGAAACACCACTGAAATAGTTCAAGAACAGCATGGGGAAGATGTCTGGATGCATCCTGGACTCCCAGGTCACTGCTGGGAACGATGTTGTCCGAGTAGTACGCCACTTTTACAGACTGACAATAATACGCAACAAACTGAAGATAAACTCGATTTTAGAGGAAAAATTGTTATACTTGTATATAAAATGCAAGTGCTGCCAAGGAAAAGGGCACTCCGATACAACCTGTATATCACAAAAAGGAGGGCCTCATTCACATTGTGGTACTATTGTTCAGGTAGTGGGACTCCTACACTCATAAAGCCTATGCACTAAGTGAAAGGGCTGCCAAAAATTACAAGGAACTCCAATACACCCTTTATTACACATGAAGGAGGGCATCATACACACCCTTGAAAAATTATGATTAATGGCCTGCTGGTGACCCACAAAAACATTAGAAGCAAGGGCCTGCTGGTGACCTTCTAAAACATTAGTAGTGAGGGTCTGCTGCTGATCTTACCATCTAAAACATTAGGGCTGTGGGTCTGCTGCTGAGCTGACCATCTAAAAAATTAGGGGTGTGGATCTGCTGCTGATCTGACCATCTACAACATTTGGGGCAAGGGCCTGCTGCTGATCTGACCATTAAAAAAATGTGGGGTGAGCATCTACTGCTGAGCTGATCATCTAAAATATTAGGGGTACGGGTCTGCTGCTGATCTGACCATCTAAAACATTAGAGGTGAGGGTCTGATGCTGAGCTGACCATCTAAAACATTAGGGGCGAGGGCCTGCTGCTGATCTGACCATTTAAAAAATTAGGGATGAGGGTTTGCTGCTGAGCTGACCCTTTAAAACATTTGGGGCAAGGGCCTACTGCTGATCTGACCATCTAAAACATTAGGGGTGAGGGTATGATGCTGATCTGACCATCTAAAACATTAGGGGTAAGGGTCTGCTGCTGAGCTGACCATCTAAAAGATTAGAGGTGAGGGCCTGCCGCTGATCTTACCATCTAAAAAATTAGGGGTGAGGGTCTGTTGCTGAGCTGACTCACTAAAACATTTGGTGCAAGGATTAGTGTAGGGATAGGATTCTGCTACTGTAAGGGAGAGAATAGGACAGAATCTTTAATCTGAAGTGCTTGTAAACTCAGCGATCTACCTAGATTTTGTTTTGTGGGCCCAGTGACACAATAATTGGCAGCCATTTTATGCAAGATCTGTGCACCAGCGCAGCATATGTGCATTTGTGACAGTCATATAGAAGCTTGAAATACTGCAATTATATTCTGGGTTTAAAAAAAACACCCATTTTTGGCAAGACCCTACATCTGTGGCCTTTGCAGCATTTGTCATTGTTAAATACAAGCTTTAAATACTGCACAAATTTTCTGGGTTTAAAAAAGCACTCATTTTTGCCAAGACCCTCCATCTGGGGCCTATGCAGCATTTGTCAGTGTGCAATTTAAGCTTGAAATACTGCAATAATTTTCTCGGTTTTAAAAAACACCCTTTTTGGGCAAAATAATACATTTTACAGCCCTTGCTGCATCTGACAATGTGAAATACACGCGTTAGATACTGTTGTTATCTTCTCTTATTGAAAAAAAAAACCATTTTGGAAAAAAATACTAAATTTGCCGGAGAATGAGGAGAGCGTTGAATAAGGGACGTGGCCCCGGTCTTGGTGCTGCTGGTGGAGCTCCTGTTGCAAGGAGAGGACGTGGTCAATCTGTGCCAGCTACACGTACAAATGAAACACCTTCCTCAGGTGAGAGTAGGTGACCTTAAGCGTTATTTGGTCGGGCCTATTGCGGCTCTACGAATGGTGAGGCCAGAAAAAGTACAGGCAATAGTAGATTGGGTTGGTGACAGTGCCTCTAGTTCCTTCACATTGTCTCCCACCTAGTCTCCTGCTGAAAGATCAGAGTTAGCACCTGCAGCCGATGTCCATCAGTCTTTAACCTCACCCCCTTGCAAATCAGCCAAGCAGTCTGAGCCCCAAGTCATGCAGCAGTCTCTTCTGCTTTTTGATGACTCTACTAGCAAGGTTTTCCTGGGGCCCTCCACATAGCCCTGCCCCAGAAGTGGAAGAGATTGAGTGCACCGATGCCCAACCACTTATGTTTCAAGATGAGTACATGGGAGGACCATCACAGCACGTCTCGGATTATGACGAAGCAAAGGTGCCAACTGCTGTGGCTTTCTGCAGTGTGCAGACCGACAAGGAGGGCAGCGGCGAAGACTGGGTGGAAGATGATGTGGAGGACGATGAGGTCCTCGATCCCACATGGAATCAAGGTCATGCGAGTGACCTGTGTAGTTCAGAGGAAGAGGCGGTGGTCGCACAGAGCCACTAACACAGCAGAAGAGGGAGCAGGGTGCAAAAGCGGAGCAGCCGTCCCCTAGACAGTACGTCTGCTACGGCCAAACGCAGCAAGGGACCGAGCACACCAAAGCCAGCTCCAAGGAGTTCCCTGGCGTGGAAGTTCTTCAGACAATGTGCTGACGACAAGACACAAGTGGTTTGCAGACTGTGCAATCAGAGCCTGAAGCGAGGCATAAACGTTTTCAACCTGAGCACAACCTGCATGACCAGGCATCTAAGTGCAAAGCACAAGCTGCAGTGGAGTAGATACCTCAAAAACAAAGAAAGGTCTCTGGCTCCTCCTGCTTCCTCTTCTGCTGCAGTCTCGGCCTCTTCATCCACCTCTGGAGTGACAGTGGCACCTGCCACCCCGCAAACAGAGGATCTGCCAGCAACACCACCACCTGGGTCACTAAGCATCTCCACAATGTCCCATAGAAGCATTCAGCTCTCCATCTCCCAAACACTGGAGCGGAAGAGGAAGTAACCCCCTACCTACCCGGGATCCCTGGCCCTGAGTGCCAGCATTTCAAAATGACTGGCCTTTGAAATGCTGTCATTCCATCTGGTGGAGACGGAGAGTTTTAAAAGCCTTATGGCGGTGGCTGTCCCACAGTACGTCGTGCCCAGCCACCACTACTTTTCCAGGCGTGCCATCCCTTCCCTGCACAACGAAGTGGGGGACAAAATCAGGTGTGCACTGCGCAACGCCATCTGTGGCAAGGTGCACCTGACTACGGATACGTGGACCGGTAAGCACGGTTAGGGATGTTATATCTCCATAACAGCACACTGGGTAAATGCAGTGGTGGCTGGGCCTGAGGCTGATAGCAGTTTGGCGCATGTCCTTCCATCACCGAAGATTGCAGTGCGCTTCAGTTTGACTTCTGTTGCTTCCTCCTCCCACTTCACTTTCTCATCGTCTACCCCCTCCTCATCCGGTCAGCGTAACACCTTCACCACCAACTTCAGCACAGCCAGGGGTAAACGACAGCAGGCAGTTTTAAAATTTATACAAAACAAGTTTTTCCAGCTCACCATATCTTTCCCATGCACGGAACAGACCGGACCAGTCTTCACTTGAAACACGAAGAACAAAAATGTTCCAGCATTTAGGGTAAAAACCTATATATTTTCTTTGTTCGTGATGGTCACAATTCACATACATGGACAGCTTCTCCCTCCACCGCTAGGTTGACATGTTTCAGACTTGTTAGTCCTTACTCATAACCTCATGTGTGAGCCAGGTACACAGCTGAAATAATGTGACCGATGCACACATGTTACATGACAAAAGTCATTAAAACCACAAATTTATATAAATATACAGTACAGACCAAAAGTTTGGACACACCTTCTCATTCAAAGAGTTTTCTTTATTTTCATGACTATGAAAATTGTAGATTCACACTGAAGGCATCAAAACTATGAATTAACACATATTGAATTATATACTTATCAAAAAAGTATGAAACGACAAAAAATATGTCATATTCTAGGTTCTTCAAAGTAGCCAGCTTTTGCTTTGATTACTGCTTTGCACGCTCTTGGCATTCTCTTGATGAGCTTCAAGAGGTAGTCACCTGAAATGGTTTTCACTTCACAGGTGTGCACTGTCAGGTTTAATAAGTGGGATTTCTTGCCTTATAAATGGGGTTGGGACCATCAGTTGCGTTGTGGAGAAGTCAGGTGGATACACAGCTGATAGTCCTACTGAATAGACTGTTAGAATTTGTATTATGGCAAGAAAAAAGCAGCTAAGTAAAGAAAACGAGTGGCCATCATTACTTTAAGAAATGAAGGTCAGTCAGTCCGAAAAATTGGGAAAACTTTGAAAGTGTCCCCAAGTGCAGTCACAAAAACCATCAAGCGCTACAAAGAAACTGGCTCACATGCGGACTGCCCCAGGAAAGGAAGACCAAGAGACACCTCTGCTGCGGAGGATAAGTTCATCCGAGTCACCAGCCTCAGAAATCACAGGTTAGCAGCAGCTCAGATTAGAGACCAGGTCAATGCCACACAGAGTTCTAGCAGCAGACACATCTCTAGAACAACTGTTAAGAGGAGACTGTGTGAATCAGGCCTTCATGGTAGAATATCTGCTAGGAAACCACTGCTAAGGACAGGCAACAAGAAGAAGAGACTTGTTTGGGCTAAAGAACACAAGGAATGGACATTAGACAAGTGGAAATCTGTGCTTTGGTCTGATGAGTCCAAATTTGACATCTTTGGTTCCAACCACCGTGTCTTTGTGCGACGCAGAAAAGGTGAACGGATGGACTCTACATGCCTGGTTCCCACCGTGAAGCATGGAGGAGGAGGTGTGATGGTGTGGGGGTGCTTTGCTGGTGACACTGTTGGGGATTTATTCAAAATTGAAGGCATACTGAACCAGCATGGCTACCACAGCATATTGCAGCGGCATGCTATTCCATCCGGTTTGCGTTTAGTTGGACCATCATTTATTTTTCAACAGGACAATGACGCCAAACACACCTCCAGGCTGCGTAAGGGCTATTTGACCATGAAGGAGAGTGATGGGGTGCTACGCCAGATGACCTGGCCTCCACAGTCACCAGACCTGAACCCAATCGAGATGGTTTGGGGTGAGCTGGACCGCAGAGTGAAGGCAAAGAGGCCAACAAGTGCTAAGCATCTCTGGGAGCTCCTTCAGGTGACTACTTCTTGAAGCTCATCAAGAGAATGCCAAGAGCGTGCAAAGCAGTAATCAAAGCAAAAGGTGGCTAACTTTGAAGAACCTAGAAAGTTAGCATATTTTCAGTTGTTTCATACTTTTTCATACTTTTTTGATAAGTATATAATTCCACATGTGTTAATTTATAGTTTTAATGCCTTCAGTGTGAATCTACAATTTTCATAGTCATGAAAATAAAGAAAACTCTTTGAATGAGAAGGTGTGTCCAAACTTTTGGTCTGTACTGTATATGAGTACTTGAATGCCTGCAATCCAATATAGCACTGATTTCAACATGCAACATCATATTACTATGTTTGTGTATCCGTTTGGGGGACGAACCCCACACCGCGCAGGAGCTGTGGACAGGCCTTGAACAACAGACCGAAGAGTGGTTGGTGCCAGTGAGCCTCAAGCAAGGCCTGGTGGTTTGCGATAATGGGCGAAATCTCGTAGCAGCTCTGGGACTAGCCGGTTTGCCACACATCCCTTGCCTGGCGCATGTGCTGAATTTGGTGGTGCAGAGGTTCCTTAAAAATTACCCCAATATGTCAGAGCTGCTGCAGAAAGTGTGGGCCATCTGTGTGCGCTTCCGGCGTTCTCACCCTGCTGCTGCTCGTCTGTCAGCGCTGCAGCGTAACTTCGGCCTTCCCGCTCACCGCCTCATATGCGATGTGCCCACAAGCTAGAAATCCACCTTGCAGATGCTGGCCAGACCCTTCTGGCGATGATGCAAGAGGATGTGCTAAATTTGTTTATTATTTTTAACCTCTCAATGGACATTATACTAAGCATTCTGTATTCAGAATGCTATTATTTTCCCTTATAACCATGTTATAAGGGAAAATAATAAAATCTACACAACACTGATCCACGAACTTCTGTGAAGAAGTTCGGGTTTGGGTACCAAACATGCAGATTTTTCTTACACGCGTGCAAAACGCATTAAAACGCTTTGCACTTGCGCTGAAAAATCGTGCCCAAGCGTTTGCTAGCTGCAAATATGACCTGAAGGTTTTTCAGGTTCACCTGCCATTAAAGTAAATGGGGCCCGCCGCGAACGCGTAGTTTGCAAACATTTGATTGTAAACGCACGTTTGCGAATCGTCCCGGCCAAGGTTCGTCCATCCCTATTCACCAGAAATAACTACAACAGTGCCGTATGTATATTTTTTATTTTTTTACTGTAATACACCCCTATACGCTTTAAACAGAAATAACTGCAACTGTGCAGTGCGTATATATTTTTACTGAAATACGCCCCTATATGCTTTCACCAGAAATAACTGCAACAGTGCCGTGCGTATATATTTTTCTTGTCGTGCTTAATAAGATACTAAGATGTAAGCCACTAAAGGCTTTACAACATAACGCTTGCAGCCCAATAACAAAAAGATTGAATGACAGAGCTGTCTAATGACTATTTGGATCCCCAAATAATCGTTCCCTGCACTTGTAAATCACTTTCCTATCAATGTCCCTAGCGCCTTCCCGACGTCTCTCCCTGCACTAAGATGCTGTGAAATGATTCCTCCCTAACCTTTCCCTGCACTTATAAATCCTTTTTTGTTTGTTTTTTAAACATAGAGGTGTTTCCAAGTGCAGTCCCTAACTCCTTCACACGTCTGTCCCTGCACTCTGAACGCTGGAAAATGGCTGCCATATTTAAAAAGCTGTGGCATCACAGGGCTGGCTGGTTGCAGGCATGTCAATCTGGGTGATCCCGCCTTCTCAGAGTTTAATGCCCTATGTCCTCAGTTCTCGCATGTGTAGCCGCCATTTTAGGAAAATTGTGATTCATTACCACGAAGCGCGAGGAAATTCGCATTCATTGCGAATTTAATTTTTCCTGAAGTTCGGATCGAATTCCACTTAATCAGCTTCGATTCGCTCATCTCTAGAGACGGTATATGGATCTATTTATATACAGTTGCAAGAAAAAGTATGTGAACCCTTTGAAATGATATGGATTTCTGCACAAATTGGTCATAAAATGTGATCTGATCTTCATCTAAGTCACAACAATAGACAATCACAGTCTGCTTAAACTAATAACACACAAAGAATTAAATGTTACCATGTTTTTATGGAACACACCATGTAAACATTCACAGTGCAGGTGGAAGAAGTATGAACCCCTAGACTAATGACATCTCCAAGAGCTAATTGAAGTGAGGTGTCAGCCAACTGGAGTCCAATCAATGAGATGAGATTGGAGGTGTTGGTTACAGCTGTCGTGGCCTTTAAAAAACACACACCAGTTCTGGGTTTGCTTTTCACAAGAAGCATTGCCTGATGTGAATGATGTCTCGCACAAAAGAGCTCTCAGAAGACCTATGATTAAAAATTGTTGACTTGCATAAAGCTGGAAAGGGTTATAAAAGAATCTCCAAAAGCCTTGCTGTTCATCAGTGCACGGTAAGACAAATTGTCTATAAATGGAGAAAGTTCAGCACTGCTGCTACTCTCCCTAGGAGTGGCCGTCCTGTAAAGATGACTGCAAGAGCACAACGCAGACTGCTCAATGAGGTAAAGAAGAATCCCAGAGTGTCAGCTAAAGACTTACAAAAGTCTCTGGCATATGCTAACATCCCTGTTAGCGAATCTACGATGCGTAAAACACTAAACAAGAATGGATTTCATGGGAGGATACCACAGAGGAAGCCACTGCTGTCCAAAAAAAACATTGCTGAACATTTACAGTTTGCACAAGAGCACCTGGATGTTCCACAGCAGTACTGGCAAAATATTCTGAGGACAGATGAAACCAAAGTTGAGTTGATTGGAAGAAACACACAACACTATGTGTGGAAAAAAAGAGGCACAGCACACCAACATCAAAAACTCATCCCAACTGTGAAGTATGGTGGTGTTGGCTTCATGGTTTGGGGCTGCTTTTCTGTGTCAGGGCCTGGACGGATCGCTATAATCGAAGGAAAAATGTATTCCCAAATTTATCAAGACATTTTGCAGGAGAACTTAAGGCCATCTGTCCACCAGCTGAAGCTCAACAGAAGATGGGTGTTGCAACAGGACAATGACCCAAATCATAGATGTAAATCAACAACAGAATGGCTTAAACAGAAGAAAATACGCCTTCTGGAGTGGCCCAGTCAGAGTCCTGACCTCAACCCGATTGAGATGCTGTGGCATGACCTCAAGAAAGGGATTCACACCAGAAATCCCAAGAATATTGCTGAACTGAAACAGTTCTGTAAAGAGAAATTGTCAAGAATTACTCCTGACCGTTGTGCACATCTGATCTGCAACTACAGGAAACGTTTGGTTGAAGTTATTTCTGCCAAAGGAGGTTCAACCAAGAGTTCACATACTTTTTCCACCTGCACTGTGAATGTTTACATGGTGTATTCAATAAAAACATGGTAGCATTTAATTATTTGTGTGTTATTAGTTTAAGCAGACTGTGATTGTCTATTGTTGTGACTTAGATGAAGATCAGATCACATTTTATGACCAATTTGTGCAGAAATACATATCATTCCAAAAGGTTCACATACTTTTTCTAGCAACTGTAGATCATATAAATAAGCTAAATGATAATGACTGGAATTTGAAATTTACCAGCAGTATCAGCGCAACCTCTATGAATTTTTTAGATCTCACAATTTATATTGAGGCTAACGTCTTTAAAACAAAAACCTATTTTAAGGAAAGTGATGTGAACGCCTACTGTACGTGTATATAGAAAATACTAGTTGTCACTATGACCCTTGGTTGAAAAACATACCAAAGGGGCAATTTAAAAGGTTTTATCAAAATTGCATGGATATTGAGGTTTATAAAGAACAAAGTCAACTTATTCAAGATCGTTTTATAGAAAAAGGCTATTTGAGAGAGGATCTTATTAGATGTAGTAGGGATGTAGAAGGGAGTCATAATAAGGGGAGGGGGGCAAAAGTTGTCAAGAAAGAAAAGGATTTTCATTTCACCTTATTTATGCAGTACAATGCAAATGCTGGATGTATGAAAAATGCCATTAAGAAATCTGGGCAGGTCTAAAAAACAATCCGGGCAGTTCTAAAAAACAATCCAGTTTTGGGAAAGGTGATCCCTGACCAACCGGACATAACATACAAGAAAGCCCCAAATATATGCAACCATTTGGTGCGTAGTTTCGATCTAAGAGAGATCACGAAGAAGAAAGGGAACCGGTTCACAGTGGCTTCTGCCCCCCATGTAGAAATAGAACTAAAGAAAATAAAAAGAATAATGTACAAACAATTCACTCTAACACAAAAGATCTGAACTATAAAGTCAAAGGGGAGATTACTTGTGAGCATGCAGGGGTCATTTACCTATTGGAGTGCCCTTGTGGCCTCCAATATGTGGGAGGTACAATGAGGAAATTAAAAACAAGAATCCAGGAGCATATCCGAAACATTAAAAAAGGCTTGGAGGCACATAGTGTCTCCCTCCATTTTAAATAAGTGCACCAGAAAAATCTGAAAGGTTTGATATTCACTGGTGTTGAATTAGTTAAATCGTACTGGCGGGGTGGGGACCCTATTGCTAAAATAAACCACTGTGAAGTTGAATGGATATATAAACTGGAGACACTGCAACCACAGGGGTTAAATGTAGAATTTGATCTCTAGCCCTGCTTGATGTGAATTGCTCCTGATTTTAACCATAGTAGCATCAGAGAAATAGTGATGTAGATGGGAACGTGTACTAACTATATATAAGGGAGGTTGCGACCCGATATGCTATGTGAATATGCAAAAGTTTGAGAAAGCTAGAGAACTAAGAGAGGTAAGAGCTGTGAACGGGATGGAAAAGTTAAAGAACAAGTAGTACGATACCTTGGGGTGATGGAGGAGTCCTATGGAGTAATAGTTCTGTGAATGAAAGGTTGTTTGTAACCTCCGATTGGCCAAAAATAAATAAACCATGTGACCGGGACCTAGCAGCTGAATAGGAATTATAAATGGAAGCAATATCGGAGTGGTCTGAATGAATCACAAGAGTGGAGTATAAGTAGTAGCAGCTGGGGCATGATATTCTGTGTATGGTGGATAGGAATAAATTTGTCTAGTATTTTACTGGTGAAAAGAAATATGGATTACGAACTCAAGATTTTATAGGATATATTGAGGTTTTATTATAATGAAGTATATGCTAATTTGTCTGACTAACGTGGGGAGGAGGGATTTATAAGAAAACCCGAAAGTGGGTGGAGTGTTCGTACCTGAGGAAGCGTAAGTGAAACCTGGGTCAGGCAGGAACACAAGGGTTATCCAGTGTTTTATGTTATGTTTTAAACTTGATTATGTCTGTGAGTATAATAAATCTTTTACAATTTGTCCCTTGTCGATGGTACTTTACTATCTGTGCGACCTCTTTGATGATTCACAAAGTGGCTAACTCAGAAGGAGGGCTATTGGTGTGGATATCTATGTTTTCCTATGTCTGAAGGTGCATATGGGCCTAACCTAAAAAGGAATACTTCTTGAGGATTTAAACTAGCGCAGTCTGATCAACACTAAGGGTGCCAGTGTTGGCACCACAACCCTGCATCAACATATGCAGCATCACTATAAAGTGGACTGGGAGAACTGTGGCTCCGATGTGGTGTTCCAGCCTGCCGCAGCAACCGCTGCATCACCCAGTGGCACACAGCCGATTTCAGGCAGTCAAGGTTCCACCACCTCAGCCGAAGGGAGCTGCCTGTCCTTCCCATCATCTGCTCCTGATCCTTCTCCAACTCCTCATTAGTCATTCTGTCAGCAATCGATCACCGAAGCGATTGCCAAGAGAAAACAGTATGCGTGCACTCATCCAACGGTGCATAAGCTGAATGTACTCCTGGCCAAGTTGCTGGTGTTGCAGTCCCTCCCTTTCCAAGTGGTGGACTCTGCACCTTTCAACGAACTGATGGCTTGTGGCTAGCCGAAGTGGAGAGTCCCAAGCTGTAATTTCTTTGCCAAAAAGGCAGTACCAGCCCTGCACACGTATGTAGAACAGAAGGTGGGCCAGGCCTTGAGCCTGTCAGTGTCTGCCAAAGTGCACGGCATCCCCCAACATTGACTGATATGCAACGTTTCCACCCGTTGGAATTCCACCCTTCATATGTTGGACCGACATTATGAACAGAGAAAGGCCATAAACGATTTCTTGATGATCCAAGTGGACAGGAGTACTCCCCTGTGTAACTTCTATGTCAGCCAGTGGCAGCTCATGCGTGACACCTGCCGTTTGCTCAGGCCCTTTGAGGAGGCCATGTTATTTCTCAGTCACCAGGATTACAGGATGAACAACGCCATTCTACTGCATAATGTCCTGGAACAGACGCTGGTAAATCTGGCTGGTCAGACGACTGGAGACGTGGTACCTAGATCTCATGGCCACATGAGCCCTGTGGGGGCTGAACTGGAGGATGAAGAGGTCATTGGGGCACAAGCAATGTGTAGCTAAATGGGTGGTTTTTCTACACAGGTGACAGAAGAGGAGGAGCAGCCAGAGGAGCTACAGGGCAATAAGGAAGACGAGGCAGAGGACTCAGACACACCATGGCAGTATGAAGTGGAGATGGAGGCAGGGAGTCCCTCCGAGTCACTTGCGCAAATGGCTCGCTGCATGCTCACTTGCTTGGGTAGTGACAGCCGAATTGTCACCATTCGGCAGAGGGATGACTTATGGCTCTTCAACTTGTTGGACCCTCGCTAGCAGTCCAAAATGGGGGCCTTTTTTGCACCCACTGAGAGGGAGGACAAACTTTACTACTATAGAGACATCCTATGTAGTCAGTTGGCCACTGCCTATATACACCATCGTCCATCCTCTCACAGATCTGACCGGGGGGGGCCCTCTGCGCTCACGTTTCTCTGCCATGGCTGCTCTGGCAGGGTGGGGGGATAGGAGCAGTTCCAGCTCCATCAGCATTAACTTGAGTCTAGAGTTGCTAATGAGCAGCTTTCTTCACCCATCTAGTGAAGAAACTACTCACCAGCAGCAGCAGCTAGACCCGGAGCAGGACCTGATCCAGCAGGTGGTGGCATATTTGGACAGTACCCTGCCACCCCACATTAAAAATACGCTGGACTACTGGGCAGCCAAACTGGATTTGTGGCCGCAACTGGCAGAGTTTGCCCTGGAAAAGCTGTCCTGCCCAGGCAGTAGTATGGCATCAGAGTGGGTGTTTACTGAGGCGGGGGCCATAGTTACCCCAAGAGGAACTCGCCTGTCCACCCAAAATGTGGGGAGACTGACCTTTGTCAAGATGAATCAGGCATGGATCAGCCAGGATTTCCAGCCACCAATGCCTGATGCATCAGGCTAGATCATCCATGTTGCCACATCAACACTTTGACAAAAGAGACTGATTTCTTCTGGCTACCTGCCTCAGCTACTATTCTGATGCTGCCACCCTCCTGATGCCACACATATGATGCCAAGTGCTCCTTCTTTCACCCACCATCTTCAGCTGCTACTGGTATTTCCACCCACCTCTCCACTCTGTCACCGGGTCACTCTGTCGTCTCCTGATGCTACTGCCACTTCCACACTGTCACCTTGCCACTCTGTGGTCTCCTTATGCTGCTGCCACCTTCAAACTATGTCACCTTACTACTCTGTGATCTCCTGATGCTGCTGCCACCTCCACACTATATCACCTTGCTACTCTGTCATCTTCTGATGCTGCTGCCACCTCCACACTTTGTCACCTTGCCACTATGAGGTCTCCTGATGCTGCTGCCACCTCCACACTATGTCACCTTTCCACTCTGTGGTCTTATGAAGCTGATGCCACCTCCACACTATGTCACCTTGCCACTCTGTGGTCTCCTGATGTTGCTGCCACCTCAACACTATGTCACCTTCCCACTCTGAGGTCTCCTGATGCTGCTGCCACCTCCACACTATGTCACCTTGCCACTCAGTGGCCTCCTGATGCTGCTGCCACCTCCACACTGTCATTGTGCCACCCTGTGGCCTCTTCCTGATGCTGCTGCTGCCACCTCCACACTCTGTCAATGTGCCACTCTGTGGCCTCCTGATGATGCTGCTGCCACCTCCCCACTATGTCACCTTCCCACTCTGAGGTCTCCTGATGCTGCTGCCACCTCCACACTATGTCACCTTGTCACTCAGTGGCCTCCTGATGCTGCTGCCACCTCCACATAGTCATTGTGCCACCCTGTGGCCTCTTCCTTATGCTGCTGCTGCCACCGCTACACTCTGTCAATGTGCCACTCTGTGGCCTCCTGATGATGCTGCTGCCACCTCCCCACTCTGTCACCGGATCACTCTGTGGTCTCCTGATGCTACTGCCACTTCCACACTCTGTAATTGTGCCACCCTGCGGCCTCCTCCTGAAGCTGCTGCTGCCACCTCCAGACTCTGTCATTGTGCCACTCTGTGGTCTCCGCATGCTGCTACTGCCGCCACCTCCTCACTGTCATTGTGCCACCCTGTGGCCTCCTCATAATGCTGCTGCTGCCACCTCAACACTCTGTCATTGTGCCACTCTGTGGCCTCCTGATGCTGCTGCCACCTCAAGACTCTGCCATTGGGCCACTCTGTGGTCTCCTCATGCTGCTTTCACCTAACCACTATGTCATAGGGCCACTTTGTGAACCTCTCATGCTGTTCCCACCCTCCCCACTTCATGACTGGGCCACTATTTTGCCTTTCGGCCTGGCTGACATCATCATTTATTTGACCCTTCTTCTGATCTGTCAGAAGGATGGAAAAATGAGGCGCACAACAGATCCTGTCTATGTAACAGCTGTAAGGCCTGCATGACATGGTCCCTATTTTACATCAGAATTAGCTTATGATTAGTGTTGATCGCAAATATTCTGATCGTGAATTTTTATCACGAATATTGGCACTTCGAGAATTTGCGAATATCTAGAATATAATTGCGATCCCTCACTGCTTCTTACTTGTGGGCCAATGAGAAGGCTGCAATATCTTTGACTTTAGGAGTAGTGTTGATCGCTAATTTTCGTATCGCAAATTTTTATCACAAATTTTCCGATTCCCGATTTTCGCAATAAAGAAAATAATGACTAGAGATCACGAATTCGCAAATAAATGGCGAATATTTGCCCAAATATTAGCAAAATATCAAAAACTCGAATATTGCCCCTGCCGCTCATCACTGCTTATGATTTGGTAGCCAAAAGCAGCAGCAAAACACAGAAGACATGCAAATATTCCATTCACGTGTCATCTCTGTTTTGGATCAACTCCTGTTTTTTTGGGCTTTAGCAATACTGATGGATTACTGACCAAATGCTGACTGAGTGAAGGCGAATGTTTCACAGGCAGGATCCGTTTTTTGGGGGTTATTGTTCTGATGGATCAGAGGAAGGGCAAAATAATCAGTGACGTCAACACAAACTTACTGCTGACACCCTCTCCACTCTTTTGTTGGGCTCTACTTGTATAGGCGTTTAATAGAACAGGTTCTGTAGACATCTATGTGGAAGCAGCTGATGATGGTGTAAAAGGAGTGCGCTTCTTCTTGACACTAACATTGACCTGTAAGGCTGAGTTCACACTTGAGTTATTTGGTCAGTTTTGGCCCCGTGACTGCCCAAATAAGTGAAGTGTGCAGTGATTCTAAGAGCAACGCCTGCCATCTGCATGTCATACTGATTCACAGTATTATTTAACTACTAGAGCAGACTCCCTATGCATGTTACTGCAAGGCACAGTGTTCTACACCACTATATAGGCTCTCTGCAGACAGGAAGACGTTTTTTAACGCGATTCACCACTAATATATTCTGATCGAACCAAATTTTTTCCAAAAATTCTGCGAACCTGCCGAATCAATTTTTTTTTTTATTCGCTCATCTCTAATTATATACATCAATACATGGAGATAATTATTATGTCTTTGGCATTACTCACTGCCAACTTTTCTGCTCTACTAAATTTGAACATGAAATAATGACTTACATTGTTTAATGGGCTCTTGAGGTAGTCTAAGATTCACCTCCTGTCTAATCGTAGGTTGCGGTTTCTACTTATTTCCTCCTTCATGCTTTACAATAATGTTACACTTGTTCTGATTTGATGCTGTGTAAAGCTTGAGCTACTAAAAATTAACAAAAAAATCACTCCAAGGAGCAGTGGCGGAACTAGAAAGGACTTGGCCCCACAGCAAATTTTTGAATGCCCCCCCTCCCAGCAATTTCTTCGCAACCCCCTGCTCCTATGCAAGCCCCCACTCCTGTGGCTAGTTAAGATTGCTCTCTCAGCTGAGGCCTGTCGGCCGCTCCATCCATTTTCTACAGTGTCTTTGTATATAATGTCCTTTTATGATACTCTCGAGGGGGCCCTGACAATAAAATCTTTTAGTTCTCCTCCAGGTTCGGCCCCTTCTGAGTTTTGGCCGCAGCTGCTTCCTCTACAGGCAGGCTCGGACTGGCCCACAGGGGTACAGTGGAATCCCCCGGTGGGCCCCTGCACAAGTGCCACATAACACATTAGATTTTCTGCCCTGCATACATATACTCTGTACAAAACCTCAACCAGCCGATGTTCATATAAAAAACATGTTTGATTATTTATTATACTTGAATGTATCCATATGGTGGGCCCCCAAAATAAATTTTACTGGTGGGCCCTAGCTACCCCAGTCTGACACTGCCTACAGCTACGCCCCTGACAAGGGTCTATCATTCCCCACTGCAGCAGCTGAAGCTTATCAGGAACCTGCCACACATAAAACTGAGCCTACAGCATAAAGGATATGTAGTGTCCCACTAGGTAAATGTGGGCACTACACAAGGGTCAATCAGGCCACGTTGTTCTCCACCTCCTGTGGAACAGTGGCATTGTATTTTACATTACATTTTTATGTATATTGCTATGTTATTGATGTGTAATTTCCCTGTTTATCTGTGTGTCAGGCCTGTTAGGGTGTAGTTTCTCCTCCTAGACAGTAGAGGGAGCTAGGGAACCCCTAATATATATAGTCAGGTCCTGTTCAGGGAGTAGAGTCAGGAGTCTGTGTAGACCCAGAAGAGAGTGTGCACTTTAGCCAGAGAAGAGCTGAGGGCCACCTCCTGACATGCAGCTAGACAGTCCAGGCTTCTAGTTGCCACCAAGAGAAGAAGTTGCCTCCTGAGAGAAACCTGAAGTTTCCATAACCAGAGCAGAGCAGAGCAAAAGTGTTTCCAGCCAACCTGAGGGCTGAAGGGCCGAAGGATTTTACTGAAAGCAAGAAAATATATATATACCTGAGGACGTTTTCTACCAATGATAAAGCCAGCATTAGGGCATACGGGCCTTGGGATAAAGACAGATAGGATTCTGAGGAAAAGTGCAGCCTGGTCTGTAAGTGTTTTAACCCTCTGAGTATCTTGCAAGAACATTGTGCCTGACATTTGTCTAAGCCTGCTTGTTGATTGTTACTGCCTTATGGAACTTTACCAAAAGACTGTAAAAAGTTGACTGTTTCCAGTAAAATGAAGTTTTGGTTCACCACAACATCGTGTTCCTCAATTATTCCTATCATAAATCGGTGTGCCACCGTTACCGGCACTGGCGTCACGAATCTTAAAGGGACCTTGCCCCCGGCACATTAAACACCTGCAACATCCAGGGCACCTCATCTACCAGGCCTGGTCCCTATACACTGAGAGTGCCCCAGAGGTCTCCTGTGCCAGCCTCTCCATCACTGCTGTATGTCTGCCCAGGGTCTTTCAAGAAACTGTGAGTAACCCAGAGCAACCCTCATTTGCCTAAGTAACCGTGACCTCACCATCGCAATACCCTGCAGGTCTGCATACTGCAGATATGCCCCATAACATACCACATGCCCCTTGAGCTGCTAGCCTGAAATAAATCTAGAAAAACAATTGACGCAATGAATGGGGAGATCTCTGGATCTATGTGAAGTACAGGGCTGGTTCTAGCAGTCTGATATTCATTTACATTAATCATGGCATCAACCTATTAAGAGAGAAGCATAGCTATCTTGGCTTACTTCCAAACAATCTGAAATATTACTTCAGTATAAAATTAGTGTGTTTAGAATTTTAATTTATAGGTTTAGTTATTTATTTATTTATTGATAGTTTCTTCTATTCAATGTTTACCGTAAAATCATTTATTTCCAGCTCCAGATTAAAATGGGAATGAACTTTTACCTTGAAGAATCAAATACACACACAAAAGTGAGAAGAGTAAAGTAAATTAACTTGAAATTGACTTGTGAGTTTGATGCTATAATGTCATCTGAGATGATGCGTAACGTCTCTGGTCTGAACTGTGCCTGTCTGTAATGGGATTTTGAAATCAAAGGTTTTTTTTTTTTCATATTGGTATTTCAGGCTTGTTCAACTCTATGTGATTTTCCCTCGCTACAATTTATTACTTTAGAATTTGATTTCAGACATGGGAATTTCATATTTTCTTTTTTCTTCTATAGTTAGAGCAATAAAAAAGGCAAATGTAAAATTAAATAATATTCGGCACCTAATAAATTGTCATTTTTTTTTTAAATGGGCTCGGTAGGACTTATTTCATTTATTTCACCTGTTTTGTCATCATTCCATCATCACATCAATGACTAGTGATTCTTATAGAGTTTCCAATTCTGGTAATAAAATGCTGAAAATGAAAACTGCATTTGGTTTAGTCCCTGGATATTAACAATTCGGTCAAAATCCTTTTAACATGAATATTATATTGGTATTATAGAATCATACATGGTAGTATCTCCTATTTATGTTATGTAGTGGGAAGGGAAAATGAATGCCATCACTTCATGCTAAATGAATAACCCTGAGTACAATTGATGAAGCAAAATTGTTTACTACTGTGCACCAAACTGAACTATAGCAACGTCAAATGAGGTACTATTGTAATATCCATGGAATATAAATAATTAGCTTTTATTATGCACATTACATTTTCCTTTCTATTAGCACCACCTGCTGTTTATCCTTCTGGTCCACCTTCTCCTGCATTCAGAGGTGGACTCACAAGCTCAGTAGCTTCCCTGCTCCCCTCAGTGGTGGTCTAGGGAACTCATAGAGAAGCAGGTGAAGTAAACAAGAAACTTTTCATTTATTCATCCCTACCTCTAATTTCATAGAAAAATATAGCCTTCATCTCCCTCTAGACAGTGGGGAAGGAAACTGAGGGGCAATTACATACTATATGTACTGATATGTGTATAAAACTGCACAATGACAACTCTAACAAGTAAAAATTTACTTCAACAGTATAAGAAACCATATTTAAGCAATGGTGGTTGTTTCACCCTCATACATACAGTATGTACTGTCGGTTCCTTTGTAGGTATCTCCTGGCCTCTGGACCAGTTGCTACGGTACGGGTCCGGCTCTGGAGTGGCACCTGGCAGCTATCCTAACGGCAAAGTCTATCCCCACCACCAGGGGCCCTTGTGAAGGCCAGGTAGCTGCTTAGTCACGCCCCTTCAGGGTACCGACCTTAAAGAGGACCTTTCACTAGAATAAAACATCTAAACTAACTATACAGACATGGAGAGCGGCGCCCAGGGATCTCCCTGCACTTACTGTTATACCTGGGCGCCGCTCCGTTCTCCCGGTATAGGCTCCGGTATCTTCATAGTTAGGCTCCACCCAGGGGAACCTGCCGTCGTCTCATTCTCCCATGCTGCAGCGCATATATCAATACCAGGGTTCTCTCTATACAGGAAAGACAGAGAAGGCAAGAAGGGGGGAGGGGTGGCCCTGCATGTGAAATATAGCATAAAATCTAACTTGATACAAGTTAGCGAGAACAATTTAGAGTCAGTTTGGGTTACCTTGCAGCTTGATAATCATAAGGTAACTCGTGTAGGTGTGTTATATAGACCACCTAGCCAAGTCAAAGAATTAGATAATCTACTAGTTGAGGAAATAGCTAAAATGACATTGAAGGGGGAAGTTATCATTATGGGAGACTTCAATCTTCCAGATGTAAACTGAAAAACCAAAATAGCTAGTTCTTGCAGGAGTACAGATATTCTAAATTCCCTACTGGGATTATCTCTACAGCAAGTAGTGGAGGAGCCAACCCGGAAGGAGGCCATTTTAGATTTAGTATTCACAAATGGGAATTTGGTATCTGATATTACTGTAGGGGAAAGCTTGGGATCTAGTGATCACCAGGCAGTGTGGTTTACTATAAGTACAGTGACTGAGTCACACCACACAAAAACAAAAGTTTTAGATTTTAGAAAAACTGACTTTTCTAAAATTAGATTAGTGGTATACGAGTCCCTATCAGACTGGAACAGTTTCATTGGAGTCCAGGAGAAATGGGACTACTTAAAAGTGGCACTATTGAAGGCAACAGAAAATTGCATTAGGCTTGTCAGTAAAAGCAAAAAAAGGAAGAGACCACTGTGGTACTCAGCAGAAGTGGCCAAAATCATTAAAAACAAAAAGATAGCATTTAGGAATTATAAAAAAAAAAACGAGGATGACAGACAAATTTATAAACATTAGGCAGAGAGAGGCCAAACAAGTTATAAGAGCTTCTAAAGCACAGGCAGAAGAGAAATTAGCTCAGTCAGGGAAAAAAGGCGATAAGGCATTCTTCAGATACATAAATGAAAAAAGGAAACTAAATCAAGGAATTACCAAATTAAAAACTAAAGAAGGAAGGTATATGGAAGAAGATAAAGAACTAGCTGACTGCCTCAATGAATACTTCTGTTCAGTTTTTACAAAGGAAAATGAAGGAGAAGGACCTCAGTTAGGAAAGAAGACTAATGAATCTTTTGACGCATGTGTCTTTACAGAGGAAGAGGTTCTAAGTCAACTGTCTAAAATTAATACAAATAAGTCACAGGGGCCTGATGGGATACACCCAAAGCTATTAAAAGACCTCAGCGGTGAACTAGCAAAACCATTAACAGATTTATTTAACCAATCACTGGCAACAGGAGTCGTCCCAGAAGATTGGAAATTAGCAAATGTTGTGCCCATTCACAAGAAAGGTAGTAGGGAGGAATCGGGCAACTATAGGCCAGTAAGCCTGACATCAATAGTGGGGAAATTAATGGAAACCATACTTAAGGAGAGGATTGTGGACCATCTAAAATCCCATGGATTGAAAGATGAAAAACAGCATGGGAGATCATGTCAAACTAATCTTATTGATTTTTTTGATTGGGTGACTAAAATAATAGATGGAGGAGGTGCAGTAGACATCGCTTATCTAGACTTTAGTAAGGCTTTTGATACTGTCCCACATAGAAGGCTTATCAATAAAGTGCAGTCATTGGGCTTGGACTCCCATATTGTTGAATGGATTAGGCAGTGGCTGAGGGGCAGGCAACAGAGGGTTGTAGCAATGGAGTATATTCAGACCAAGGTCTTGTTACCAGTGGGGTACCTCAGGGATCTGTTCTGGGACCCATATTGTTTAATATCTTTATCAGCGAAATTGCAGAAGGCCTCAATGGTAAGGTGTGTCTTTTTGCTGATGACACAAAGATTTGTAACAGGGTTGATGTTCCTGGAGGAATACACCAAATGGAAAAGATCTTAGGAAAACTAGAGGAATGGTCAAAAATCTGGCAACTAAAATTTAATGTTGATAAGTGCAAGATAATGCACCTGGGACGTAAAAACCAAAGAGCAGAATATAAAATCAGTGATACAGTCCTAACCTCAGTATCTGAGGAAAGGGATTTAGGGATCATTATTTCAGAAGACTTAAAGGTAGGCAGACAATGTCACAGAGCAGCAGGAAATGCTAGCAGAATGCTTGGGTGTATAGCAAGAGGAATTACCAGTAGAAAGAGGGAGGTGCTCATGCCGCTCTACAGAGCACTAGTGAGACCTCATTTGGAGTATTGTGCTCAGTACTGGAGACCATATCTCCAGAAGGATATTGATACTTTGGAGAGAGTTCAGAGAAGAGCTACTAAACTGGTACATGGATTGCAGGACAAAACTTACCAGGAAAGATTAAAGGACCTTAACATGTATAGCTTGGAAGAAAGACGAGACAGAGGGGATATGATAGAAACTTTTAAATACATAAAGGGAATCAACAAGGTAAAAGAGGAAAGAATATTTAAAAGAAGAAAAACTGCTACAAGAGGTTATAGTTTTAAATTAGAGGGGCAAAGGTTTAAAAGTAATATCAGGAAGTATTACTTTACTGAGAGAGTAGTGGATGCATGGAATAGCCTTCCTGCAGAAGTGGTAGCTGCAAATACAGTGGAGGAGTTTAAGCATGCATGGGATAGGCATAAGGCCATTCTTCATATAAGATAGGGCCAGGGGCTATCCATAGTATTTAGTATATTGGGCAGACTAGATGGGCCAAATGGTTCTTATCTGCCGACACATTCTATGTTTGCGGGATAACCCCTTTAATAGGAATAACATTATGTTATGTTTACTATGCTAAATATTAGTTTCTGATTGAGGGATTTATTCTGATTTTAGGCCTACTAATACTGGAAGCGACAAGACTATCCAGTCAACATAAGAAATTACTCAGAACACCCTCAATTGGCTAAAATAAATTATGTCATTCTCACCTCTTTCTCCAAAGCTATTCTCTCTACTCCTGGTCCCGTCCTCCTGCCACTGCCTGTTTACAAACTGTGGCAGTGACGTTCAGGTAATTGGCACATGACCGCTGCAGCCAATCACCTAAAAATTGACCCCATTCCAGAAACTACACCCCTCAAAGAATATTTCAAGGTGTGTAGTGAGCACTTTGACCCATCAAGCGTTTCACAGAATTAGGAAATGCTTGGCTATGAAAATGAAAATTGCATTTTTTCGCAGAAAAAGTTGCTTTACACTCACATTTTTCACTTTCACAAGGGGTAACAGGACAAAAATCACCGCACATTTTGTTCCCCGTTTCCCCCTGAATACACCAACACCCCATATGTGCTTGTAGCCTGCTGTATGGGCACATAGCAGGGCTCTAGAGGCAAAGTGCAAAATATGTTTTTTGCAGGCCTGAATAAACAGACATGGATTTTAGGTGCCATATCGCATTAAAAAAATTCCTGAGGTCCCCAGAAATAAAAAACAAAACAAGAAGTGACCCCTTTTTGGAAATTAGATCGCCATACGAACTTTTTAAGGGGTGGAAAGGGCACGGTTGTCTCACAGAAAAAAAATATTTAGTGGTTGTTAGAAAGTGGATATGCAAGCGAGGTGGACTAAATCAGAGATATAAAGTGGAAATATTACAGGGAACATAAAGGATGAACTACTCCATGGATGTATGGTAGATTCTGAAACAATCCTGCATGCACAGGCCAGGTTTTTCAGGGCAGGGTTCAGGGCAGGTTTCACAGTGGTAAATGGTGTCCCCCTTTTGGAACACACCCTGCATCTTTTTTGGGTCCTTCCCTTCCTTGCTGTCTGGGGAACTTGACCTGGAAAAGGTTGCCCTGGTACAACACAGGCACCGTAACTTCCTGAAATACTGGGACCCTCCCAAGCCTGGGTTTGAAAAATGAGGGCCTTGATGACCACCTCTTGGAGCTGAAGGAAAGTTCCAGTGTCGCCTGCAGAATGAAATAGCATGTACACATGGCACATTGCCATCTGTACAATGTGTAAGGCCAGCTTTTTGCACCACACTTTGTTTTTCGTGTAGCACTGTAGGGCTTCATAAGTTGATCTGCAAGTGGTACCACGTACAGGGGCAAGGGAGCTGGCGTTGTTGGTCAGTACAAGGAACTCGTTCTGCAAAAAAATAGAACATGTCCTATTCTTGTCCGCAATTGCGGACAAGAAAAGGCATTTTCCATGAGGGTGCCAGCGATGTGGGGTCTGCAAAATGAGGAGTGCATATTGCCGGTGCCCGTGTTTTGCGGATCTGCAAAACACATACGGACGTGTGAATGGACCCTAAGTGTACTGTGTACTCGTAGTAACCTTTAAAACCTGTATCCACCAAATTGTCAACGTGAACAGAAAGAATCGGCTCCTCTAACTGCTCTGCAAACTTTTTAAGGTCACTTTCATAAGTAGAATATGCCATTTCTCTCTGTGTGCAGTCATTAAAAAGAAATTCAATATCTAATATCCAAGATAACATCTCGTCAAGCTCATGGCGACAAGTCACATCTATTAGGATGTGTGTATTCCTCTCCCTCATGTAAATAATTGTTACCTGCGACTAATGGATGTGCTGGAGCCTTCTGGAGGGATCAGCACTCCGTGACACCTGTGCCATGATATGTGATAAGAGTAGGTTCCCTTTATGTACATGCAGTAGCAGTTACACTCCCAAGAGTAATTCAACTGACCTCTGAAAAAGACACCAGATTATAAACAACCAGAAGCCCAGATGCAGTGGCCTGAATGATGGCTTGTAATTACTGTCGGCGGCTACAGGCAGCAGGAGCGTCATTCTCCAAACCTGCTTCCTTCATCACTAGGTACTGCCTAAAGCCTGGAAAACATCTATATTACTATTAATACTGTTCAAATTGCTTATCTATCTATCTATCTCATATCTATCTTTCTACTTATCAACTATCTATCTGCCTATCTATTTATCTATATATCTATCTATCTATTAAATATCTACTATTTATCTGTTTATCTGCTATGTACACATGTGTTTATCAATTTGTCTCATATCAATCTTCCTTTCTATCTGTCCATTTATCTATCTATCTACAGTGGCATGCAAAAGTTTAGGCACCCCTAGTCAAAATTACTGTTAGGGCTCATTCATACGACTGTGTGTGCCACGTACCCGCATTGTGGTCCGCAAACAGCGGGTCCGCAATATACAGGCCCCGGCAGTGTGAATTCCATATCATGGATGCAGACCCACTGACTTGAATGGGTTACAATCCGCAAGATATGGTGTGGTGTGGAGCGAAGGCACAGATCGGAAGTCCACGGAGGGATTATGAAGCCCACGGAAGCGTTATGAAGAGACAATGCGGACAGTCTCTTCAAGTGAATGGCTCCACATCCGCAAATGGCGTGCACATGGAGAGTGCCCGTGCATTGCGGACCACAATTTAAGGTCCACAGCACGTGAACAGGGCACACATGGTCGTGTGAATGAGCACTTACTGTGAACATTTAAGCCAACTGAAGATAGAATGATCTCCAAAAGTCAAAAAGTTAAAGATGAAACAAAGTTTTAAACATTTTAAGCAATATAAATGTACTATTTTGGTTTTGTACTATTTGAGTGTGGAAAAATGTACCTTGCAACAAGGAAATTTGATGGCTCAGATAACTTTGACTGAGGTCTAAGACCTTAAATAGCCTGTTAGGGCTTGGTCACAATGTTCAATAGGAAAGGACAAGTGATGAAAATGTCAATGCTTTAAAAATACCTAGACTGCTCTAACCTTGTCCCAAAAACAGCAGCCATTGGGTCTTCTATGGAGCTGCCTAACACTCTGAAAATGAAAATGGCTGAGGCCCACAAAGCAGGAGAAGTCTATAAGAAGATAGCAACGCGTTTTCAGGTTCCCATTTCCTCAGTTCCAAATGCAATTAAGAAGTGACAGTTAACAGGAACAGTGGAGGTCAAGAGAAGGTCTGGTAGACCAAGAAAAATGTCAAAGACAGCTGCTCGTAGGATTGCTAGAAAAGCAAATCAGAACCTGCACTTGACTGCAAAAGACCTTCAGGAAGATTTAACAGAATCTGGAGTTGTGGTACATTGTCCTACTGTTCAGCGACACCTGCACAAATATGGCCTTCATGGAAGAGTCATCAGAAGAAAACCTCTCCTGCATCCTCACCAGGTTAAAATAGAACTCTTTGTCCACAAGGTATGTTTGGAGAAAAAAGGGCACAGAATTTCATGAAAAGAACACCTCTCCAACCATTAAGCATGAAGGTTGATCAATCATGCTTATGGGTTATCTTGCAGCCAATGGCACGGGGAACAATTCATGGGTAGAGGGAAGAATGGATTCAATACTATTCTACTATCTACCTATCTGTTTATCTACTATGTATATATCTTTTTATCAAACTATCTCGTATCTATCTATATGTCTATCTATCATAGGTCTATCTCTTAATCTATCTCTCATATCCCAATATATATGTCTGTGCATCTATCTATGTAGCTATTTGTCTATCTGTTTATCTATTATCTATCTATCTAATATCTATCTAAAATATACATCTTCCTATATACTGTGTATATATATATATATACACAAATATATAACATTTTCTGTCTATTTATCTCATAATTGTGTGTCTTTCTCTTATATATGTTCATATTTCATACTTCTCTATCTACCTCAGTATCTCAGTTCAACTACAGGACAGAATTGGATAATGTTAGAAGCTTAGCAGCACAGTCTGTGAGGAGGTGTTTTCAGATTTCAGCATGGACCATATGTCTTTTCTGCATATTAATGTTCTAGGAAGGGAAAACACTAAAAAAAAACAGATACGTTTCTTTTTCTCATTTTTCTGTGTGGGTTTTTTGCTTCGCTGTGTGCATCTTTGTCCACAGAATGAACACAGAAATTATAGACTAGATGTATGGGGGAATGAGCTCACCTTGATCACTGACAACACTTGGCAGATGAGAGACATCAAGAAACTGCAAATGCAACTGTGAATAAATAAAAGTTTGCAGGAAGTTCAGAACTTACAGCATATTTCCCACTATCAGACTTGAAAATATCAACTGAAACGTAACGTTTCGGCAAACAAATGTTGCCCACTGTATAATGAAAGTTGTCCAGTGTTCCTGTTTTTAACAAGTCCTTACGGAATTCAAGATCTCTGCTTGTTGTCATTCAGTAGGAATGTTCAGTGTTTACTTCCAGTGGATGGCCATATAATGATTATACAGGCACGCAGCTCCTTGGCGCTCTGATATCCATACTGTAACAGTATGAAGGCAAGCACCTATGTCCATCACATGATGTGGAAAGATTGGAGTTAACACCAAGCTCCCTTGTGATAGCAGAAAGCAGAGATATTGACAATGACAAGGAATTAATACAGAAAGTATATAGGAAAATCGTATATTTTATTACACAGAGAATAGCACTTAGGGCTTGTTCACATCACCGTTATGTATTCCCGTTATAACACGGTTATAACGGAAAATAACGGAATCTATAAGACGGAAATCCAAACGGAAACCTTTAGAGGCATTCCGTTTTTATCCGTCATAATAGAAGTATATGGGCAAGCATAACGGTTATGCTGGATGGAAAACAAAGTCCTGTCGACAGAAGTTTGTTTTCCGTCCAGCATAACAGAAACCAGACGGATCCGTTATGCTTGCCCATATACTTCTATTTTGATGGATCAAAACGGAATGCCTCTAAAGGTTTCTCTTTTGATTTCCGTCTTATGGATTCCGTTATTTTCCTTTAAAACCATGTTATAACGGAAAGCCATAACGGAATACATAACGGTGATGTGAACAAGCCCTTATTTGCTGTAACCAAAGTACTGCCGCCCAAATGCTTTATTAAAAGTCAAAGCAGCAATGTCCACTAATGGCATAAAATAGGAAATTGCTAAATAACTCAGTTTAATTTGCTGCTCTAATACTTCTGTGGCGTAACCCTTTCAAGACAAAGCCCATTTTCGTTTTTGCATTTTGCGTTAACTTTTTAAAATG